>NC_056528.1:9855092-9867572 GCF_019175285.1 Sceloporus undulatus | reverse complement strand
AATAAGAGAAGACTGATTATTAGAACAAGAGGAGATAGAGAATACAGCATGAAGACAAAAACATAGGAAACAAGGAGAGCCATATAGAAGACAGAGGAAAGTGGAAGCACAAAAAAGAAGAACATGAAGCTATGATCAATTGTAAAATGTAAGAATTCTTTAATTTTTAATGTATTTTCTATGTGTGTGTATTGTTTATATATTAATAAAGATCTTTTTTTAAAAGTAGAACTGTATATATTTGTAATGTGAGATGTAAAAAGTATATATTTGCCTCTATTTTCCGCTCTCGCCCTCGGCAGGCCTAAAAGCATCCTTAGAGCGGCTGCAGCTGGAATATGTGGACGTGGTCTTTGCAAACCGGCCGGACCCCAACACGCCGATGGAAGGTAAGGCTTGTGTTGCTTTGCACATTCTCCCTTGTGCATTGTCGCAGGCGATAGAGTCCCAAAGGTCTTCTCCTCCCACTTAAATTAAAGACAGGCTTTGATTTCCCACCTGAAGTGGTTCATGGGTGCATCCCTCTAGACTCCCTTGGATGGGAAGGAGGTGAAGCCTGAGCAGTGTCTCATAAAGAGCAACCGTTCTAAAATTGTTGCCCAAAGTTTCATTGAGGGTAGTTGAATGATTGTATTATGCGTAAGGCAGAGATGAGGTTGATCTGCCTGCCTCAAGCACAGTTGGATTGGAAAGATGCAAAGAGAGGACAGGGAGTCATGCGGAGTCACAGGCAGGCAACCTCCTTCTAAGGGAAAGTAATGTCCCTACACCTTGAGTAAGGAGTCATTTGTGGATTTACTGGCATCCAGTGCAAAAATTGAGCAACTTGCAAGCACACAATAACAACAACAAATCCCTTGGAAGAGTAGTTTTTAAGCAGGAGTAGGAAACTTTGGGGCACTGTGAGGCCAGTTTGCTAAGTTTAGGACCCTCCAGGTGCTCTATAGATGACCAAAAGCAAAATCAGAGATGCCCTTGTCTTGCAAAAGAAGCATGTATGTATGTATGTTGCAAACAATCCAAGAGGTCCTGCAAAGTTCTTTTGAGACTAAGAGCATCCAAGAGGGCTGGGGGGAGCTGCATAAACAGCTTTTTGGAAGGCTACATGCATCTCTAGGGCCTGACTTTGCCAACCAGTGGCAACCGGTGGCTCCTATCTTGTTGGGCCAGTCAACCCAGCCCAGGTTTTATCCTGTGGTGCTAAACAAGTTCAGCCCTTTGGAAAACTCCTTCGAAGGGGTGCAAAACCTGGAATGGATTCACTGCTCCGCTGACATGGATGCCACCAGCCACCGCCGTTTCCAACCCATGCGCCAGAGGAACAAGCGCATGGGCTTTGAAACATGGCAGGTTCCCAACCTATCCACTCTTCCTTGTGTCTGGATTACAGCTGCAACTTTGTTTTGAATGCCTGCCTGACACATTTAGAGTTGTTTTGAGGGAAGGATTTGGCACCCGAAGGCCAACCTCACCCCTCATATTACTTGGGTTTTGGTGAAGGGGAGCGGGGAGAAGAGAAAAGTGGGGAGGATGGCCCCGTTCGCTGCCCAGATCCCCATGATGTGCCATGTCTTGCGATAACAGAACAGCAGCTGTAAACTCTGGTCTCTCTCTCAAATCTTTCTTTTATCACCAGGGAATTCTTTTAGCTCTTCCAAGTCGCGAACATTCATCATAGAAGGTACACTGTACCCCCCTCCATTTTGACTATCTGCATCCAAGCGGCATTTTATGGGACCAGAAATCCATGCGCTTTGGCTTTTCCGATTCCTTATTGGCAGTGGTACCTTCCTTGAATTCAGGCAATCCTTTTTTATTTATTTATTTAAAAAAATTAAGAAATGCACCCGCGCATGAAAAACAACGACAGCAAATTCTCCATAAAATGCCCAAAGGAAGCAAAGAAAGAAAGAGGGGAAAAAAGAATTAATAAATAAATAAACAAACCAGAAAATTTAAAAAATTACAAACCTTTAGCCTCTTTAGAAACATCTTGCAAGTAATATTTTCAATACAAAACGATCAGTTTTGTTTGTTCGCCCGCTTTATCCGTCCTGATTCATGTCATGCCATAATCCCCTCCTTTCTTGTGTTGGTGAGCATCTTATCCATGCTGATCCCATCTGCATTCGAATGGAAATTGGTGGGATACATACTGTATATAATATAATATAAACGATGGGAAGGGCAGCTTTCTTGTGGACAGTCTCTTCTTGTGGACCCAGAAAAGGCAATCTCTGAGCTCTGGGCTCATGCCAGCTGAATGCGGAGAGCATGCCATTTTGCGGCATTACGGCATTTTGTTGCAAGATTGGGATGTGTTTTTTCCCATTGACTTGCATTGCAGTGCATTGCCATTTTCCCACTGCAGTGCAGTGCAAAAACGGTGCATTTCCCCACCAGTGCTACGTTGCAGTTTTTCCACTGCACAAAATCTCAGTGCACTTGGGCCGTCATGTTGTTGCCTTGCATTAAGCGTTTTCTACCGCATTGCGTCACAAAATGGCGCTCTTGGGGTTTTTTTTGCCCGTCGCATTACTGCATCCTGTTGCAAAATCTCCGTGCGTTTTTCTTTTGCTCTATTGCATTGCATTGCAGAATGGCAGTGTTTTTAATCATCCCCTTTGCATTCTGTTGACATGTTTTTTCCTCGTCACGTTGCCTACATCTTGGGATGTGCAGTATATTTTTTGACTGGCAAACCCAATGCAAAACCACAGTGAAATTTTCATTTGCCTCTTATTGAGCCAAACTATTTACTCGTCTTGCTCTGAACAGCCAGGTTTCATTCTAAATAATGGCTCTCCGGTCACCAGGAAAGCACAGGCGCAACTTTCCCAACTCAGATACCCATCATCCTTGGAGTGGCGATGCCAGGAACGGAGCATGGGTTTTCTTGTTGAGCAACGCTCTCTGCAAAGCAGAAAGAAAAGAGCTCTGTACAGTTTTTCATTCGGAAGGCAGCCTTCCAAAAAACAAAAGCGAAGGAAGGTGTTTGTTTTTGCAGATCGAGGCAAAGGACTGCGCAGAAGAGATGCTCATAGAGATGCATTGCTATCTGTCTCTCTGTGTTGTCAAAATGATTTTAGGTTTAATTCTTTTACTTTGGTTTCTTCTGGCCCTGGTGGTTCAAAGGTCTCTTTGGATGCTCACAACTCAGTATCTCAATGGTGCCGCAAATTCATATTGAGTTCAACACCTTCTGACACAGAAGCCGCAAAAACAGCATCCCTTTTGTGCATTTGGCTGAAAAGGACTCTGCTTTCGCTTTCCGTCTTTGTCACCTTTCGCCGGATGCAGTCTTAATTTCTTAGCATCCGTCAGACAAAATGTCTGCAATGCCCCAGACAGAACGTGAAAAGTGGCACCCAGAGTAACTGTCTTGGGCCTCATTCCCACTACCTTTTAAACCGGATTGTAATTCGGTTTGAACAAGTTCAAATGACCCTGATTCCCACTTAAATTGAATCGCCGAAGCAATTCAGCGAGGGGAACCATGCACCAGACCCATTTGATGGTGATTTTTCCCCACATCTTTTTCAATAAATCACATCTGCGCAAGTGTAAACCACATGCAGATTGGAATCGATTCAAATTTCCCCTTCGGACGGCTGGAACCGAATCATTTTGAACTGATTCATGCATGACGTGAACCACAAGTGGACCATTTTAGAGGGACAAATGTAGTGGGAACCACGCTCCACTGTCGAATCGATCCATCGATTCGGATTGCACACCAATTTATCTGTAAGTGGGAATGTATTGTCGGAGGAGGGAATTCTGGCAGTTGTGGTCCATAAAAGCAATGAAAGCAACCCTCCCAAACTCTGCCCAAAAGTGACCTCAAAGCATAGAAGACGCAACAGCTAGCAAGGGTCTACAAGTTTGGTGATACCTTAAAAAGGAGTCTCCCTTAGCTCTCGATGACAAATCAGTATGTAACCGATTTGTATTTTTTCCTTCCTCCCATATATATATATATATAATTTTGGTGTTGTTAAATGCCTAGCCCTGCATCTTGGCATGGTCCTTTTTTTCTAGCTGTGGTTTGACAGGCCTTTCGCTTTGCATGTTTCCTCAGAGCGTTTTGGGAGCATTTTTGAGCGCATTTCAGAAATACGATGGAGGCCCAGGGCATCTTTCGGAAGAACCCCAAGGCCCTTTCCTAGCTATTTGCTCAGACACTTCCAAGCACACATTCCTCACCTTCAGGGCTAGAAAACCTGACCTTTAAAACGATAAAAAGAAAACAACAACTGCCCTGTTTCTGTATCCACCAACCCTAAGACTTGGGCTACGCTTTTGGCCCTCTCATAAATAGGAATATAACTGAGAAAACTCCCTTTTACCCCAAAACTGTGGGGTAGGAAAACTGGGATATAGGGTTGGTCTGAGAGGAGCTGGCAAATGCAAAGACCCTAAAAATACTGCCTCAATCTTCTTAAATCATC
Organism: Sceloporus undulatus; assembly: GCF_019175285.1. NCBI lineage: Eukaryota > Metazoa > Chordata > Lepidosauria > Squamata > Phrynosomatidae > Sceloporus > Sceloporus undulatus. The sequence goes on along the minus strand of NC_056528.1, from coordinate 9,863,121 downwards.
TTTTTTTCTCGGCTCAATTTTTGTGCAAATGAATCTTTCACCAAAAAGGTCCTGGAATGCAAAAAATATCCCATGGAAGGTGAAGACCATTCTCTCAAGATGGTGGCTCAATGTGTCAAGACACATCTGCTATATTGTATATTGTATATTTCTGTATTTTATCGAAATGTACTGTAACCCGCCTCGATCCGTAGGGAGAGGCGGGATATAAATAGTGAGCCTTCCATAGTCTGGTCCTCCTCCCGATGTGTCTCCATTCACCCCATCAAACATGGCGGCCTCATCCTTCCATCTCTGTCCATTTTGTTCTCTCCGCTTGTTCCTTTTCCTTCCACATCCATCACCCTTTTGCAGACGCAATATCCCACACACAAACACTTGTTTTCCTGGGGATACGGTCTAGTTTTTTCTATTTGGAAAGATGCTGTTTTTCTCCCAACCTTTTGAGGCCGAGATTTACGCTGCTTGCAAGATGTCTGAGTAGTCAAAGCCCTTCCCCAAAACAAAGCAAAACCCCAAACCTTCCCTTCCGTCTCGTTTTATTTTCCTCCTCCGTTTTGGTGTCGTGGCCTTAATTCAACCAGACGTGTCGCTCTTGTGTCTGATGGTCTCGCTCCTTTTTCTCCTCCTTTTCCTCTCCTTCTCTCCTTTTCCCAGAAACGGTGCGCGCCATGACCCACGTGATCAACCAAGGAATGGCGATGTATTGGGGCACCTCGCGATGGAGTTCCATGGAGATTATGGTACGGCGGACTATGGATGCAAGGGAGCCAGCGGTCTCTTCCGCAAACGCATGCGTGTCTGGAAGAAGTCCTAGCACAGTGATGGCGAACCTGTGGCACGCGTGCCAGAGGTGGCACTCAGAGCCCTCTCTGTGGGCACACGCACCATCATCCCAACACAGACTTCACTAGAGTTTGTCATCAGAAATCCAGAGAGACGTGGCACTTTGCAATAAATAAGTGGGGTTTGGGTTGCAGTTTGGGCACTTGGTCTCTAAAAGATTCTCCACCACTGTCCTAGCATCTAGAGAAGCTTTAGGTTTTATACAATGGCATAGGAGAATGGTGTCCCTGATATAAAATGGCAAAATCAAAGTTTGCTTTTGAAAGTGGCGCCATGGTTGAATGCAACCACAAGGTTGTAAGTTTGGAGGGCTCCAAGGTCCAATCAGACTTCCATTTGTAGGTTGGTAAAATGAGTACCCCGCTTGGTTGGGGGCCATTGGCTTACACATTGTAAACCACTTGCAGTGCTTCTCACCCTTTTAATACAGTCCCTCATGTTGTGGTGATCCCCAATCATAAAATTATTTCTGTTGCTGCTTCGTAAGCGTAATGAAGTAGCAGTTGGTCCGATGGTCTTAGGCGACCCCAGTGAAAGGGTCGTTCGACCCCAAAGGGGTCGTGATCCACAGGTTGAGAACCCCTTTAATACTGTTCCTCATGTTGTGATGACCCCCAACCATAAAATTATTTTCGGCTTGATTCCTAAGACCATCAGAAATATGTGTTTTCCGATGGTCTTAGGCAACCCCTGTGAAAGGGGCATCCGACCCCCAAAGGGGCCACGACACACAGGTTGGGAACCACTGGTTTAGAGAGTGCTGAATTCACTATTAAGCGGTATAGAAATGTAAATGCTGTTGCTGTGCTGTTGCTTTTAGGGATTTAATTCCAAGCCATGCGTAGAAACAATCAATGGGCACAGAGGGTTGGCTGGGCATTGCAACCTGCTCTCTACTGCTTAATCTTTTAATAAGACCGTTTTTCCAAAGCCAGGAGTGGACCTCTGACCACTTCCCTTTTTCTCTTTTGGGAGGCATTTCTAGCAATCACTTTGCCCCCTTCTGCAAGAGTTCCAGGAGCAAAAAAATGGCCTCCCTTCAGGTCTACAAGATGGTCTGATCTGGTTGCTCCTCACATCGAAACCGTATCTCAGGTCAGAGGTTTGGAGGCAAACATCTCACAGTGATGCAAACGGACAGGGCAGCGTTTTGCTTGCAGATGTGTTTTTGCTTCATTAGCTCCCGCTCAGATGCGGAGGAACGGACAGAAAGACTTGGGGCGTGCAAGAAAGGGAGGGCAGAGGAGGGAATCCCTAGCTTGAGCGAGAGGCAAAACGTCTTTGCATAAGCTAGGATTGTGCCTGGTCTGGTGGCCATCCAGTGTTTCAAATGCACTGAAACCTTTGCCAGTCCGACCAGTGGCAGCCATGCTGGTTGGGAAATCCTGCAAGCTGTGGATAGAAAAAAGTAACTCTCCCAAGTTCGGTTCCTCCCTCCCTCTGTCCTCCAATCTGTTCTTCCATCTGTCTTTCCCAGTGCCCTGGAGAGCTTTTTGCATTGCCCATTTCGGGTGTGAGATGCTGCTGACCGGATCTAGGATGTGCAGCGGCTGTGCATAGTTAGGAATGGAAAGGCTGTGCAAAATGTGTTTTCTGCATGTTGAGGGACAATGGCGAGAAGAAAACAGAACTGAAGAGAGTTTTTGCAGTTCAAGGCTTAGTCTGCACAAAATTCGCCCATGGCTGCTTCATACAGAAAACAGCAATTATTTTTCTCAGTGATGTGTGTGTGTGTGTGTGTGTGCGCACAGAAATATTGTTTCCTATGCAAAATGTGCTGCTTCCCACATAGGTAATGCTGTCGTCAAGAATTTACTTGACGTTCCTAATGTTTAGGTGGGTCCATGGGAACAAAGTGTTTCCCAAACTTTGGTCCTCCGGGTGTTTTGGACTTCTGCTCCCAGAAGCCCTGGCTGGTTTGGCCAGTGGTCAAGAATTATGAGAGGTGAAGTCCAAAACATCTGGAGGGCCACAGTTTGGGAACCACTGACCAGAGGGGATACATTTGGATATGCTGTTTGGAGAGGGCACCAAAACGTTGCAAAAATGGTTATTTAGAATCGCATGGAAGCAATTTCTGGTTCACGGAGGGTGAGACCCATTGAGGGTCAGGGGATGCTGGGGTGGGCTACCTTTTCCTCAGTGTGCCCCAATTCTGCCATGAGAGGAAGCGGTAGCAAGGGCCTACCTAACCTTTGTGGATCCCGGACTTTGTCTCCTTTCTGACGGTCCTTCGTCCTTTTCCCGCAGGAAGCTTACTCCGTGGCTCGGCAATTCAACCTCATCCCTCCCATCTGCGAACAGGCCGAGTACCACATGTTCCAGCGGGAGAAAGTAGAAGTGCAGCTTCCGGAGCTTTTCCACAAGATCGGTGAGTGCCTCGAATTAGCTCTGCTGTGCCCATGCTGTCCAAATAAATGCTAGGAGAGCGAGCCAGCTTCATCTTTGCATTTCTGGATTCGGGGCCACTTTACTTTGGTCCGTTGGAAACCACTCAGAAAGCCCCCCATATCTCATGCAATACCTATAAAGCAGACACCAGCTCAGCTAATCGTTTTGCGTAATCTTTACGTGCCGCTGGCTCGGGATTAAGAGGCTCTCGACATAGCAATTATCATTAATAATAATAATGGAAGATGAAGAGGCACTGGAAAGGGCGACCTTTTGTCTGGACGTTTAATCCTCATCAATCTGCTTTTCTGGAAAGGTCAGGCACCGAACGCGTGCAGGAGGCACTGCAGAGGATCCCACGTTTGCTGAAAAGTCCCATCTTCTGGCCTTGCTTCCTCTGTTTCGTTTATCCATTTCTTTGTTTTGTATTTCACTCCTGCTTTTGGCCGTAGGTGGTGCAGGAGGAGATTTATATCTCTAGATCTTGCTTCTGTTCTTAAATGCCTTCACATTGACTCTGACCCACTCTCTCCTGGGACTTCCCTGGGAAGATTTGTTGATAGAAGGTTTTTGCTGCCTTGCTCTTAAGCTAAGAGAGTGTGACTTGCCCAGGGTCGCCAAACCATCTCCTTTGGCATGCGTTCCCATGGCCGAGTGGAGATCCGAACGTTGGTCTCTCGGAAGAATCCTAGTCCGCCACTCAAACCATTGCACCATTTTAGATCCAAAGTTATGTTGATCCTCTCCTAGGGTTTTCTTGGCCAGATTTATTCCAGGGAGGTCTGGCATTGACTTTCTCGGAGACTGAGACAGTACAATTTGCCCAATTTTTCACAGTTTTCACAACCAGACATAGAAATCAGAAGTCCAATGAGCAATCTTCACCTTGGTGGAGTTCGTGTTCTTTAGAGTGTCCTTTGTTCTCATCACCAACATTGTTTATCTATATTTATTTATTTGATTGATTTCATTTCTAGGTCACCCTTCTCCCAGAAAGGGATCCATTCCATCTCACAGATAAAATTGTTAATCATCATCTTCATCATCATCATTATATTTATTTGTACCCCGCTTTCCCCATAAAATTGGGACTCAAAGCAGATTACAGTCTAAAAACACACTGCAGTTAAAATCTTACAAAACGGAATTAGACTATTGCAATGTTTTAAAAAGAATCAGTTGTTTAAAAATAGAATACAATTTTTAATATATATATTAACACTTCTCTTTTCGCAGGCGTGGGCGCCATGACGTGGTCGCCCTTGGCGTGTGGCATCGTTTCGGGGAAGTACGACGGTGGGATCCCACCCTATTCGCGGGCATCGCTGAAAGTGAGTTCCGGTGCATGCGGTTCCAGATGGTGGTGATGGGTGGGTTTTATTTTGTTGAAGAAGGTGGGATTGTGCCATTGGGCATAGCCACTTGGAAGCCCTGGATGGAGCCTGGGGCAAACCTGTCTCCTCTTCCCCAGGGCTACCAGTGGCTAAAGGACAAGATCCTGAGCGAGGAAGGAAGACGGCAGCAAGCCAAGCTGAAAGAGCTACAAGCCATCGCAGAGCGGCTGGGATGCACTCTCCCCCAGCTGGCTATCGGTAAGTGGAAGGTGGCCATGTGCCATTCTTCAGCAGGATGCTATAGGATGGAGCGAAAGCACTTAAAGTGGCGCCGAACTTCATTACTTCTACAGTGTATACGCACCCTATGTCTCTGCCTTATTCTGATGCTTTTTGGGTTCCCCAACAGCCTGGTGTTTACGGAACGAAGGAGTCAGTTCGGTGCTGCTGGGGGCCTCCAATGCGGACCAGCTAATGGAAAATATCGGAGCAATACAGGTGAGTCCTCCCCCCTCTTCAGTCCCCAAAACACACCTGGCTGAGCTGGAACTTGAACCCTGGTCTCCCAGAGTCCTGTCAGACCAACGCACCAAGTTTTTTTTGGCTTTTTCGGGCTACGTGGCCATGTTCTAGAAGAGTTTGTTGCTTATGTTTCGCCAGCATCTGTGGCTGGCATCTTCAGAGAACGCTGGCATGGAAGAAAGTTGGGTATGTGTATACACACACACACACACACACACACACCTCCCTACCCAGGGTTACACGTGTTAGCTTGATTGTGCTATCTATCGATCGATCGATCGATCGATCCCACTCTCTTCCATGCCAACATTCTCTGAAGATCCCAGCCACAGATGCCGGCGAAACGTCAGGAATAAACTCTTCTAGAACATAGCCACAGAGCCCCCAAAACCCACAAAAAAACTATGGATGTCAGCCATGAAAGCCTTTGACTTCACAATACACCAAGATTTATCCGTGGGAGGTTTGCCATGGCCTTCCTCTGAGACTGAGTTGGGTAAAACTTGCCCAACATCATGCAGTGGATTTCCATAGCTGGGTGGGATTCGAACTTGGGATTCAAATCCAGGTTTCCCAGAGCCTTGCTCACCCCTCAAGCCTAAGGCAAACCTATCATCACCATGCAGACTCTCATTAATAAACGTACTAAACATACCTCCCAAAAGGCCTAAAATCTAACTGGTATCGTGTTTCTCTGTCCGACAGGTTCTTCCCAAACTTTCCTCTTCGATTATCCATGAGATCGATAGCATCTTGGGCAATAAACCCTACAGCAAAAAGGACTACCGATCCTAACTGGGGAATTCCCGTCCGCCTGGGACTTTTCCTCGACTCCCAATCTCTCCCGTTTGCTTGCTTAAAGCTACATCGAAGCCGAGCGAAGAGTTACGGTCTGCATCCAAGAATAACTTACAACGCGTCTGGAGATGTCCTCGAGAAACCACGTCATTGTTTGTTTGTTCGTTTCCAAAACATCGACGGACTGCGTAGGCTTCTTAACTTCTTTTTTGTTTTCGGGCCTTTTATTGTTTTTGAAATGCAAGAAAATGCGGCAGGTTGGGAAAAGGGGCATGTGGAAGGTTTAGGCCGGTTCCGGCTACATGCTGCCTTTTGAAAAAGGAGAAAACCACACTCTCTCTTTCCCTTCCTTCCTTTCTTCCTTCTTTTCTTTTTCTTCCTTCCTTTCTTCTTTTTAAAAGCAGTGTTTCTTTTCTTCTGAGAAACACTTGTATGCACAAAGAATGCCACAGTGCTTAAGTCAGGGCTAGGCAACCTTTTTGAGCTTGGGGCCGGGTTGCTGTCCCTCAGACAACTGGGGGGGCCGAACTCAAAATGGCACCTGGAGCGGCGCGGAAGCTGCGGCAGGGGCGGCAATCGGCGGCAGGACCGGGCTGGGGCCGGTCCCAAGGCCTCGCCAGGCTAGATCCGGCCCACGGGCTGTAGGTTGCCGACCCCTGGCTTAAGTCATTTTGCCTCTTTGGTTTCCCCTTCCCTTCAGTTTGACTAGTCAGATCTGGCACGCCACTATTAGTAGTATTAGTATTATTACTTTAGAAAAAACAAATGGGCAGAGTTAAGGTTATGGTTAAGTAACAGCATTCATGCTCTTAATGTCTGACTAGAGGAGCTTCCAAAGATGCACCTTGGCTGGCCTCCTGGGTGCATTACAAAACCGCTTTATCCGGGGGAAGACGATTGCATGCAATATCTACCGACTCCCCCAACATTTCCTCTTCCCCCAAAAGTTTGTGGGCGAGGAAGACGCCAGGCCGCTAGGCAGCACCAGTGTGAAATCGTTTCTCTAATGCAACTTTTACGAGGGTCCGTGGTCCACGAACTGTGAGCAAATGCAACTCATCCTTTCCGTAATGTGGGGCAGGGGGGCCTTGAAGGAAAAGTAGAGGACAGTTGCAAGCCGTCAAGTCCTTTTCTTTGGACAGCATCGAATCCGCACTGGAAGCAGGTTGAAATGAATAGCGGAGGTGATACGAATGTTAAAGCAACATCCATGTTGGAAAGGGGAAGATGGATAGAGTGCATTAGCTAGCTGTTATGGTTAAGGCGCATTGATACCAACAGCTCTGGAGAATAAACAAAACTTTCATTATTGGAATGCGATTCGAGGTAGAAAAGCTCTCTGAGGATGCTAGGCAAAGGTATGCTAGAAAGGAAGAGGACTCAGTTTTGCTGTTGGAGCAGAGAGAGGACAAATGAAGGCAGAGAGGAGAGTTGGACTGAATTGGGTAAAACTTGCCCAACATCATGCAGTGCATTTCCATAGCTGGGTGGGATTTGAACTTGGGATTCAAATCCAGGTCTCCAGGCATCTCAGTCCAAATCTCAGAGATGTTAGGATCTGAATTATTATTTTTATTTTATTTTATTATATCCCACCTTTCTTCCCAATACAGGGACTCAAGGCGGCGATCTGTAGGATGAGGAATGAGATTTTAGGTCAGTGACGCACCCTTCAACCCCGGAGCTGCTGCTCTAAGACACATTTAACTCTAAATACCATTAAATATTCAGGGGTAGCTGTGCGTTAAATATTCAGGGGTAGCTGTGTTGGCCATTTAGCAAATTCAAACAAAAGCCCACCAAACGGTGATACCTTTATCGGCCAACGGAAATGCACAGTATGCTTGTTGCAAGCTTTCAAAGCTCTAAATACTGTTGTTGCTTTTCCAACAAAGGCACATTTAAACACTGGGAATTGTTGCTGTTCCAACAATGACCCCACCTTTCTTTCTTCCCCCCCCCATTTCCTTCCCACCTGAACAGGCCTTAAGGATAGGGTTTCTTCTCCCAAGACTTTCCCCATCATCTTTCCCTCTGTCCCTGAATGCTGAATGGCGTTCCCTGGAGACTCTCCAGGAAAGTCCTTCCCCTGTCTCCTTATGCGTCTTTCTACTCTCTTTCCAACCGCAAACTGATCC
>NC_056528.1:9829929-9855082 GCF_019175285.1 Sceloporus undulatus | reverse complement strand
ATAGCCAGGCAAGGAATAACTCGTGTTGCGTGGTCCCCATCCCCTGAAAAAGTGCAGCAAGTGCCCACAGAAAAGGAGGTCTCCCTCCCTCCTTCCAGCCATTCCTTCCCCAGCTGCTCATTGCTGCTAGTGCATGAACCGTGCCTTAGTTTAGACGCAGGACAATTTGGGGGGGAATAAAAATCAGCATTCCCTCCTCCCACCCTTAAAATGGGTCCAAAGGCTAAAAAGATGCATGTGGCCCAGTCTTTCTGCTCACACACACACCCCTTTCCCTATTCGCCCCACTCCCCTTTGCATGGGCTGATACATCTCCCAAATTCTGGCAAGATAAAATAGCTCACGGAATGGAGAAAAATGGCAAACGCACTTTTGGGTATCTTAGAAATTAAGGAACATGTTAAGGAACAGATTTACTCAGTTGTTGCCAACCTGATAACTGTCTAGGTGCCTGTACTTGGTGGAGGATGGGTGTTGAAGTCCATTGCACCAAGGTGGAAATATATAGCATTCTTTCCTGTGTGCACGCAACTGGCTTGTCCTGCCCTAGGAGATGGTTTGGGCACAGCTTGGAAAATTTACCCTTGTTTTGCCTATCACTTTCAGCATCCCAGTGGCCAGGGGGGCTGGGGGAATCTGGGACTTACAATCCAAAAGGCCAGTTCCACATACATACATACATACATACAGGGCATTTAAGGATGGCCACTGCCTTTGTTGCCAGAGAGAAAAGGTGAAATGGCATCTAAGCCATTGGCTCCAGATCTTCTGTTGCATCAAGATGTAGCTTTGCATTTCAGCCTTCTGTAGCTTTCAGAGAAGTGCCCACGAATAGATCAACCGCATCGCATTAGTATCCTTCTTTTTATGCTAACTTTTAGAGGCACATTACATCTAGAGTACCACATTTTCTGGCTCTTCTGGTCCTTTTCCACTCTTACAAGCACTTCAAGTTAGAGGAATGTCTGATTCAGATACAGGTGCAAAACTTGAGTCGTCGTTTCCGTTTGTTCCCTGGTTTTGCATCTTATTCCTCTGCCCTTCGCCTGTCCTTCCTTCTTGGAAGTCATGTAGGCAGTTTGCCAAGGACATGTCCGCCAAAGCGTTCCCCTTTCTTTCTTCCCTTATCCCCGCCGTGGAAAACAATCATGGTGCGTTCGCCAGCTGTCCGCACAAGGTGGGTCCGGGAGCGATCCAAGTCCCTGCGTTTCGGAGCCGTCGGAAGCACGAAACCAGTCTCTCTTTTCTTCCCTCCTCTTTTTCGGCTTGCCACTGGGAAGTGTAAATAGAGTGAGTTTTGAGGCTGGTTATTATTTTTTTACACACTTTTTCCTCCTGGTGGATGAAAACTATTTTTGTATGTGTCCCCCCCCCCCCCAATAATTCGGCTCCTTGTTTTCATTTCCAAGGATGAGCCAAGCACATTTCCCACTTACAGGAATGTCTCTTCCGCTTCCAATTCCATGCATGAAAGTCAACAGAAATGGAAGTCCAGTCTTAAACGTTTAAGTGGGGATGAGACATGGGTGCATAAACCAACAAGCCACATTGTGAACATGGGGGAAAGGGTCAGTGCTGTGCAGAAGGTGGAATGTCTGCCATATATCTGCCGTCTGAAGCCAGCACTGGTACCTTTCATGGCACAGAAGGGAGCAAGTTAGGGTTGGTGATGTGCACAATTCTTTGTTCCAACCCAGTGTTACCATTTCCCAGTATCCGCCACCCGGCCCTTTCCCTTTTGTGATTTCAATGGGAAATCTTAAGTTTAGCGAACTAGGTTTTCCCACGTATTTAAAAAAGAGAATCGTGGGGTCCGCAAGCTAGAAGGCGGTGGATTCGGCGGCCTCTGAGGCCCCCAAAACACCCCAACCCCAAGGCTGGCATGTCCTCCCCATCCGTCTCCCCATATCGACTTTAGCCATTTGTGACAACTACATTCAGGGAACCGTAAAATAAATCTTGTCGCAGCCAGAAGAACCTGCGAATAAATCCTCCGCTGTTAAACCTTCTGGCATCTTTGTTGTTGTTGTTGTTGGATTCCATGTATGTAATTCTTTTTCTTTTAAAAGAATTTTGTTTGTTTTAAAAACAACGATGTGTGTGTATATATATAGATATATGTATGTACGTATGTATGTACATCTCAAACACCAGACAAACCCCAACAACAACCGGTCTCTAGAACGACATCTTGCGACAGCGAGTCCCAAGCTCTAGCTGCGTAATCTTCTAGGCACAGGCTGCTGGCCACATCTGACCATGCTTCTTTATGGAGAACTGGACTGAAAAGACAGCTTCTATATTTACGGAATGAACAAATAAAAAACAATACATGAATAAAAACTGAGCCTTATTTTAACCTCTGGCAAGAGGCTCCGTAAATTTGTGTGCGTCCTTGTCCTTGGTGGGTTTGCTTGGCCGGGTCAGACGCGAAATCGGTCCAGAGTCGAAGGGGTCTTGTCCTCAGAAACCATCCAAGTTCATATGTTCAGTTATTGTTATTTACAAATACATACCCAAAGTGGGCAATGGAAAGGTCCAAGGGGGTAGTGAAGGGAAACGGTCCGGAGGACAGCGCTGTCATGGTGTCGCGACAGCCAGATCCACAGACTGAGAGTGGGATCTACACCACAATAGATTTGTTGTTATGGGTCTTGAAGTCATCTCTGGTGACCCCATTCAAGGGTTTTCTTGGCCTGATTTTCCAAGGCCAAGCGGGGATTTGAATCCTTCCCTCCCAAAGTCCTAATCCAATAAGACTCAATCCATCACTAGGGCCTTCAAATCACGTCTGACTTATGGCGACCGTATCCTAGAGTTTTCTTGACAAGGTTTCTCCAGAGGTGGGCTTCCTCTGAGGCTGAGTTTGGTTTGCCCACCCAATGCGTTTCCATAGCCGAGGCAGGGATTTGAACTCTGGTCTCCCTGAATCCTATTCCTTATGCAGTGGCACCTCCTGTGCAAAATCTGTTTCCATGTGGGCATTATCCTATGAACAAAAAATGTCCAGCCGCTTCCAGAAGAGGAACTTGGCTGTTGTTCTTGTGTGCCTTCAAGGGGTTTCAGATTTATGGAGACTTGGAGGCAACACTATCATGGCGTTTTCTTGGCAAGATTTGCTCAGTACCATGGCATTTACTGAATTTCCATGGTCAGTTTGGGATTTGAATTTGGCATCCCAGAATCCCAGTCCAGCCACTACTCCACACTGTCTCTCAGCTTTGCCATTGTGCATCCATAATCCCAAAGCCATCCCTGACCCCAGAAGGCTAAAAGGACCAGCAATACCAGAGGACCGCCTTGCATGGGTTCCTTTTTCAAAACGGTTTATTAAAACATAAAATTATTTTAAAAACAGGAGGGGGGGCAAGACCTTTCTGGCATCCACAGAATACAAAAATGGGACACAGAAAGGAGAAACACAGACAGAGGGGTTATATTTATAATAGACGTGCCAGAAAGTCCTTTGTAGGAGAAGAACGAACATTGCTTTGCTTGTCCCGCAAATTAAAAAAGGACGAGGAGCGACGAGGCAAAGGAGCTTGAGACACTTTTCTTTCGCCACGTTAAGAGGTGTTAAACTGCGTTATTTCTAAAGTGTAGATGCAGCCTTTGTATTTTTAACCTTTCCATAGCATACTCTGTGCAACTCTGGTCAATGCTCAAGATATTAATGGCAACGGGAGAGGGGCTTTTGCATGATGTTGGTGGTGGAAGGTCCCCAAATAAGGGCTGCTGGTTTTAATTTTCCCAAGCGTTTGCAAACGGGGGCAGAATTGAAAGGACACACAGAAATGTGCAACTCACAAAGGCAAGGAATTCCCATCTAACTCTCTATCTAACTCTGGCAAAATTCAATCAAGACTTAGGAAATACTGGATGGTTGCAATCCAAGCAGCAATCCATGGTTGCAGTAGATTGCAATCCATGACCCAGCTGCCCAAAAACACCACCTTCTCTCTTGTCGGGGCCAAAATGATAAATGTTATGGTACCAAAAACCCATGGTTTTAACAGGTGTTTGGATGTGGGTAGAGTTATGGGCTCTCCAAAATCCTCGGAGTAGGATAACGTGAAGCATGCTGAAGTCCCATCCCCTTCGACAGGAGTTAAGCCAAGAAGTTAAACCTTAAAATCCCACTGGTTTCCAAGGTTTAGCTCACATAGAAATCAATGTTTAAGATGCTTCTTTAGCTGGATAGGGCCCTGTGTTTACAATCCCCCTGGATTTGGTTGTGATTCTGGGTTTTTGGGTCAATGTGGGTTGCATCTGCTGCATGTGTCTAGATTGGGGTCCAAAAATTCAGAGAGGCTCCCCTTCGCAAAGTCATCCCTCCCCAAAGTAGCAGCACTAAACCTCCCAGGCATGGCATGTCCTGTGCCCATAGACTTGAGTATGTACCATACCTGGCGCCTAGCACCCATCCCCAGGAGCATGGCAAGGCCTTTAGCCAACATGGCACCTATGGCAGCCTCCCATCCGGTTGGGTATTGGTGCGAACCAGTGGAGGACAGCAACTGAAGAAACGTCTCGCAATCCATCCATCACAACTCTTCCAAGTCTCTTCAACGTGTGAAAGTGCAAACAAAGGGGGGAAAGAAGACAGAAGGAAACAAAATCCCATCATCTCAAAGAAGTCTGTCCTCTTTTTTTTTAAGGGGTGAAAAAGCGCTTTTCATAATGACGGCGGTCAAGCCAAGGTCGCCAAGACCAGGCTTCAGTCTTCGATGCAGATGACGTTGTGATGCCGACGGCGGCCCTCGCAGTCCAAGGCCGAGCCGTCCTTCGGGGACTCGGGGGTCTTTTTATCCGTCCGGCTTGGAGGCAGCCCGTTGGGTATCGCTGGAAGAAGGAGACGACAAAGAGCGAGAGGTCAGGTTCCCAGGACTGGCCACTTTCTGTCGTGGGTCCGAGCCTGAGTTAGTGGCAATTATTCAGGCCTGACACATGACATTTTTACAAAACTGGGATGGCAACAGATGCGCCATTTTGGAGATCCAGGCTTCTGCTGTCCAAAGAACCCAAAGTACGCTTGAGAGCTTGCAGAGCCTGAACTATGTTCTCCAGTTCTTAGGACAAGAATACTACATTGAAAGTTGGGTGTATATACGTGTGTGTGTGTGTATACACACTTGTCCCTCCATGTTTGCTAGGGTTAGGGACACAAGACCCCTGTGAATATGGAAAAGCCACAAATAACAAAAACACCATGTTTTTACTTCAGAGGACACCTCTCTAGGAATCTCTAGGTCCTCCAGGGCAACTCTGTGGTCAACGTCTGACAGACACTGACCACAGAACTGCCCTGGAGGAGCTACAAAGGCCTAATAGACTAGTCTCTCTAGGAGTCTCTAGGTCCTCCAGGGCAACTCTATGGTCAATGTCCGACAGACACTGACCATAGAGTTGCACTGGAGGAGCTACAAAGGCCTAGGAGAGTGTCCTCTCTAGGAATCTCTAGGTCCTCCAGGGCAACTCTATGGTCAACGTCTGACAGAAGTTGCCCTGGAGGAGCTACAAAGGCCTAGTAGAGTATTCTCTCTAGGAATCTCTAGGTCCGCTCCATGGCAACTCTGTGGTCAACATCCGACAGACACTGACCATAGAACTGCGCTGGAGGAGCTACAAAGGCCTAGTCGAGTGTTCTCTCTAGGAATCTCTAGGTCCTCCGTGGCAACTCTGGGGTCAACGTCCAACAGACACTGACCATAGAACTGCCCTGGAGGAGCTACAAAGGCCAATAGAGTAGTCTCTCTAGGAGTCTCTAGGTCCTCCAGGCAACTCTATGGTCAATGTCCGACAGACACTGACCATAGAGTTGCACTGGAGGAGCTACAAAGGCCTAGGAGAGTGTCCTCTCTAGGAATCTCTAGGTCCTCCAGGGCAACTCTGTGGCCAACATCTGACAGACGTTGCCCTGGAGGAGCTACAAAGGCCTAGTAGAGTAGTCTCTCTAAGGATCTCTAGGTCCTCCAGGGCAACTGGTCAACGTCTGACAGACACTAACCATAGAACTGCGCTGGAGGAACTACAAAGGCCTAGTAGAGTATTCTCTCTAGGAATCTCTAGGTCTTTCAGTGCAGCTTATAGTTAAAATTGAGCATAGAGTTGCGCTGGAGGACCTAGATATTCCTAGAAAGAACATATATCAAATCTGTGAATAATCGAATCCGCAAATATCAAAGCTGCAAATATGGAAGGATGAGTGTCTATGTGTGTATATATATATATATATATATATATATATATATATATATTCCACTCAATTCTTAAACTTAAGTGCTTTTAAAATTTCAACAGCATGCTTTGTACTACTCTGGTTGATGCTCAGAGACAAATGGCGTCACCTTGTGGCACCCTCCTTGCAACACCACAGGGTTCCCTTCCTGTAGTGAAATTGTAAAAGGTTATTCCTAAATCTCAAGTTTTGTTCCTAATATAAATAAATATTATTATATTGTTATTATATTAAAATCTCAGGACCAGGCAAAGTCCAGATCTGGCAACTCTAATCCAGAGAGACAGCCCTGGATGCACTGCAGAGGTCCAAGCTGCACCTGAAAATTAGTGTTTGCAACCATCTTGCAAGATGAGGAAGCAGAACGCCAAAATCATGGAGGTATAATTTTAATAATAATAATAATAATAATAATAATAATAATATCATCATCATCATCGAAGGTCAAAAACTCCATTCAGTGGTAGACTGTGAAACTGATATAATAATAACAATAACAATAGTACAAGATAATGATCTCTCTGTAAGATGTCTCACTATGCATATGTGTCCAGATACAGGTATTCCAAAATGCCCCCAAAATCCCAAACGCCTCTGGTCCCAAGCATTTTGGATAAAGGAGACTCAACCTGTAATGCATATTCCTGGACCTGAGCATGAGTTGGAAGGGGAAACCAAAGGAACCAGAGCTTTGAATCGTTCCCATGCGCCATTCATTGCAACTCCAATCTCTCCATAGAACGGGATGAATAAATCCGCTGCCGCATATCATTGCTGCCAACACAGTTTTCTGAGTGTATGTGAGTAACTATAACCCAGTAACCCAGCCATGTGGCAAACTGGGTTTCTGGATTATGCTGGGCACATTTTTCCCGGATTCTAGAGCCTCTCTTGGATTCCATTTCAGGGATTTCATGACTTTAGAGCTACCCTGGTGATAAACACCTATCCTGCCTTATCAATGCTTTGGTTCTCAGCTACAAATCCCTTCCCTTTCAATAGTCTTTCTAAAGAGGAGACCCCCTTGCGCCTGGCAACGCATGAATAAAGAGGAGGGATGGGGTACCAAAGGACCATAGAGTTGGAAGAGACCCCAAGGGCCATCCAATTCAACCCCATTCTGCCATGCAAGAAGATGCCCTTAAAGCACCCATGAAAGATGGCCATCCAGCCTCTGTTTAAAGATGTCCAAAGAAGGAGACTCCACCACACTCTGAGGAAGCACCTTCCGCTGTCAAATTTATGCATTTATTATTTATTGATTATTTACTGTCAGGATATTCCTCCCAATGTTGAATTGGGATCTCTTTTCCTGGAGCTTGCATCCATTGCTCTGGGTCCAACTCTCTGGAGCAGCAGAAAACAAGCTTGCTCCCTCCTCAATATGGCATCCCTTCAAATGTTTAAACAGGGCTATCATGTCGCCTCTTAACCTTTCCTCCAGGTTAAACATATCCCTCTTCCAATTGTAAAATCAATTATTTTAAAGCTCCCTTGGGGTCCCTTTAGGCTGAAATGATTCTTAAGCCACCTTGAGGTTTAAATACTTAAAAGAAAGAAATCGCACGGCAGCGTTATCAGAGTAAGAAGCGGGGCCTTACCTCTTGTGGCAATGAGAACTGCAGAGGAAACTCTTGCAAGCGGCTAAATATCTATTAATAAGAGAGAAAACAGCTGGCTTGCCTATTGCCCTTTGGTTTTTGCATTGCTTTTAAAAAACTGTCCTCTTAAAAGGAAAGAGAAAGAGGAGTTTGCATTTCGGAGACTCAACTCACCCGTCACATAAGGTCCCAGGGGCATCTGGCTGTAGTTTATGAGCCCCCCGGGTCCCGGACCTCGGAAATTGGGCCCAAAGTTGTTGCTATAGATCTGGGAGGAACCAAAGGAAGCCTGGAGGTGGGTAAAAGGGGAATATTTATTAGGAACTGCAGCCCAACCCATTCCTCAATGAAATCCAGACTCCCAGGATTGCAAAGTATTGAAACGTGACAGTTCCAAGCGGTGTCAAACTGCATGCATTTTGCAGTGAAGATGCAGCTTCCGTCAAGGCTTCAACTTGAATCTCCCACATCCAGGTCTGGCACTCTAACTCCTATGTGTGTCTATGCGCCTTTAAGTCACCTGTCGACTTATGCCGACCCTGTGAATTTCCTAAGGTAAGGAATAATCGGAGAAGGTTTGCCACGATTGTCGTTCTCTGAAATATAGCCTACAGCGCATGGCATTTCTTAAGGGTGCCCTGTTCAAGTCCTAAACAAACCTGATGCTGCCTTATCTTCCAAGTTCGGATGGGGTTCAGTGCCATTGGGGAATTTAGGCTCTATGCCACACTGGCACGTCTCTTTTTACATATAAAAATAAATCTTGGATTAGGCAGATAGGTTTCCAGAAGGAAAGGAGCATAAATGGTCAAGAATGATACATATACTAATGCTTCTGAATTCGACAATACCCCACCCCAGGTGCCATTGGGTCCATGTCAGGAGGGCAGTGAATCCACTCTGGGGTTTGGATAGCTTCAACGCAGCTCTCCAAGGTGCTGGGCCATCTCCACACTTTGGAGAACTCCTTCAAAGTCTGAAATAAAGCCCGGCTTGACCACTCGGCCGACATGGGGCTCAAGGGTCCTCACCTGCTGGACGCTGGGGTCGCTGCCCCGGTTCGTCAGGCGGCTGAGAATGCTCCTCTCGGACATTTGGAGGCGAGCGGCAACGGGCGGGATGCGGGACAACATGGAGGGGAGCCGCGTCACGTCGGCCTTCATGTCACTCAGGAGCTCTTCCAGCTGGTTTAGGACTGAAACACAAGCAATGGCCCATGGAAAACCATCCTTTGCCCTGAAAAGCTGGAGCCGGGGATGGTATCCAGCGGCCTCCATTCGGCACAACATTTGCACGAGTGGGAATCTTGTGGCCCCCAAAGCTTTTGCAGTTGAACCCTTAAGACCATTAAACAAATTAACCATTTCATGCCACCATTACCATTTGGCCATGAGGCTAACAAGGACTCCAAAACCCATCTTCCTGATGCCAGAGGCTCGGCTCACTACACCAGGATATGACAATTTTCTTGGAAGTTTATGCAGACTTCACAATTGGTGTGAAATCTCCCTTTGCCAGGGTTGACCAACCGGAGCTGAGCAACAAATGGATGAACGGATGGAGGGATAGACAAGAAATAGAAGCAATTACTCCTTCTCTGAAAAAGACCTACCTTTATGAAGGACAGCATTGGCGGGCTTGTTCCCAGCGAGAGACTCTTTGGAGAGATGCTGGTGGCTCTCAGCAAGGCACTCCACTTCGGCCAGGCGGGCATTCAAGGCCATGGCTGGGTGGTTGGGCTCTTGGGTCATGTTGAGGTACGCAGCCCGACGGAGTTGCTCCTCGATGACCAGCGCCTGCTCCAGCAACTGCGCCCAAAGGCAAAAAAAAAAGATGGCTGAGTAGCGGCACCGGGTGTCACAGAATCATTGGCGCTAAACCTGCCCGGATGTGGCTTGGGGTGCATCTACGTTGTTGAAACAATGCACTTTAACACCACTGTAAAACAACGCACTTTGATGCCACTGTAAAACAATGCACTTTGACGCCACTCCTTCCTATGGAACCCTGGGATTTGTAGTTTGGGGAGGCATCCACTCCTACTCTTTGGAAAGGAAGGCTAATGGGCCTTGCAAAACTACAAAACCCATGCTTGCGTAGAATGGAGCTGCAGTGCTTGTGGGATCAAAATGCATCATTTCTGCAGTGTAGATGCAAACCCAAGTCGTCGGCATGTGCTGTGTGGTGTTGCTATTTTGCATGGGGATTGCACCGTGCCGCTGCGGCATTATGCCCACATACAGCTATTTGCCTTGCACTAAGAGGATGCTGGGTTGAGAGGTCTTGGGATTTAGGAGAAGCCATAGCATCGGTCTTGGAGGGACACAGGTAAAGCCTTCTCCACGGACTCACCTTGAAACGCCGAGCCAAGAACTTGTTCTTCATCTCCAGGTAGTTGCCCTTGTGGATCTCTGACTTGAAGGGCTCATTCAGGATCACGTAACGCGGGTCGTTCTGGATGTCCTGCCAGCGGGCATAGCCATGGCTGAGTGCCAGGGTCAAGCGTTAAGGGAATATTATTATTATTATTATTATTATTATTATTATTATTATTATTAACACAGGAGCTGCACTCACCTAACAATTCATATTAAAATTATTCAGAAGCCCATGTTAATGGGTTAGGAGAAAGTACAGACCATGGGAAGCTCAGAGCTGTTTTTATGGCACTCTTCCTGCTGTTATTGGTATTGTTATTTATATTATATTTATTTACATCTTGCTCTTTTTCCCCCCAAGTTGGAACCAAAAGGGGATTACAATTTAGGGGGGAAACCAATTAAAACATATAAAAGCAAACATTAAAATAGAATCAAACTGATATAATTTGTGACATCATCACAAGAATAAAATACCAATTACGTCCGTAACAACAGAACTCATTTTGCTCCACTTTTGCAAATCAAGCTGGTTTTTGGAAGGATATCTTAGACCAAATTGAACCTTTTACAACTTCAAAAGAAAGTATTCACAGATGGAAATCTTTAGTTTTTTGCTCATTCCCAATGTCTGCTACTTCTATTGTTTTTATGTTTGTTATTTGATAAAACTATACATACACACACACACACACACAACTATTAAAACTACAACATCCCGAACCCATTCTTTATAAACTTTCTGTTTTAAAAGCCTATCTGTTCCTGGTATGGCTTCTGTGTCACTTGGGGCATGGCAAAGGATTGGACTATATGGCCGTTGGGACCCCTTCCAACTCTGTCATCTTAGAAGTATTGGACCCAGGAATGGGTCCTCTGTTTTATTTTCATCCCCCCCCCCCCCAGTAAAATGTCAGGGTGCATCACTGCCATATTTATATGCTGAGTTTGTCATCTCTCATGTTTAACCAAAGGATACGTGACGATGCCCGCCAGGAGCCAGTAATCATGCCGCCGGTGCCAAATATCGTAGATCTTCCCCGAGGAGACGGCTGCCCTCTCCTCATTCTGCCAAAGCGTGTGCAGCTCTGTCAAGCCAAGAAAAGAAACATTAAATAAACACAGTATATTATATATATATATACACACACACACACACACACACACACACACCACTCTCTTCCATGCCAGCGTTCTCTGAAGATGGCAGCCACAGATGCTGGCGAAACATCAGTTATAAACTCTTCTAGAACATTGGCCACGCAGCCCCAAACACCCACAAAAAGCTACAAAAGAAACTATGCACTCAGAATGGGATTGCATGGCCTTTGCAAATCAAGTGGCAACTCAAGAACCCTTGGCATCTCGTTGCCGCAACGTACTAATTTATCTTGGCAATCTTTTTCAATAGCCGGGGCAGGCCCTCCAGATGTTGTCAGATGATGAGGCTTTCTAACCACTATATCTATCATGACAAATATTTTTTTAAGCACTAGCAAGTAGCAGTGGACATAATTATATATATAATTTTCCAAGTAGATCCATTTATACCTGTGAAGCCCCCATCCGCAATGTTGAACATGAATCGGATCCCGCTCTTGTCGTCCTTCTTCCCATCTTCCTCGTCCTCTTTTTCACCATTTTGCTGAACCTCTGTCAGCTCCTTCTCTTCTTCCTTTGCCTCTTCTGCAGAGGAAGACCCAAGGGAGTGTCAAGAGAGACATAGGACAGGGCCAACGATGCAAAGGGGCTCATCTCAGTGTGCGTTTTTGGACAACTTTGGAAACTGAGCCTGGGATACTGAAGACATTGACCTGGCTTGCTTTCTTAATAAACTGAGCATGTCAAGTGTAGAGCCTGAGATATGGAAAACATTTACCTGGCTTGGTTTCTTTCGCACCACCTTTGCAAGGACTGGTACTTTGGTCAGGCTTCTCCACAGACGTCTCATTCTCCTGGACGGTTTCATCTGTTGGATCTGGACCGGCAGCATGGGATGCAAGAGCCACAGAAAACAGAGTTCCTCTTAGGATGATGCATCAAGACTGGTTGAAAAATCAGTAAGTTCCAGACTTTGTTCCTCTTCTTTCCAGTTTAATGTAGGAGATCAATACATGTTTTTGTTTACCCCAGAGAAGGGAATTCGATTGGATGGATGGCCGAAGGGAGAAGTTTAGGACAATGGTGGCGTGGCAGCATGACTGTGCCGTCACTGAAGTATTGTTGTCGTGCGCCACCATTGAAGTCCTATTGCTTCTAATGGCGGTACGGTGGCATGCGCGCACTACCATTAAAGTCCTGTTTTCCCTAATAGCAGCACGACCGCATGGCCACACCACCATGGAAAAACCGGTGGATTTCGGTAGCCGGTACAGATCCACCATGGATATCAAAGGCTGAGTGTCCTTTACCATTGGTTTCTAATCATTACCACACTTTCTAGTGATTCCTACCCTTGATGTTGACTCAACAACCTTATTCCTTTCAATGGGCCTAATCTAGATGAGACTGATGCTGGATTTAGCCCCATAACTAGTGCACAGGTGGCTCTCTCTTTTTTAGAAATGAATCTTCCAGCACAGGTACGGTCCTTGTTCCCCCCCCCCCCGTGAAGATTTCCCTACCTGGCTACATCGCTGCTAAAATGTCTGGGAAACGTCCTGAAAAGGCTCCCTCTAGCATCCCTGAATCGTCGCGAGGGGAGCGGATTTCCTATGAACACAAAGTTTGCATTCGTAGGAAATCCACTCCCCAGGAACGATTCAGGGACGCAAAGGAGGGAGCGATGGTTCCCTGACGATGGAGGAAGTGCACCTGGCGTTCAGACATGCGCGCTTCCTCCACCTTTTCAGGACCTTTCACAGACATTTTAGCAGCGATGGAGCTAAGTAGGAAAATCTAAATCTGGCCACTCGGAGATGGGGTCCCTTCTCCCCACAATTCGGCCCCATACCTTGCTCCGGCTTCTCCGGCGTGGCGTCTGTCCTCTCTGCCTCCTCCTCCTCCACGGCGTTCTCCTCACCCGCTTTCGCTTGGGTCTCCTCCTTCTCTTCCATCTTGTCTCCGCTCGCCGTCACCTTCATGCAAAGCAAACATTGAGACACTTGGGGCACATTCGATAGTTTGAAGGCATCACCCCAAATCCCCCTTTTCCAAATGCGAAGGGGCTATTGTTGTACCTCCGCACATACTCTGTATTTCTTTTCTTTTCTTGTTTGTTTGTTTGTTTGTCTTCCTTTTGTTTATTTTATTTTTCAAAACATACATAAACATCAACACATTAAAACGAGACAGACGGCTCTCCATAACAACGCAAGTACATAACATGACAACACATAGACTAATCTAAAAATGAACTTCCTTTCCTCTAAATTCAAATATTTACTGTATTGTATATGGCTTTCTTAATTCTCGAATTGCCACTTCTGACTCTCCTTTTCTTTTTCCACAGTCACCTTTAATTCACAATGGTTTTAATGGTTTTAATGGTTTGTGATATTTTATTATAGTATTGTTGGGGGTGGAAGGAAGTAGTAGAGTGCATTTTATTATACATGTTGTATTTCATATTGCACTCTATCTGATATTGTAAGCCGCCTCAATCCTGCGGGAGAGGCGGCATATAAATAAAATGTTATTTTATTTATCATTATTATAATACAACATTTAGTATTATATATCAAGGTACATTTTCCCTAATAACTTAATATTTTACTTTGTCAACCGTAACAAATGATTCTCTCCCTCTTTTTGTTCAAGGTATCCATATAATTTACTTAACCACTCGGTCACCGTTGGATCTTCCTCTGCCTTCTACTTTTTAGCAAAGTAATTTATTTATTTATTGGATTTATATTGAATTTCAAAAGAATTTAAAGGGCAAACCTCTCTGATTTTGGAATGCCTAAATCCCAAATATTCCAAAATACCAAACTATCCACATCCCTTTGCTTTCTGATGGTTCAATGCACCATCTTTAAACTTTATTTAAAATATTGCGTATAAAATTAATACTATGTTTAGAAGGTGTATTCAAACCGTAAGTGAATTTCATGTTTAGACTTGAGTCCCATCTTTAGGAGATCTTTTGTATATCCAAACATTCCAAAATCCAAAACCTAAAAGACCGGGTCCCATGCATTTTGCATAAGGGAGACTCAACCTGTCGTAAGTTAATTTAGGTTTAATTTTCACTTTGCACAGAGGCTCATGGCAAGTTTCAAGTGCGGAATCATGAAATTTCAACAGGTGCCAAAACCAAAATTTCACAAGGATTTTAGATGCAAATACAATAAATGAATTCAGGTGGAATTTCATCCTTGTCTGGCATTCCTTTACCTGGTTCTCCTTCTTGGTCCAAGATTCAGTTTGCTCCTTATCCTCAGGAACCCCTGGCTGCATTTCTGCTTTGTCTGAAACTACAGAAGAAGAGAACAATAAAATGCAGACAGTAGGACTAAAAATGAAAATGCAACCAAGTTTCGGGACCTCTGGGCTTGCAAGGCCGTATAGGGAAGAGGGGTCTTACCTGGCTGCGTCATGGTGGCCGCTTGACCATGAGCTGGACTGGCCGGAATGGGAGTGTTTGGGTCCGAAGAGGGCAGTTCGCTGGACTTCTTCATCTCCAGGCCTTCTGGGATGAGGTCTGGAGTGCTATATTTCCCATTCACAGGTTCAAACTCTTGGACCTGACAAAGGGAGAGCAAGAAGGAAACAGGAAGGTTGAGGATGATGGAGGAGGCAATATGGCCATATAGACCTAGATCCTGGCCCTCAATACTTTGCAATTCTCATTCAGACCAGACAATTAGCTTCATCTTTTGCAGTCTGGGTTCTGCTTCATCTTAGCGGGTGAGAGTTAAAGCTGCCTCTGGACTTCAGGGGGTTCCACAATGGGCACAGACACAACCCCAAGGGGCGCAAGGAATGGCACGCATACCTTCTTCCTGACCAGGGACATCACGCCGATGCGCGTCAGGACATGCTGGCGGGACAGCCCTTCACGGGGGACGCCATCCGCAAAGGTCTCAGCGCCATCCGCGCCCGGTTCGCACAAATGGCGCATGAACAGGGACACGTACGCTCTGGGGAAGGAAGGAAAGAAAGAAAGGAAGAACTTGGTGGCTCTCTTTGTTGGCGAGGAGGGGAGACGGATCAGCTGCCGGCAGCAGATGAAAGCATGGACAAACTCAAAGCCAGCCTCCAAAGGAAGGTGGCTAAGATGACCGAAAGTCTGGAAACCGAGAGTTACGCAGAACAACGTAAGGGATTCCCGCGTTACCTGAACTCCTTCTCGCTTTTCCCGCGCAGGTCCCTCACCAGCCAATGGGAGTTGAAGGCGTCCTGCGGAGGCATCCCCCACCTCATGATGGCGTTCAGGAAGGCTTTCCGTTGGCGGGCGTTGAAACCCAGCACCTGCAAAGAGAGGCCAAAACATCACCTCTGGGGCTCAGGTTCCCCACTGACTTTCCCGAAACGTTGACGTAGTTTGCTTAAAGAAAGGGATTGTGCCAATATTGCTCCCTAGGAGAAAAAATGTCCATATGCTCATGAATGCCAATAGATAAAACATCAGCGGATAAAACATCACACTTTTTTTTGCTCCAAAATGCACATTTCGGGATGTGAGATGCATTTCCAACATATTTTTTTGCCATGTATTGTCCTTTAAATCCTATTATTGTTATTATTATTAATAAGACAGTTCCATAGCAAGTACTGTAAACACATTTACATGCTCCTTTGTTACATGTTCACAGTTTGACCCTCAACTTTTCCAAGGGCCATATCAAAATACATAACTTTGACCCCAAAATCTGTCCCCAATTTATACATGAGGTCAATCTATAGTCAAGTATATACGGTAAATACATCACTCCCTTGATCTCACATCCTTTTACTGTGTATTCACCCCATGGATGGGATGCAGAGGAGGGCCTCCCTGAAGACTTCAATACATGGGCGGAAGTAGATAGGAGTCCATTTGGTGGCCCTCTGAGAAGGGAGCCACTGCACACAAGGCTGACCGTCTCCAAGACTGACCTCAATGTTCCCGCCAACTCTTGCCAACAATGGAGGAAGGGGCTTGTCCCGGTCACTCTTCAGTTGCCTCCGGGATTGTCTCCGGCCACCTAGAAAGCGTTGGAGAAACCCAGAGTCAACAGGAGTTGTTCCTTTGGAAGAAGGGATGACACCCGTGGCCTTAGAAACATCCTATGGGGATGGTGTGGGGATTTGGTGGACCAAATCCACCCAAACCCAGGCCAGAGTGGCATCGCAGGTCTAACAAAATGAGGATATTTCCCTCCATTTTGGAAGGTGGTGGAGTCTCCTTCTTTGGAGGCTGGATGACCATGTTTCACAGGGAGTGTTTTGATGATGCCCTCCTGCGCAGAAGAAGGGGACTGGTCCCTTGGAGTCCATTCCAACTCTAGGTTTCTGAGACCACATTTGGAGACTGGAGAACTGACCCTTGGGTTGCTCTCCGCTCATGTCCCCCAAAGAGTCTAACTCTTTCAAGGGCCCCAAGAGCAGCCAACAGAGATGGATGTGGGATGAATGTGGGTGGGTAAAAGGTGATGCCGTAGGTCGGGCCCACAGAGGTCCAAAAAAGACAAGAAGGCACGCTTGACTCACTCTGACCTTCAGGCCGCTCCTCAAAGTCTTCGTCCTCATCTTCGGAGCCAATGGAGTACTCCGACTGGTTGTCCGAAAGCTCGTCATGCCACTCTGACAAGAAAGAAGGGGGAAGGTCTCAGAAACGATGAATGGGAGGTCCAACTGGACAATGGTCCAGGAAGCCAAGGCAAGAGACGGAAAGGCCTACTGAAGTTGAGAAGGTCTTCTGAAGTTCTCCTCTCCCCATCCTTCCTTACCTTGGTCCTCTTGGGAGGCGTCGTTGTAGTTGACCTGCTTCCGGACGCGCTTCCCTTTCCCGAGGTTGCGGGCGAGATCTTCTTGCTGCTGTTCGTAGTGATGCCTCAAGAGCTTTTCCCAATAGTCGGGATCCACATTCTCCTCTTGCTTGATAATCTCTCGCTCAACTTCTTCCTGCAGCCATGGGAGGAGACAGAAAGGGGTTGCACACAAGGCCCATGTCTCCCCTTGGCCAGCTAAGAAAACCCAGTCCCTTGAGAAGAGACTGCGTTGACCCTCACCAAATCCACAAAACTCATATGAACCCCACCAGGGAAACAAACAGATTTGCAGGAAAGACCACTGTGCATTCCCAAATTGCAATTGTGAGATATCCTTAATGCCAAAAAGAGTCAGGGGGCGATTTCCCCACTTTTAGAAAAGCCTCGCTCTCTGGATTTGGAGGACTGAGATCTTCTGGGGAGGGTCTTCTCTCTGTCCCTCCACCAAATTTAATGCATGTAAATGCATCTGAGAAAGCAGACTTAAGTCTATGGAGTTTATCACACGGGACAAATCCTGTGCAGAAACTAAATTTAAACTGAAAACAACCTGCTTTTGCGGGTTATTTTACAGACAACATTTGGGGTTAACCCAAACAGAAAGTTGGCAAAAAACCTACATTTGCGGGATGTTTTTCAGACGACGTTTGTGTGAAATAACGCAAAAATAACCCGAACGCAAAGTCGTCAAAACCGGATCCTTTTTACTTTTACTAAATTCCGAAAGTACAAAGGAGCTTTCCGTTTGGATTCTTTTCGCGTCATTTCTCTTCCACGCCAACGCATCTGGCAAATAACAAATAAGACCAAAGGAAAATCCAGGATGCCGGGGCACATTACCACACCGTCCTCTTCTCTCACAACATACTGGGCCACTTTAAAAGAGCTGAGATACTCGTTCATGTTCTGGAGCTCCGTGTCGTCGCTGGCGTCCTGGTTGCGGTCCAAGAGCTTGGAGATGGCCGCGTCGTCGTAGTGGATCACGCTGATGTCCTCCACGTCCTTGTTGTCCCCTGAGATGGGAAAGGGGTCGGAAGCAGAGATCGGGACAAGAAGAATCATAGAGCTGGAAAGGGACCCCGAGGGGCAACCCAATCCATGCAGGAAGACACCGTCAAAGCACATCTTTTGAAAATGGGGTCCACAGAGCTGAATTATCGTTGGAAAGGATAGCCTTTGTGGTCTCTTCCAACTCTTTGATGCTATGATACTACTTTAGATGAAGCCTGACTAGTGCAGAAGGCAGTATGACTTCTCTTGTCTTGGAAACAATGCTTCAGTATCCACCTTGTTTGCTGCGAGCATCACATTGCTGGCTCAAGTTCAACATACAGTCAGCAATAATCCCCAGGTGCCTTTCACATCTATCCTTTCCTTTCCTTTCCTTTCCTTTCCTTTCCTTTCCATTCCATTCCATTCCATTCCTATCCCTTCCTTCCTTCCTTCCTTCCTTCCTTCCTTCCTTCCTTCTTTCTTTTTCTTTCTATAATTTATATTTTGTTTTTCTCCCAACGCCGGACACAACATTAAAGCAAAGCGGAGCTCAGTTCCTTACTACACAGTGGTTAAGTAGAAACAGTTACATAAGCAGTTGTGTTAAAATAATATACACAATTTAAAAAAAATTAAGGCAATAATTAAAAGAGACTTTTAAAAAGCACAGTCCCAATCCCAAGACCCTTCTGAACAAAAAGGAGAAGATTACTAAGGAGATACAGTCTTACAGACCCAAACTTTGTAGGGCTGGGTGGCCCCTTGGTGTATTTTTGGGGTTTTTTGTCATACCTGGAGGAGGGCCGCCGTGCTTTTTCTTCAACCCAGGAGTCGCTGCTCCTCCTTTCGAAGCCGATGCCTCCGCAAAAGGGCTCACCACCTCCGGCATGACAATCCGTTGGGCCTGAGACATCATGGCTGGATGGGAAGGAAGGAAAGCAAATTGGTACAGGATCCGGACTTTTAAACAAAGACCGACTCCCGGTCCTCTTGCAAAAAACGGAACCAGTTGAGTCCCTCTAAAAGAGAAGAGTGAATGAATATGAATGGAAATTTAGGTGCAGAACGTGGGAAGGGGTTCCACAGACAACCACCGTCCTTACCCTCCACGTCATCCTTGAATAGCTCCTCCGTCCCAAACTTGAGGATGTCGTCCAGCTCTTGCTTGGTCATGGAGCCAGACTTTGAACCCAAACCCGGGCGCACCACCAGGTGGGTGAGCATCATCTTGCGCTTGGCCACTTGGGTGATGCGCTCCTCGACGGAGGCCCGCGTCACAAAGCGGTAGATCATCACTTTCTTGTTCTGGCCGATGCGGTGAGCTCTGCTGAACGCCTGCGGAGGAAAAGCAAGGAGACGCATCGGAAGGGGGACGCGGTTGCAACGCAAGTCCTTTGCATTAAAAGATCCATTGGGAACAACATTCCCAACTGGGAATGGGGCATTGCCAAAGACCCATCTCCCACTGCTTTTCCTTCTTTTTTTGGGAAAAGGAGCCAGAAATTAAAAAGTGAGGTTTGCATTCTGCTTGGAGTGTGTGTCTTCGTAAATGGCCTTTCATGCATGCAGAATGGAAGTGAGTGGTTTCACAATGTCTGCATTCACTTAGGGGTCCCTATAAGCCAAATCTTTATTGACTATTTTTAATTACGTTTCCTTAGCCATTCCTTTATTCAATTTGTATCCTGGCTTTGGACTCAAGGTGGTTCTGCCAGAGATTGGAAGGAAGTACAACCAAAAATCTAGGCTGGCATCTCTGTAAATGGGACTCCTGCTTCTATAAACAGGCTTATATGTGTGCAAAAGTGAGTGGTTTTGCAACGTGTATTTGTTAAGGGTAGTTAGTGCAGTGACTGATATACAATGGGCATCAAAGCACCCCAAATACACATCAAGTGTGCACCAATGCACCCCCAAATACATATCAAGTGTGCATCTAAGCATCCCAAATGCAAAGCAAGTATGTCTTAAAGCACCCCAAGCGCACATTAAGTGTGTATCAAAGCACCCTTGAATGCACATCTGGACAATGACTAGGAAGTGCCAGAGTACTTGATGTGCATCAGAAGTGCCCAATGCACATTGGAAATGCATGATGTGCAACCAAAGAGCCGTTGAGTTTTGCTAGTCTAAAAGACAGAGAAAAGAGGACACAAACTTGGAAACAATCCTGAACTTCCAGTAAACATCAGCAGCAATTTTTGGTAGAGTGATAAGGCGGGGAAGGTTTAGGGGACACCCCTCCTGTTAAGGGAAATGGGTTGAGAAAAGAAGGAAAGTGTATGAAATGGAGGCAAGAAAATGTTGATGACTCAGCAACGGCAAACCTCCTTGGAGCAAATATTGCCAATATCAGTTTGCCGTAGGGTTGCCATAAGTTGGAAATGACTTGAAGGCAGACAACAACTGCCAAGGATCTTTTCATTCTAGGATAAGTGAGAAAAGGAGAGGGAGAAAAGAAGAATTGACCTGTATATCATTGTGAGGATTCCAGTCAGAATCGTAAATGATGACCGTGTCAGCCGTTGCGAGGTTGATGCCCAAACCGCCGGCACGGGTGGAAAGAAGGAAACAGAACTGCTGCGCTCCTGGGGCTGAGAAAGAGAAAAGAAAGGGAGACAAGAGGGAAAGAGACAAGAGGAAGTCAGGGTTGATAAATGATGGAGCATCAAATATGTTGAAGGCACCAGATCCTGTCTGATCTTGGAACATAAGCAGGGTCGCCCCTGGTTAGGACATGGATGGGAAGCGCCTCGAATGCTACACGGTGCAATCCCATGGTGCAAAATGACAACCCACCTCTCCATTCCCTCCCCTTAGTGCAACTCGCACCCTGGACAGAAAAGCCAAAGCGAAGTACCATTAAACCTGTCAATGGCTTCTTGCCGCAGTCCTCCCGTGATCCCGCCGTCGATCCGCTCATACTTGTAGCCTTCGTACTCCAAGAAATCCTCCAGGAGGTCAAGCATCTTCGTCATCTAACGGAAGCGGAAAGAAGGCAAGCGCAAAATGAGACTGGGGTTTAAAGAAGCACCCAGTTCAAGGTGCCTCAAGTGCAATGGAAGGCTCCTGCTCAAAAGCCAAAGTGGGCTCTCCATCTTTGGAGATCTTTACGCAGAGGTTGGATGGGCAACTCTCAGGAGTGCTTTAGTGGTCTACTCTTCCCAGGCTTGGAGTTAGACTACATGACCCTTGGGATCCTCTTCCAACTCTATGACCCAGCAATGCAAGGCTTTCTGCTGCACAACTCTCTCCATCACACCTCAACCCTGAGATGTGTGATATTGGCCCTGGACAAATGGGCTCTGTAGCACGTCCTGGTGACATGCTAGGGTTGCCTCAGGGCGCCGTTTCTAGATGCCCCACAACCCTAGGACGTCACCAAGACGTCACAGCTGTGCAGCGCCGTATACACAGTGCGCAAAGCTGTGACGTCACTGCCGCACGCCTTCCAGATGGACACGCGCAGCAGCGATGTCCTCACACCACCACAGGCAGTTTGCGGTGGCACAAAAAGGAACCACTTTTTAGCGGTCCTTTTGCTTCTGCGTAGCCGCATCGCGCAATTTGGATGCTGCGGCGCGGTTCCGCGGAAAAGAGAAGCGGCCACTGGCCACCTCTTTCTGGCGGTCTGTACTCCGCCATTGTTTCTATGCTAGATGCACGTGCTGAATTTCTACCTCCTCCCGCTTTTCCAAGCGCCATAACTCATAATCCATTGTACCCCAGTTGTGCATCCCATCATCCCCTGACCTGGGAGAATATGAGCACCCGGT
Organism: Sceloporus undulatus; assembly: GCF_019175285.1. Classification (NCBI taxonomy): domain Eukaryota; kingdom Metazoa; phylum Chordata; class Lepidosauria; order Squamata; family Phrynosomatidae; genus Sceloporus; species Sceloporus undulatus. The sequence continues at coordinate 9,833,179 of NC_056528.1, read as the reverse complement.
GACCTCCGTCCCGCAGCTTCTTCATCATCTTCTGCAAGAGCATGAGCTTCCCAGAGGACTTCACAAGGGAGCTCCCATCATAGGAGCCGTTTGGCAAAACCGGGGCTTCCTAGAAGCAACACAAAGGCAGGTCAGGGAGAGATGGACAGACAGGGGACCAGACATCCTCCTTTTCCAGGACATGTCCCACATTTCAATCTTCCATCTGGGAGGAATTCCCAAATGTCCTCCGCGTTGCGCATGATGGAGAAGCCCATTGAGCAGCACCACATTTGCTGTTCCCCTGGAGTTCGTCTACTTGGCAGCCTGTCCTCATTGCATTATTGCATAACTATGTTTTAAACTTATATTTTAATATTAATAATGTTTTAAATTTTTTTAATTTGGTAATTAACTTTTTTGCTTCTGTCTTCTTAAATTATTCTGCCTTTTTAAAATTACTGCTTGAAATCAATGAAAGATAAAGATTGCAAACAGGGCCCATGGATAGTCAGTTCAGTCAAGGGTTTGTTGTTAAGCATTTGACTTGTTCAGAGTTCGGTAAGTATATTTCAAGGCATTTTAACAAAGAAAAATACAGTTGAACACATAATAAAATACAGCAAATGTAATGCAGAGGTAAATAAAATCCTAGGAAAATAATTTGTATTTGTGCTAATGTTGTTATATTAGGAAAAGAAACCCACCACAGCGGCCACCGGGAAAAGGTAGGGGTGGTTGCAACACTTCTTCAGATCCATCATGATGTTGAGGAGGGACACTTGGCTGCCACCGCCTTTCGAATTCAGGGCCTCAAAGTTCCTGGTCAGGATTAACTTGTAGTATTTCCTATGGGATCACAAGAAGGAGAAAAAATGAGACCAATATGGCTTAGGTCCATATCTCCTCATACGAACCTAAGATCTTCATGGGAAGGATTTTTCTTGGTCCCGGCACCAGAGCTCTCCAAGAGAAGCGGCTAAATGTCTCACAAAACTACAAATCCCAGAACTCCATAGCATTGAGCCATGACCATTAAAGTGGGGTCGAACCCCATTAATTCTGCAGTGCAACTGCGTATTATTATTATAGCTTATTTTTATAGCGCTGTAAATGTACGCCGCACTGTACATACAGATAATCATATCAATAAAAATATAAAACCTGCCAATGGTGTACGATCTACAAAACATGTATAAAACAATAGTTAATAATATAAAATAGAACTGGTTAAAATTAGTAGGCAACAATTAAAAACAATGACATCAACTCTGGGAGACTCAGTCCAAAACTGGAACTTAGCCGATTCTCATAAATGTGAAGGGTTAGGGTTAGGGTTAAGTTAGGGTTAGAATTAGGGTTAGGTTAGGGTTAGGTTTAGGTTAGGGTTAGAATTAGAGTTAGGTTAGGATTAGGGTTAGGGTTAGGTTAGGATTAGAGTTAGGTTAGAGTTAGGGTTAGGGTTAGAGTTAGGGTTAGGGTTAGAGTTAGGTTAGGGTTAAGGTTACGGTTAGGTTAGGGTTAGGGTTTAGTGTTAAAATTAGAGTTAGGTTAGGGTTAGGGTTAGGTTAGGGTTAGAGTTAGGATTAGGGTTAAGATTAGGGTTAGAGTTAGGGTTAGGGGAATCTGGTCATCGCAAGGTAGTTGCAATGGAAAAAATTACAAATGTTTAACCCGGAAAGACATATATCTGGCACTCACTTCTGCATCTGGCTGAGCTCCACTCGGACAATGAGCTCCGTCTTGGCTGGCATGTTCTTGAAGACGTCGGCCTTCAGCCGCCGGAGCATGTGAGGCCCCAGGAGATCATGGAGCTTCTTGATCTGGTCCTCCTTGGAGATGTCTGCAAACTCCTCCAGGAATCCTTCCAGGTTGCTGCCCGGAATAAACATAGCCTTGGTCAGTGGGACCCCAATTTTGCCAAGGCAAAGGAGTAAGTGGGGAAGGATGCGGCGGATACTCACTTGAACCTCTCTGGAGTGAGGAAGTTGAGCAAATGGAAAAGCTCCTCCAGGTTGTTTTGGAGAGGCGTCCCGGTCAAGAGCAGCTTGTAGTCGATCTTGTAGCTGTTGAGGACCCTGAAAAACTTTGGGGATAAAGGGGTAGGAAATCGAGGCGACCAGAGGCCTTATCATCCCAGCCATATATTTTTATTTTATTTTATTTTTATTAAAGTTTAATATTAAAAGGAACAACACAACAACAATGTAAAAAACGGCACCGTGTGATTATCTACCTGATTTTTAATAATAATAATAATTATTATTATTATTGTTAGTATTGATTTTTGATTGGATGGCTGATGTTGTTTTTAATGGTTGTCTGCTTATTTTAACCAGTTCTATTTCATATTGTTAACTGTTGTTTTATACGTATTTTGTAGATTGTATACCATTGGCAGGCTTCATTTTTTATTGATTTGATCGTTCGGATGGACAGCGCTGTGTACAGTTACAGCGCTATAAAAATAAACTATAATAATAATAATAATAATAATAATAATAATAATAACAACAACGTAATGAAGCAGGTACACTTTATACAAACAAGCAAAACTAACACGTTTAACCACATTACAAACCACAACAAACAATCCACCAGTTCTGATTTATCTCAGTCTCACTGTCTTACTACTTCCTTATGACTATTTTCACCTCTTATATGAGAAAATCACATCGATTTCCCCGTTCCAACCTTTATCCAATGTTATTCCACAATAACAGTATAAATTAATGAACACCAGCAATTTGAGCAAAGGCCGTTATTAATTCGTTATTACCTTTTCCAGAGTAAATTAATTTAATATCTTTGCTTTCTCCATATGTCCTAAGGCCTTCCCATTCTTTTTCTGTCTTATTTTTAGTTTCGTCTTGCATAACCGCCATTAATATATCCATATATGCTTTCCCTCTCTGAGATGTCGTTCCCAAACTAAACTTGGGGAAGTTCCTTTTTTTGGACTCCCATAATCCCCATAAACCCAGCATGCGCAGTTACTTTTGGGGAATCCTTTTGAGCCCCCCCAAAAGGAACTTTTCCAAGCTGATCTTTGGGAAGACACATAAGAGTCTCTGTCTGTCCTTAACCTGAGCGAAAGACAGAGGCAGATCACTTTACATTTTATAATGTTTATATATCTATGCATTATTGTATGTTATTGGTGTATTTTACTGTCGTAACCCGTCTCAATCCTTTTGGGAGGTGGGCTATAAATAAATTTATTATTATTATTATTATTATTATTATTATTATTATTATTATTATTATTATT
>NC_056528.1:9826070-9829919 GCF_019175285.1 Sceloporus undulatus | reverse complement strand
ATTATTACATCATGTTGCCTCTCTGAACATGTTACTGCTCAACTTTTGCATTCTTTCCAATCAGGAAAATGACCAACCCAAGGTTTGGTTCTGCAGAAAAGCAACTACCTCCATTTCCCTTCTGCAAAAGCAAAGCAGGGAGTCCCATCTGAATCCCCCCAAAAGAGCATCCGATGCAAGTTTAGCATCGGTTCTTGTTCCAAATCCCCCAGGGAAAACAAAACAAAAAGGAGGCACCTACTTTGGACTGGTTGTTCTTCAGCCGGTGGGCTTCATCCACCACCAAGCAAGCCCACTCAATGGACCCCAGGATGGCCTGGTCGATGGTGATGAGTTCGTAGGAGGTCAGGAGGACGTGGAACTTGATCTGGGCTTCCTTCTGGAGGAAACAGAGAAGCGGGAGATCCATGAACCTCCATAGGGAAAACCCATAGCTCACCTGGGGAGCACCTCCTGAGAGCTGAGAAGGTCCCATATTCAATCCCAGGCTTTACACCCGCTGACCGGATTATTCCTTCTCACCGACGTTGGGAGATGGGGTAAGGAACATTCAACTTAGTCTACCTATTTCTAAAAAGATCCAGTACAGTGTAGTGGTTTTGAGCCTTGGACTACGACTTTCAAGGATAGGGTTCGAGTCCCCATTTGGCCACAGAAACCCATTGGGTGACTTTGGAGGCATCACACTCTCAGCCTCAAAGCGAGAGAGGCAAAACCTCTCTGAAGATATCTTGCCAGGAAAAAACCCATGATAGGGTCTCCGGAGGTTGGAAAGGATTTGGAAGGTGCACTGCAAAAACATGTTCAGAGAGGCAACTTGTTTCTAGCTAGAAGGTAGATGCAAAGCAAAGTGGGAAGCCCCTTCCTCTCTGCTTTGCATCCACTTTCAAGCAAGACACATGTTGTTTTTGTTGTGTGAAAAAATGTTTTTGTTGTGTGAAGTTCTTTCCAACTTTTGGCACCTCCATGACTGAAAGATAAGGAGGAAGCTAGATGAAGAACCACCTTGCAAGTTGAACAACTAAGAGTTAAATGTTATTGAAAACTACAGTTCGAGTAACTGAGCCTGGAGCTAAGCCCCACAAAACTAGAGAATTTGCACCCTTGTCTCCTGCTTGGAGGTGCCACATGGGCATTGCAGTCTCAAGGCTACCTCCTGCCAGGGTTCACCTTCATCCGAAAGACTTTTTTCCCGCTCCGGATGGCGTTGTCCTCGAAGGAGAACTCGTTCTCGCGGATGACCGACCGGCTCTCCTTGTCCCCGGTGTAGGTGACCACATAGAAGTCGGGCGCCCACATCTCGAACTCACGTTCCCAGTTGATGATGGTTGAAAGCGGGGCGCTGACCAAGTAGGGCCCTTTGGAGTGGCCCTGGGAGGAGGAAGAGGAAGAGGTGTCGGACATGCCGCCAAACACACAATGGAGAGATTGGGGATGTTTCAAGGTGGCCTACCTCTTTGTAAAGGGAATAAAGGTACACAATAGTCTGGACGGTCTTGCCCAGACCCATCTCGTCGGCCAGGATGGTGTCTGTCCCTTGGGCCCAGGAGAACCGGAGCCAGTTCAGCCCTTCCAGTTGGTATGGGTGCAGCGTCCCACCGGTCGTGTCGATGTACCATGGCTGCTTGTCGAATTTTACCGTCGGCTGAAAACGTGGGGAGTGAGGGAGGGAGAAAAAGAAAAGATCCACGATTACCAAGAGGTCAACGCTTAAACATCTTTCAAAGGGGTAATTGAGCATCATAATCCTGTTTCCCATGGGGAAAGGCAAGTAAGAAATAAATATCATCATCATCATCATCATCATCATCATCTGACTGGAGATACAGTTGAACCCACTCTTTCAGCCCCAAGGGAAGGCCATGGCAAACCCCTTTGAACAAACCTTTCCAAGAAGACTCCATGGAAGGTTCGCCTTAGGATCACTGTAAGTCAGAAATGACATATAGGTACACTGTCCACAACAAAACCCCTGAGGAACTGAGCTTCCTTTTTCCTTTTCGAAAGCCCAAAGCTAGAGATTGTGTCTCCGTCTAGATGTTCTTGGATCGTAGCTCCCAGTAGCATCGCCCAGCATGTCCACTGGAGAAGCCTGCTGGGAACTATATTCCAATGACCTCCCAGTTAGCAACCCAGTGCCTCCTGAGCTTGGAAAAAGTATGTTTTCCAAAAAGTCACTAGCCACAGGGTGCAGCAAGGGGTTAGTTGCTGTTACAGCTGCCACTTTAAAGTTGCTTCCATATTGTACAAAAGTGACTAATGCAGGGGAGTTTGGGGTCCCTTGTTCCACAACCTACATCCACAAGAGGCGTTTCTGGTGGACGCTCGGCTTTCTCCTCGCCTGGTTTCTTCTCTTTCGGACTCAGCCTTTTGGACACCTGGATGCTCTCTTCCCCCAGCATCATCTCCCTGGGACAAAAAGGATAAAAGCGAAAGATTGAAGCTGTGAACGAGGCATGATGCACAATGCACAGGATGCAAAGGGATCTTGCAGTGCATTGGGATGCGACGGCAAACCCCCTCTGAAGAAACTTGCCAAGAAAACCCCATGATAGATTTGGTTTGCCTTAGGGCTGCCATAAGTCAAAAATGACTTGGAGGCACACGACAACAAAATAATGGTGATGGTGATAGTGATGATGATGATGGTGGTAGTGGTGGTGATAATTCATTCTTTCCTCATTTTCAGCACTCAGAATAGACCCCAGGTGTAGAAGGATGGCCCCTGGCCCTGACAAAATGGCCCTCCCCTGCTCCACCCGCTAGGACACACTGCCTCTCCAAGTGTGGCCGCACGATGTGGGCTGAGCATCCCTTGGAGCCGCAACCTGTGGTTCCAGTAGAGCTGCTTGAAGTTCTCATAGTAAGGGATGTCGATCTCGTCCCCTTCCCAGGTGCCTTGGTCGTAGGGCAGGTCCTTCCACTTGATCAAGTAATGGACGTCTCCCTTCTTGTCGAAGCTGGGAGGCAGGAAAACGGACGATCAGGGCCAGAACCACAAGGTGCATGCACTCTCCCTTTCTCACACTCACTCACTCACGCACAGCACACATATGCACACATGGCACTGCCAGTATCAGTCCAATCTGTTGGACTGTGACTCTGGAGACCAGGGTTCGATTCCCAGCTCAGCCATGTAAACCCATTGGGTGACCCTGGGCAAGTCCGACTCTCTTGGCCTTAGAGGATGGTCATGGCAAGCCTCCTCTGAACAAATCTTGCCAAGAAAACCCCATGATACATTCTCCTTACAGTTGCCAGAAGTTGGAAGTGACTTGAAGGCACACAACAACAACAACAACAACAACAACGAAAGGCCAAATGCCAAGCCCTGTCCTCAGTGCTGAGTTTCCAACACCTTGGACAGCTTTGTTAAAGGTATTTTGTAGGGCACCAGTTCCCAAACGTTGGTCTTCCAGGTGTTTTGGATCTCAACTCCCATATGCTCCAACTAATGACAAGAACAGTGGCTACACTACGTTGCCTCTCTTCTGGGTCTGACACACATATACAACATATGCGCTCACCTGTGGTTGAGGATCCGGTGAATCATCATCCACTCGGGCTTGATCCCGTAGCGATAGAAACTCTCCTCCATCTTGGCGTAATCGGGGTCCTTGTTCTTCCGCTTCTCAATTTTGCTGTCCTCATCGCCGGAACCGTAGTCAAAGGCCGGCGGATCGTCCATGTCGTTTTTCCTTTGGTAGTTCCGGAACATCACAGTGTGGTAAAGCTCCAGCTGAAGGAAGGAAGGAAGGAAGGAAGGAAGGAAAAAAGAAAGGGATATTGGAAGATAGAAGGAAGGAAGGAAGGAAGGAAGGAAGGAAGGAAGGAAGGAAGGAAGGAAGG
>NC_056528.1:9812570-9826060 GCF_019175285.1 Sceloporus undulatus | reverse complement strand
GACAGATGGAAAAAAGCAAAGAATGTAGGAAGATAGAAGGAAAGAAGGAATGAAGGAAGATTAAAAAAAGGCATGCCCACATCTAGCCCATTGGTTTGTATGGCCCACCACCAAGGCACACTGTGAGTAAGGTGCCCAGATGTTCTCCTTTTCCAGGACATGTCCCAAATCTCAACCTTCTGTCCAGGAGGAATTCCAAAGTGTCCTGAACATGACTAAGTGCTAAGACATTCTGAGCATGACTAAGAAGCATGCATTTATGTTTATATGGGTGTTTTTTCACTTTGCTTTGGGAAGGTCCTACCCTTACCTCTTGAATGGCCTACATTTTATGGCCCTCCTTTCTGGTTCTGACATGCGATGGTCACCCTGAGCGTGAGGTCCACTCACCTGCAGCTCTTGGACCCAGGAGCAATGCCAGTAGGAGAGTCCGGCCCATTTCACAAAGAATTCCCGCTCGGGGAGGACTTCCCGAAGAGGCTTCAGGGGCGGTGGAGTGACCAACTGGGGATCCTCCGGGATCAAAGCCGGAGGTGGAGTCTCCTTCCATTTCCAGTGGAGGATCCGCTGGACTTTGCCTTTCAACGGCGGACACTGAAGGAGAGCAAAAGACATGACACACCATTGGCTTTGGTTGCATCCCTGGTACTCCCAATAGGTAGCCATCCAGCCTCTGTTTCAAAAACCCCAAAGAAGGAGACTCCACCACCCACCATCTTCTACTGTCAAACAACTCTTACAGTCAAGAAGTTCTTCCTAATGTTTGGGTGGAATCTCTTCACTTGTCATTTGAACCCATTACTTTGAGTCCTAGTCTCTATCCCTTATCCATCTTTCAGAGGAGTGTCAATAGTGGCCCCAATTCTCACTTCTGAGGGCCACCAAAAGTTAGGATGTGTCCCCGGTACTAGGATCAAGATATAAGCCTAAATACTTAGAAGCTAATCAAGATCAGCCTTGGTCTGTACTTGGATGGGAGACTGCCAAGGAATACCAGGCGCTGCGGGTTCTGTTTCAGATGAAGGGACTGGCAAAACCACCTCTGAGGATCCATTGCCAAAGAAAACCCTACAAAATCCATGAGATCCCGACCAGTGACTCGAAGGTACAGACACACAGAGACAGCTTGCCTAAATCCCCGAAAGGCACCAGATCCCTTCTGATCTTGGAAGCGAAGCAGGGTTAGCCCTGGCTAGGACTTGGATGGGAGCTGGCAAAACCACCCCTGAGTCTTCCTTTCCTAAGAAAACCCTATAAAATTCATGGGGCCACTATAAGTCAATAGATGACTTATGGTAGGTACATAAATACACACACACACACACAAAGGGGGCCAAGGGGAGCAAAATGGAGGCACGAGGAAGGCTGGGCAACACTCACTGTACAACGGGGGCAGAGCCATTCACCGTTTGGGATTTCCGGCAGTGGCGGGTTGAGGCAGTGGAGGTGATAGGAGGATGGACATGTGTCGCAGCAAAGGAGCTCCCCGCCATCTTTGCAGACCCGGCAGAACTCCATGTGGTCGTCCGCCTCCTCGCCAAGGTCTTCCTCCTCGTCCTCCTCGTCTTTCGGCTCCCACTGGATGCCCTCTTTCTCCTGGCACAAGATCAAGACAAGAGCTGAGACAGTGGACCCTGGAGCAAACGGCCCAAGGTCCCCTAGTATGTTTTCATGGCTCATTTTGGGACTAGAAATGGGATTATTGTTTGGTGAGTCAGGTCCTTTTCTTTCTTAGGTTGCACACTGACCACTGCAAATGCACCATCACTGCGATATTCACTTCTGCAATGCTGCAATTCATCTGTTGCAGACCTCTATGAGCGTAGCATCACCCTCTGTCTCTCTGGCTGCATCTACACAGTAGAATTAATGCAGTTTGGCACCACTTTATGTGCCAGGGCTCCATGCTATCAAACTCTGGGATCTGTAGGTTTGCTTTATTCAGCCTTCTCTGCCAGGGAGCTCTACAAACTACAAATCCTAGCATTCCACAGCATGGAGTCGTGGCAGTTGAAGAGGTGTCAAACTGGATTAATTCTGCAGTGTGGCAGCATAGTCCAACTCCAACCAGTGAGCTGTGCTTCCTCTGCCAGAGAGTCATAGCAATAGCACTTGCGTTTCTATACTGCTTTTATGGTGCTGAGCACTCTCTAAGCAGCTTACAATGTGATATTTGTGTCTGTGTATCTGGAGATTAAACAATCAAATCCACATTATAAAGTATGTGGCGAATTCTGAAAACTGAAGATCCCAAAAAGTTATCCACTGCCCAGCAGTTCACCCCAGAGACCTGTTGGGCCTGGAAGCTGGCAATCTTGCTCCAACTGCACATGCATGAGGAGATGCATGGGTGGTGCTTTCCCATCTCCTGCACCCTGAATCCCATCGCTCCTTACGCAGTGTGGACAGCTCCATTTGCCCTCAGGGGCCTTCTCCATCTCAGGGTCCAGGCAGACAAGGTGGTATGCCCGGGGGCAGGTGTCGCACAGAATGATTTCCCCACCCTGCTGGCACACCTCGCAGTAATCCTGGTGGTCCGTCTCGTATCCATCGCCTTCTTCGACTGCGAGGAAGAAGCAAATGACCGTCATCCAAAAGCCGAGGGGAGTGGAGAAGCCCAAAGCATCCCATTTTGGTTTTCATGTGGCTCTTGGCTTGGAGGTGAATTAATGCACAAACTCAGAACTTGAAAAAAGTGATATCTGGGGGTTGCAGCCCTCCCAGCTGAGGTGGGAGTAGGTGGATTCTGGGATTTTCAGTCCCCTCCCCAAAATACCCACCAAAGACATTGTCTAGTCTAAATCAAAGGAGTTGGGGGTGTTCGTTCCAACCTACTTTTCTTTTTCTTCTTCCTCTTCTTTCCCTTCTTGGCCAAACCAAAGGAGGCCTCGGAGCGGACAGAGACGCTATGGATGCTGGCACTGTCCAAGTCCGACTCCTCTTGTTCTTCCTCCTCGCTCTGCAAGGCAAACCAAATGCAAGGACATCAATAGAGGCATGCAGGGAGTGCAGACCGTGCTGGGTGACACCTTAAGGAGGGTGATACCATTGTACCCCAAACCTTCTGGCAGAAATGGTATTGTGTGATGCATCACCACCATCATCCTGAATCCCGTCTCAAGCAGCCCAACAAGGAACAAAGTCCCTTCCAGAAAAGCCATTGGGGCCACGGTCCACCATGGTCCACCAAATGTTGCTGGGTCTGGGTTTCTCATACTCACCGAAGACCCTTTTTTCCGCTTGTTGGCGATCCCCCCAAAACGGAATTTGAGGGACCCCGTCTTCTTCCCCCCTTTCCCCTTCTTCTTGCTCTCTTTGGTGCTCTTGATCTTCTTCCGGACGCCGGGACCTGCGGCAGAAGAAAGGACAGCAGAGATGACCAGTGGTAGCAACCGCATCAATGGCATTCACGCCTTTGCGCAAGCTTTGCTCAGCTGGGTCCCCATCCTTTCCTCCCCTTTCCTTTACCTTTGCCCTCCTTGGTCTTGGCTTTCCTGATGGCCGGCGGAGGGGGCAGTAATGGCAGAAGTAGCGGCTGCGGTGGCAGGAGGGGCAGAAGTTGCGGGGGGCCGTCAGACATCGGGGCTGGCGCAATGGCGACCGTCTCCACTGCCGCGGCCACAGCAGCCGCAGCGGCCGCAGCAGAGCTGCCTTTGAAAGGGTTGTTAGCACTGAACTCTCTCCACTTGGCCCCCAAGACGGTCATCATCTTGGACATGGGGATTTTGGGGTTCCTCTTGGCAACCAGGGGTCTGGAGGGAGAGGAGGAGGAAGGAGAAGGAAAGTTTAAGTTTTACTCATTTCCAGGATTGATATCCCACCTTTCTCCACCGTGAGATTCAAGGCGGGTTACAATACTTTTAAAAGACAAAGCTAAAACATCACTTATGACGTTAAAAAAATAATTAACTATTACCAAGCTTAAAACATCCTATATAGTTAACACAGTAAATCACCATTAAAACAGAAACCAGCACACCATATTATTCAAAGAAAATTCACTCTCCAAAGGGAAGAGGAAGAACAAAAACAGGAGGAAGAGGAAAGATGGAAGTAGAAGAGGATGAGGAAAGAGTAGAAGTGGAAGATGAAGAAAAAGATGGAGGAGGAGGAGACTGCAAAGAAGTGGAGGAAAAGAAGGAAGAAGACCAAAGAAGAGGAAGAAGAGGAGGAAGGAAAAGATGGTTTTGGAAGAAGATGAAGAAGAACAAAGAGTAGTGAATGAAGTGGAAGAAGTAGATGAAGGAGAAAGGAAAGAAGAGGAGGAAAACAAGGATGAAGACAAGGACGAAAAGATGGAATTGGAAGAGGGGGAAGAAGAAGAAGAAAAAGCAGGAACTGGAAGGAATGATAGGAGGAGGAGCAGAAAGTTAAGAGGTAGAGGAAAAGAAGAATGAAGAAGAGGAGGATGAGGAAGAAGAATTAGCTCATTAGGGTCAGTCAGGAAAGAAATCCCAAGCCGTCTAAATCCCTCCAAAGCCTAACCAAAACACCTGGGGAAGGAGAGGTGCGTCATGGCAGCCCACCTCAGAAACTGGCTGAAAGCCTTGTAGTTGGTCAACATGTGATAGTCCTCTTCGGAAAAAGCGTAGTCAACGTCATCCAAGCCCCACTCCTCCATCAGCTGCGCAGAGGTCTTGGGCTCCTACAAGAGAGCAAAAGAACGACACCGAGAGTGTGATAAACCAACACAAACACACAATGCTAAAGCTCTCTCTATTGAGGGCTTCCTCTTCCGTCTTAACATTTTGTGTTATCAGGGCTCTGCTCTAGTCAGTCAAGGATACCTTCAATCCCGCGTCTTCGTTCTCCTCCTCTTCCTCCTCTTTCTTCTTCCGCTTGGCCTTTTTCTCCTTCTTCTCTTTCAGCTTCTTCTTCTTTTTCTTGTTGGGGTTGTAGTCACTGCCTTCACTCTCCGACTTCTCTCCCAGCTCCAGTTCTTCTTCGTTTTCAGAGATTTCATCATCAAGACTCCCCTGAGTTTCAACCAAAAGAAAGAGGCATGCATTGGAGGAAAAGAGGCCGGAGGAAGAGAGGATGGCTGGGTCCGCATTGCAGGAATAAGGCAGTTTGACACCACTTTAAGTGCTATGGCTCCATGCTATGGAATCATGGGACTTGTAGTTTGTTCTGGCATTAAAGCTCTCCGGCAGGGAAGGCTAAAAACCTCACCAAATGCCGAATCTCATAATTCCAGAGTATGGATCCGTGGGAGTTAAAGCGGTGTCAAACTGCATCAACTCTGCAGTGCAGATCGGATCCTATTCTGGATTACGTTTTTTGGGGGTTTTTTAACCCAAACTCTTGTGTTCCCCAAATTCCTCAGAGCCTTCGGACGGTTTTATTCTTTCCTAGAAAGGCTCAGCGGAAGAAGCGATGCTGCAAAATGGCGGGAAGGAATCAAAGCAACGTTTTCAGCGCCACAAAGAGAGACTTCAGCACTAGAGACAGCGAAGGGGGCACAAATTCAAGCAAAGAGAGGAAATCCAGCCATGAATACATGGGATTTTGTCTGGTTTCACAAGATCAGCAGATTAGTTAGTACTGATTAGCACTGGGGCTAGAAACCTATTTGTTTCAGAACTTGTATGTGCGTTTGACAGATGCACACACACAGACTGATTAACACTCCTAATGGATTTGACGTTTTCCATTTCATCATATTAGAAGAGAAGGAAGAAACTGGACTTTTGGCTTTTTGCTATAAATGTAATTTTGCCCTCAATAACTGAGTGCCACGGTTCAAGCTGAAACATGGCCCCTGGCATAGGATGCCAACAGCGGACACAGCAACCGCCGGACACTGACCTCTTTCTTCTTCCTCTTGACTTTGGAAGCCTTGTTCTCCTTCAGCTTCTTCAGCTTCTTCTTCTTCTTCAGCTGCTCCTCCGGGTAAAACTCCTCCAGGGCCTCCAGGATGCCATCCTCTTCTTCTAGACGAAGGAAGGAAAAGGAGAAAAGGAAGGAACGGGGATGATGGACTTTGCACTTTCAGACTGAACTCCTCCCAGATGGAAGAGCCACCAGTTTGTTGAGGTCTATCTTCAATGACATAGGAACTGAGTCGGAGGTCTTTGGTCCATCTAGGCTACTATTGCCAACTAAGATTGGCAAGGAGTCCTCCTTTTTCCTGACCTACATTTCAGCCTTCAGGGGGAAATCCCAAAATGTCCTCCATTTTGAGCATCACCAACAAGCAATAACACATTGGCTGCTCCTCTTTGAGAAATGCATCTATTTGGGAGCCTGTCCTTGATGCAAAAAATAAGGTGAGAGGACGGATCCTTGCTAAAGTTGGAGATCTTTTCCAACTATGGGGTTCTATGTATTTCTGCACAGAAGGAGGGGGTTGGACTGGATGTTCCCTGGGGGACCCTTCCAACGCTGGGATTGCATTATTCTATGTATTCCTGCATGGCGGAAGGGAGTTGGACTGGATAGCCCTTGGGGTCCCTCCCAGCTCTAGGATTCTCTGATGGCCAAAGGGACCCTTGGAGATCTCTTCCGACTGAGGGATTCTATGCATTCCTGCATGGCAGAAGAAGGGTTTGGACTGGATGTCTCCTGGGGGCCCCTTCCAACCCTGGGATTGTATTATTCTATGACTGTATTCCTGCATGGCAGAAAGGGCTTGGACTGGATGACCCTTGGAGATCTCTTCCAACTGTGGGTCCTATGTCTCCCTGCATGGCCAAAAAAGGGGCCCCTTGGAGACCTCTTCCAACTAGTCCACGGTGGATCTCAATGGGTCTCTCCTTGACCTGAAGGGCCCAGTCCAAGGCCAAAGGAGGATGGGGGGGACCCTCCCAATGGAAGGGGGCCTTGGGGGAGTGCTGGCCAAGAGAAACCCCACTGATGCCTATAGGTCTACTCTGACTTTGGGGAGCAGGGAGGCAACAAAGGGGGGCTCCTGCAGAGGCTCCTATGGGTCTGGATGGAGACATAAGGATGGCTGAGGCAAGGCTGGTCCTTTACCGGAGAGCTGCTCCTGCTCCTGCTGCTGGTGCTGCTGCCCCTGGCCTTGGCTTCCTCGCATGGCTCCTCTGCGGAGGGAGGCAGGGAGGGCGAGGCCCCGAAGATGGCTGCTGCCAGGGAGGGATCGGGGCCGGAGGGGGCCAGGGCCAGCCTCCTGGGGGTCTCCTCCTCCGTCCTCCCAGGAAAAGGGGCCAGGGCCGGGCTCCCCTTCTCCCTCTTTGCAGAGGCGCACCCGGGGAAGATGATGCCCACCAGGCGCGCGCCTGCGCTCAGCTCCAGCTCTGTTGCCTTGGCAACCGCATCCCAGCATTTCTGGGGGGTCCTTCTCTGCCCCTGAACCCCCCCCCCCCCAACCCCCCCCACCACCAAAGGGGGCCCCCCCCCCTCCAAGGGCCAGCCCCAGAGAGAAAAGCCCTGCGTAAAAGGGACCCTGCGCCTCTCCAAGGTGCGCAAAGGGAAGGGGCAAAAAGGGGGCGCAGGAGCCCCAAGTGGGAGGCAGAGGGCCTTGCCCTTGGGATGCCATAGGAGGGCACAGACCCCACGCTTTGCAAGGAGAACCCTTTTCCTCTCTAATGCCAAGGGTGGGCAGAAGGCAGCCCTGGGAGTTGAAGGTGTGTCCTCTCCAAGAGGGGACCCAGGGCTCCAAGGACTACTCCAAGATCCCCAGCTCCTGGCCCAGGCCAAGTTGCCAAAAACTCAAAGCCAATGCAATGATGGCGTGGCAGAGATGCTACCAGTTCCCAGTCTCTCCAAGATCAGGGCTGCTCCAAGGGACAGCAAATACTCCACTCCTGGCCCAAGCCAAGCTTCCAAAACATGGAAGCCAATGCAATTATGGTGAGGCAGAGATGCTGCCAGGCCAGGGCTACTCCAAGGGATAGCGTTCAGGGCTACTCAAAAGGACAGCTGATAGCTACTAGTCCATGCCAGGTTTCCAAAAATTAAAACCAATGCAATCCAATATGGCACAAATACCTTACCAGTCCCCAGTCTTCCTGGACCAGGGCTACTCCAAGGGATAGAAAATACTCCGCTCATGGTCCGTGCCGAGCTTCCAAAAAAGGAATTATAGTATGGCACTAATATTCTAGCAGTCTTCAGTCTGCCCAGAGCAGGGCTACTCCAAGGCATAGCTGATATACAGCTCCTGGCCTATGCCAAGGTTCCAAAATAGAAAGCAAATGCAATCTTAGTATGGCACAAATATCCTAAAGCTCCTCAATTGCTCCAGACCAGGGCTATTCAAAGGGATAGCCGATAGTCAACTCTTGATCTATTGCAAGTTTCCCAAAAATGAAAGCAAATGCAATCCTAGTATGGCACAAATACCTTACTAGTCCCCAGTCTTCCCGGACCAGGGCTATTCCAAGGGATAGAAAATACTCCGCTTATGGTCCGTGCCAAGCTTCCAAAAAAGGAAGCCAATGCAATTATAGTATGGCACCAATATTCTACCAGTCTTCAGGCTGCCCAGAGCAGGGCTACTCCAAGGCATAGCCAATACTCAGCTCTTGGACTATGCCAAGCTTCCAAAAATGAAAGCAAATGCAATGCTAGTATGGCACAAATAACTTACCAGTCCCCATTCTGCCTAGGGATACGCAAAGGGATAGCAAATACTCAGCTCCTGCTCCATGCCAAGTTTCCAAAAAAAGGAAGGACATGCAATTACAGCATGGCACAAATATGCTACTAGTCCCTGGCACACGACGGAAAACACACCTGTTTCCATGCCAGCTAGTCCATAATCCTCTCAGCCTAAAAAGCAAAGGGGCTGGGAGATCACTCTCTGAACCCACAGGGAGCCACCATCTTAAATCCTTTATAACATTTGTTGTTGTTGTACGCCTGCAAGTTATTCTAAGGTAAACCTATCATGGGGCTTTCTGAGCAAGTTTCTTCAGAGAGTTTGCTCTTGCCATCTTCTGGGGCTGAACTCTGTTGGCTTCCATTGCCAAGCAGGGATCCAAACCCCAGAGACACAAACAAGATGACAACCCTTCAAATCAAGCTTACCAAAGCATTAAAATAGCCAACCGCCCCAAGTTCAAAAGGCTCCTACAGATTCCATCAGAAATGCCAACTTGGGGACCAAATACAGATGCCAACTGAATTCCTATGACTGGTGTGGAAACACTATGACAGAAGCAAATGGCAACAGTCCACAGCTAATCAGGCATCTCATCATTTGGCAACAATGCCCACCTGAATTTTAAGTAGGACAAAAAATGCTAGTCCGGATGCAAAAGGGTAAATGGGGAAGACATCAGGAATAGTTGGGAGTCAGGAGAGAAAAACTGCAACTTCCCAGGGTATTTGTTTCGCATTTCAGGATGCCACCCTTCCTAAATAGAAAAAAGCTGAACCAGAATTTATCGGGAGTTGGAAGAGACCACAAGGGCAATCTAGTCCAACCCCCTGCCATGCAGGAAATCTCAATCAAAGCAGATGGTTTTACAGCCCTTTACAGCCCACATTTCACTCAGATGTGGTGAGGTTAAGAGCTCCATAGGCCCAACTCTGCAAAGGCTCTCCTGTCACCAATGCCAGGGATGACTGAGATGCCCATACCCACCAGCAGCCATTTTGTGGCTTGTGGAGAAGCAAGGAGTGAGACCAGAGATGGAGGACAAATGTCAACAAGGTCCTCCAAGTCTAAGTAGATGCCATCGATTGGCGCCTGGCTACGGAAACACAGCCAGCTGAAATGCATTGCTGATGGAAGAAGTGAATACCAGCCTCTTCAACTGCCAAACAAAATACACATTCAAGATGAAATTACATATGTGTATGCCGCTATGAGATTGCCACCCTGTGCGAGTTCACCTCAACAGCACAAGACTGTTGCATAACAAACACTTTGTGAAAATCATCATCCTTGCTTGCCCATATTTTATAGACACACGTATTTGGGGTCCTGTTTAAGTCTTAGGTATGGATTTTTGCCCTGCCTCCCCTGCAGAATTTCTGCCCATCTGAAAGCCAGGCTTCCAAGCAAACACAAACACACAGAGACGCAAACAGAAAAAATATTACAACAAATTTTGCTGCATTTTATTGCAAGGACAAGTGAATGTACAAAATATCTCCAGATCCCATTGCAATTTTCTAGTCTTCCTCCTCTTCTTCCTCTTCGTCCTGGTTGATCTGGAAATATCGTAACTCATAGCTCTCCTTACTATTGGCGACGACACGCAACCAGTCACGCAAGTTGTTTTTCTTCAGGTATTTCTTAGTGAGGTACTTCAGGTACCTGAGAAAGGAGAGGAAAAGCCAGTAACTGCAAAGTCCTGCACTAAATGATGCCAGCAGAATCCAATGGGGATAAAGGAGCCCCATTAGCATCCGTCTGAAGCACCTCTGAGCATCTCAGACCATAGGAACAGGCGCTTAATGGGACATCCTTTAAACCACCATGTACTGAATTCTTAAATAAATTCCAAGCCCTGTACTATTTACTTCTGGTCCTCCTCCCCCTTGGCATCTTTTGGGTGTCCCTGATCCTCACCTTTTGGAGAAAGGGACCTCAGAGGTTACAGTGATCTTGCTTTTGTTCCTCTCGATGGTCACTACGCCTCCGCCGAGATTCCCGGCTTTCCCGTTCACTTTGATCCGCTCCTGAAGGAACTGCTCCTGCAAGACGACAGAAAAGGGAGGGTGAAGAAGCAAAAAGACCGTACCATTTGGCAACCATGTCTTGTCAGGCTGCCCTGCAAAGAATCTCACTCCAAGGTGGTTTTGCCAGTGCTTTCTCTGTATTAGAAACTACTTGCCCTGAGTTTCATTGGAGGCCTACTATCCAAGTACTAACCAGAGCTGACCCTGCTTAGATTCAAAGATCAGATGGGGGTGAGTGCTTTGAGGGGATTTAGGCCCCTGTGCAATAATGTGTGTCTGTGCCTTCAAGTCACCTGTCAGTTTATGGGGACCCTATGAATTTCATAAGGTTTTCTCAAGCAAGGAGCCCTCAGATGTGGTTCTGCCAGTTCTGTCCTTCGAAATACTGCCCAACAGCACTTGATATTTGTTGGCAGTCTCCCATCCAAGTCCTAACCAAGACCCTGCTTAGTGTCCAGGACCAAGTGGGATTTGGTGCCTTTCCCCCTGTTTATGACAGCAATAAGAAAGAGATTCAGATGAGGATCTCTGGGGGGGGGGGAATGGAACATTTTCTCTGCACCCCCCTCCCCTTACAGATCCCTTTTCGAACCCTGAGGAAGAGAAGTTGGTGAAAGGAAGGCTCTCTGCTCCCAGCCCCACTGAGAAAAGGGGACAATTTGGATATTTGCATGCCCCAGGAACAAAGCAGCAAACCCTGGGATTAAAAAGCTATGCAGACACAATTTATATGCAAGCCTTCCCCGGAGTAAAACAGAAGCAAGGCTTCACACTTAGAGAAACAAAGGGCTACAAGCGGAAGAGTGAGATCCCTCATCTCTCCTTCATGGGAACTAATCCCTCCCCTTTTCCGTGCCACAGACTCAGGCAACACAATAGGCAAACCATTGGACAGAGACTCAACAGGGAGACTCCAAGGCAGGTATGGTCTAATCATTACATGAGGGGTGGGACTCATGTAGCCTCCCAGATGCTGTTGGACTGTACCTCCCAGCATTGGCCATGCTGGTTGGGGCTGCTGGGAAATGTAATCCGACACCGTCTGGAACGCTGTTGGATTCCCACCCGTGGCCTAGATGACCTCAACACTCTCCACACCAGCTGTAGCAAAAAAACCCAACCTTTCAGGGATGAAATAAGGAACACACTCCTTCCTCGGAGTGTAGTGGAGTCTCCTTCCTTGGAGGTCTTTAAGCAGAGGCTAGATGGCCATCTGTCAATGGGTATGCTTTGATTTGGATTTCCTGCATGGCAGAAGGGGGTTGGACTGGATGGCCCTTGCGGTCTCTTCCAACACTACGATTCTATGATTCTCCATGACTTGGGGCTCATTGGAAAGAATTCCCCTTGATAGGAATTTCCAATGCTAGGACCTCACAGCAAAAAAGGCTTGAACCCTGGATTGCAACCTTTCCTTGTTTCTGAGAGCAAGGAGCCCCATATAATGGATATTTTACAACAATCAGCATTGATGAAAACAACCAAATCCAGCAGCACCACTTAGAAGATTAAACTTCTAGCGTGACTTCGGATTTCAAGGACCAAGGCCTGCAAAACCATTTTATGCATCTGACAAAGGACGGTGCAGCCTGGCCGATCGCCTCAAAGTACCTCAGGTCCCCCTCTTTCACCCACAAACCCTCTTTAGGAGCAGAAATGTCGCTTTGCAGAACTTCAGCGACGCTGATGGCAAACGGGGAAAGCGATAACACAAGCAGAGCCACAAAAAGTGAGGGCATAAGGTGCAAAGTTCTGCTTTAATTCTTCTACCAGACTGGAGACTACACAAACCATGGAAGAATAGGAATCCTGTTGGTACCTCCAGCCTATTAGCAACTTCCTATGTCTTACGGAAGAGGAGAAAGACACATTGGCGCATGCAGACAAACGCTGGCCCTTGAATGTGACTCCCAGCAAAGGAGGGAGAGAAGAAGAGGCAGCGTCTGCAGGACTTCACTCCCTTCTCCATTGCCATCCCCGTTTCCTTAGGTTGTGTGTCTTATTTATGTACATCATAAGCCCAAGGGCAGGGAACAAACATGCCACAACTGCCAGAGGAGCAGCCATCCCCAAGGGTTCATCATCATCATTATCATCGTCACGACTTACAAAGTTGGCAGCATCCATAATGCCATCTTCTACCGGGTGGGTACAGTCCAAGGTGAACTTCAAGATTTGCTTCTTCTTTTTGCCGCCCTTTGTGGCAAGCTTTTTCTGCAGGGCAGAGAAAGACAGACAGTCATTCATTCGAGCGAGACCAAACCATACACAATATGCGGAGGTTGTCGATCCAGATCAAAACATTTGAATCCCCAAATGCTCTCTAAGAAGCATGTCTTTTTCACAAACAGTAAGCAACTAACCCCAAGCCGGAAGAGACCCCAAAGGCCATCCATGCAGGATGTCCTCCTCTCATTTCAATTGCTGCAAACAGAGTTCATCGTGCAAAAATAGTTGGCAAACGGGTTGCATTTCCACTTAAGGTTTCTATACCACTTTGTAGTGCTAAGAGCTAGCCAAGCGGTGTTAGCAAGGGATGGGTGACCAGCAAAGGAGGACACAGTCCCGCAAAAGGGAGGACATTCAAGGAAAGAAAGGGAGGACGCGACCAAATACCAAGCCCAGCACACTCCTAGAAAGATAAATCCTGCTTCTGAGTCCAAATGGAGGATGCTTTGGAATTCCTGCTGGGCAGAAGGAGGCTGAAAGGGAGGCTCTCTGGCCATCTGGCAGCAAGGGCTAGTTCTCTGATTCTAGGCTGCATCAATGGGAGTGGAGGGTCTAGATCAGAGATGCCCAGACTTTACTCCTCCAGGGCTTTTGGGCTTCAGATCCCAACTTGGCCAATGATCTGGTCCCCTTCTGCCATGCAGGAATACACAATCAAAGCATCCCCC
>NC_056528.1:9742750-9802570 GCF_019175285.1 Sceloporus undulatus | reverse complement strand
TCACCAAGCGCACCAAAGACATCCACAAGAAATGCCGTGAGTTCAGAAATTGTGTATCATTTTGCCATTTCCCCAGCAGTTTTCGAAGGCAATTTGCAATGCTGTTTTAAAGTGAAAAATATGCAGGGATCCTCTTGCAGAGAAAGCGGCCTTTTATGTTCAGAAATGTTCTTTTTCTTTGCAGAGAGACCTCACTTTTTCTCTCACAGGGAGCTTGCTTTCTGCACCAATTTTTCCATTTTCTGCACACACAAAAACCCACAAGCAGAACTGTAGTTACGAGAGAGTTCCCAGCTCCTGTTGTACATCCCTTTGGCGGCTGATATTTCAGGACCCATCGTCCACGCACTTTCCAGGATACCTCCATGAGGTCTAGGACCTTGCTTACCAAAGGAAACAGGCATGGAAAACCCATTGGGCGAGACTGGTTAAGTCACACACTCTCAGTCCCAGAAAAAAACATGATTTAGGGTTGCAATAAATCGGAAACAACTTTATAAAAATCTGTTGTAAGCCACCCTGAGCCCCAAATCAGGAAAAAGGTGGAAGGAGGAGGAGAAGGATGATGATGATGATGATGATGATGATGATGATGATGATGATAGATGCAAGATTTGCTGTAAGATTTTCTCTTTATCCTCTCTTCCAGCCCTCCACGAAGAGCTCTACATCATGTTCTCCACCGAGAAGAAGTCCATGCTGTGCATTAACTGTTTCCGCGACATGCCAGTGTAAGTGGTGCTTATTTCGTATCCCATGCAGTTGGCATTTTGCAAAAGGAAGGAAAAGGAAAGAGGTCTCTGTCCCAAGGAACTTGCACCAGGACTTTCCAATTACCAGGGGAAATGGGCTCCTCCTTTGGGCATTTCTCTTTACTCTGAGCTTAGCTGGCACCCCTAAAATTGCAAGGGAAGGTGCGTGTTTGAATTTTCCAAGTGATAATATATAAATGTGAGCAATCCCTATTGCAATTTGGGGGTGGTTTGGTCTGAAATTGACGCTGTCAGCTTTCCAAAAGACCAGCATAACGTGGAGCAATGCAACATGGATTTTTGGATGCTTTGGGGTCCACTGTTGGGCACCTCTTACAGTCAAGAGGCTCTTCCTAATGGTTTTGGTGGCATTTCTTTCTGTTGTTTGAATTGATCAGTTTGTGTCCTAGTCTCTAGACAAAGATTGGTCTGGGCAGAGTGACCATGCACACTTTTTTGTCTCCTCTAGGGAGAGCCGTGCGCACTGCATCGACATTGAGACGGCATACATGCAAGGCTGCGAGAAGCTGGACCAGGCGGTGATGGTGGGTCTTCAAATCCCAACCCTGTCCCATCATCCACGCCCCTAAGCTGCGTACCTTCCAACTTCTTGCAGATGGAAAACATAGAATATGTTGTGGCCAAACAACATCAGAGGGCGGTCAAGAGGGCAAATGCTGTGAATGAGGAAGGACACACAAGTTGGGAAACGCCGCTTTTGCTTGAGCCGACAGGGAAGGGCAAAGATGCTGCTGCCTCCTCTCTTCTTAATATCGCATGTTTTATAGTGTTATATATTGCATGCATATTGCATGTTTTATAGTGTTTTAACCTGACTGGGAGAAAGGTGGGATATAAACATCATCATCATCATCATCATCATCATCATCATCATCATCATCATCATCATCATCATCATTTCCCCATCTCCAAAGAAGAAGACTCCACCGGCCTCCAAGGCAGCCTCTTCCACTGTCAGACACCTCTTACCATCAGCTAGATCTTCCTAATGTTGAGCTGGAATCTCTTTCCCATGGTTTGAATCCATTGCTCTATGTCCCTGGAGCAGCAGAAAACAAGCTTGCTCCATCCTCAGCACGACATCCCTCCAAATACTTAAACAGGGCTGCCATGTCACCTTCTAACTGTCTCTTCTCCAGGCTAAACATACCCAGCTCCTTATAGGGCTTTATAGTTTCAGGACCATTCACTATTTTGGTCACCTTCCTCTTTGGACATGCTCCAGAGTGAATTGAGTACCAACTGTTTTTGCAATCTGAATCTGGTTTTCAATTGTCTTATGTCTTGTGCCGCCCAGGCGGTGAAGGAGCTCCAGACATCCACCACGGAGGCCATCGTTCTGCTGAAAGCCATGATAGAAGAAGTGCGGAACAGCGCAGACGAGGAGGAGACCTCCATCAATTCACTCTTCAGCAGCATGCAGGTGGGTTTCGGGGCCTGAATCAATGCAAGAAGAGGGCCTTTGCTGTGTGTGTGGGGGGGTCTTCTCCTCTGGAGCTTTGACAGCGCTTTCCCATTTCTTTCTTCCTCCAGGAGAAACTGGCGGAAAGGAAGAAGATGCTCCTGAAAGTGGTCCAGAGGTAAAAATGGGATCCTGACTCTAACAAAAGTGCTGGTTTGAGTATTGGACTATGACTCTGGAGACCAGGGTCAATGCCCAGCTCACTCATGAAACCCATAGGTGACCTTGCACAAGTACTATTCTCTCAGCCTTGGCAGATGGCAATGGCAAACATCCCCCAAACAAATCTAGCCAAGAAAAACCCATGACTTGGAGGTACACAACATACACAACTCTTTAACAACTCACTACAACTCAACAACTACAAATTGGGCAGCTGATTGGCACCCTCTAGTGGCACTGAAATTAAGCAGCTGCCCTTTTTCAAACTATGTTTTTTGGGTGCCTCTACACTAAACTTTCCCAAACTTTGATCATCCAGGTGTTTTGGACTTCAACTCCCAGAAGCTCCAGCTAGTTTGCCCCACAGTCAGGAATTCTGGGATCTGAAGTCCAAAACCATGGTTTGGGAAGCGTTGCATCTACACTGCAGAAATCATGCAGTTTGGCACCACTTGAAGGGCTGTCGCTCTGTCTTATGCAATCAGATGCATTTTATGTATTTGGTCCTTTCCAGCCAGTATGAAGAAAAGGAGAAGGCCTTCAAGGAACAACTAGCCCACCTGGCATCTTTGTTGCCCACCTTGCAGGTAAACACTTGGCATTCCCTCTTCTCTCATGAGGGAGTCTCTGTGTACAACAGGCAGAAATTCAACCGGGATGGTTTCTCCCATCGATGCATTTCAATGGTTAGATCCATGGGAGCGAGTTCAAATCCACCACGTTTGGGGTGGAGAGGCTGCGGAAGACCATCTCACATCTTTTTGGTTGTGACACTGGAACTTGATGTGGGACGCTCTTTATTTGCTTTTTAGGTTCATCTGGTAACCTGTTCTGCCTTCCTCAGTTCTGCAAATAAGGCCGAATTTCTGGATTTGGGCTACGTAAGTCATGGTCTTCTACCCCAAATACTTCGAAGCCACAAAATGGCGGTTCGGAGGACTCAAAGGGAGATCTTCCCTTCCTCTCCAAAAGTTAACGCACAATTTTATATTACTTTAGCAAGATGATTTTGATAGCCTTTTGACAGTTTTATTGTAAAGTTTATCCATGAGCCACCTTGGGTCCCTTCCCAGGAGCAAAGCGGAAACAAATAAAACCCAAACCAACAGGGACGAACCACGGGATTTTATTACATTTAATTTAATTTATAGTTCAGTTTTCTCCCAACGTAAGGCACCCAAAATGGCTCATAGCACAGACTGAAACATAACACAATTTGTATTTATGTCTGTATGTATGTATGTATGTATGTACCAAAAATCCATTTAGAAGAAATGGTTCATGCATTTTGGGCAAGGACTGGGTTGGGTTAGAAGAGAGGTTTGTTCACAAAGCTGACCAAATGGCCCACCTTTCTGATTCTAGCAACTGATGGAGAGGTTGCAGAAGATTGTCAAACTGCCCCATCGGTTGCGGCCTTCCCAGACAAGCAAGGTAAAAAAGCTCCCCTTCCTTGCAAGGAAAGCTTAGCAACTTGGTGCCAATACAAAACCTATGACAGGTGCACCTGAGGGTCGCCATAAGTTGGAAAGGGTTTGGAGGCACCCAGCCCTCAACAACATTAACCCCAGGGTCCTCCATCCAGCAATTTTGGAGCTGGAATCCAAGAAGTCCCAAGCTCTAGATTTCTAAGGAGATATATATATATACTGTATATATATTTAAATGACCAATTGTTTTTCCCTGTTTGCATCCAGATCAACACTGAATACCAGGCAGAGTTTGCCCACTGCTTGGAGCCGTTGCTGCTCCTGACGCCGCGCCGCTCTGTGGTGGTCAACGGAGGGGCCATCGGGCCGGGAATGACCAACAGCAACATGTAAGGCCATCCTATTATTTGAACTGTGAGCAATTGCAGGGCGGACTGACTCCCCGTCTCTGGGGAGCAGCACAGATCTGCCTCTAAAATTGGGTGATTATGGTATTGTTGACACATATGAGACATTTCCAAGACATCCTCTCCTCCGCTGCTCTGCTTAGGTCCTGCAGATTCATATCTGCAACCTCTGTCATAGAGTTCATCCATCTGGCATTTGGTCTTCCTCTCTTTCTACATCTCTCCCCCTTTCCTAGCATCGTCTTTTCTAGGGATTCACGCCTTCTCGTAATGTGGCCAAAGTATGGCAGCTTCAATTTGGTCATCTTACAGCTTCCAAAAAGGCTTGATCTGTTGTAGGACCCATTTGTCTTCTTGGCCATCCATGAGATCCTTATCACTCCTCTCCAGCATCACATATCCAATGAATTTATGTTCTTCCTATCCACTTTCTTCATTGTCCAGTTCCCTTATCCGTACATGATGATGGGGAATGCTATGGCTTGGAAAACTATAACTAGTGTTCAGTTGTATATCTTTGCACTTTAGGGTCTTACCTAGTTTTTCCATAGCTGCCCTTCCCATTCTTGACCTTCTCTTGGTTTCTTGACTGCTCCAAATCGGACATTTGCAAAAAGCAATGATTTCTCACCATTAAGCCATGCAGGGGTTACAAGTGGACCTTCAGGTTCTGCAAAAGACATAGTTGCAGCGTCTCTTAGCTTGTCCTCCTCCTCCTTAATAACTTTTGATATCTTAATGTTGCTTGGCGACATGTGTCTCAGTTTGATACGTTGGATGGCATGCACACATCTGGAAGAGACCGGCTTTGGACTGTGGACAGTCCCTGCCTTGCTTTGGCCACTGGACGATCATCTTCTATCTTTCCCCAACTTGCCTGAAAAGACGCCATTTGCCACCCAAGTGCCTTCCTTCCCCCTTTGCAGCTGGCAAGTCTCTTTGTCCCTATTTTTATCAGAATTTCAGGGAACTCTCTAGGACATGGTTCCCTGGCAGGGGATATATTTAGGACCGTTGACATCACGGGTGCGATGGTGCAGCTGTTTTCTTGCATGGGCAGCAGAGGGACGATCAACTCTACAAACCCTCAGGAGAAGGAAGGAGGGCTAAAGCCGGGGGGATCCAGGACCCCTTTCTCTGCAAGGAAACTGAGGCAGCCAATGGCACCATCCAGGGTTTTCTGAGTCCCTGGCGGAGGAAAAAAGGCCAAGCAGGGAAGAGCCAGATGGGACCTGCAGTCGAAGGCTCTGGGTGAGCTTTTGCTGGATCATCTGTAAGCGGGGAGCTCAGGAGGTGAGCTTGGAGAAGGGCTTTTGTAGACTACAACTCCCAGCTATAAATGGGAGATGCAGTCATCACAATTGTCAGTAGGAGGGGTTGGAGATTGAGCTTGGAAACTGGGCTTTTGGAAGCTATAACTTTCAAAATCAAAGAGGATTGGATCTTCAGGACTGATAGCAAGATGCATTGGATGTAAGTCTCTTTCCTACTACGCAGTCCTAGCTGTGACTCTGTTTTGGGGGATACTTGGATTTCTAGTGCCCTGGGTATCTAAGATTCTCTGCTATACAGTCCTAGTACCTGTTGGCTGGGGGATTCTGGGAGACGTAGTCCAAAGGATTCACCTTTTCACCCTCTAGTTGGGGCACAATTGTTGTTTTTCTCCCAAGGAATAGCACACTCCTTATCTTTTGGTTGCATTTTGGTCTCTTGCAGCAAAACCAGCTTAAGTCTAAAGGCATCCCTTAGGCATCACCTTTTGTGGATTCAAGCCTCTCTCTGCATCAGTTGCATGAAAGCTCAAGTCTTCAGAGTATCACTGCACTCTTTGGCACTCTTGTTTTTCTATGTGTGCAATGCTTGGCAAGCCTCAGTGGAACTGACTGCAGAGAACTTAGTTCTCTTTCAATAGCAGGGTGACCTGATGGCTATCTTTAAGTACAGTGGGCCCTTGTCATCCACTGGAATTTAGTTCCAGGACCCCAGTGGATAACAAAATCCATGGATGCTCAAGTCCCATTAAATACAATGGCATAGCAAAATGGTGCCCCTTATAGAAAATGGAAAAAGCAAGGTTGGCTATTTGGGAGATACATAGGAAGCTGTGGATGCTTCAATTCATGGATAAAAAAATCTGTGGATAAGGAAGGCCAACTGTATCTTGTTGCCATATAAACGATGGAGGGAAGTTGTTTCCTGCTGCTCCAGAGACTAAAACATGAACCAATGGGTTTAAACTACAAGGAAAGAGATTCCATCTAAATGTTAGGAAGAACTGCTTGAAGGTGATTGTCTCTCCATCTTTGGAGGAGAGCTTGGATGGGTATCGTTCAGGATTCTTTAGTGGATTCCTGCATGGCAGAGGGCTGGATTAGATGGCTCTTGGGATCCCTTCAATGATTCCTCCAAGCTCAGCTTTCTTGATTTTTTTGCAACCTCAAGATTCGGTTCACCTTTTTTTTTTTTGCAGCTTGTTCATGTCACAAACAGGGCCCTTCCCTGCGCAACACACTTTTCACAAGTTCTCTCTGTCTCCTTGCTTCAGGATGTCCGGAGGCCCCTGTTCGAAGACCCTCTTGGTGCCTGGATGCCCCTCTGCATGTGAAAAGTTGTCTCTGGCTGGATCTCTTGTCCGGAAGCCCACCATGCACCGCTACATTAGCACCAAGGTCCTCCTGGCCGAAGGCGGCGAGACCCCCTTCATGAAGCATTGCCGCAACTATGAGAGCATGTATCGGGTAAGGAGGGGGAAACACTGGCCAGGCTCAGTCCATCTGGCTGGAACTGAATATTTGAAAATATCCAAAAACATAGTCCTAAAATGGGTTTCTCAAGTGTCATGAGAAACCCTTATAAGATTCATTCTGAACAGACAAGAATCTCTGCAGTTTGGGACTTGTTCTGCACAAAAATATGCATGGGTTATTATTTTTCCACAACATTTTCTAAGCAGAAAATAAGGTTTCAGGACATTGTTTTCTGTGCCAAAAAGGAAAAAAAAAAAAGGTCCTTCCAACTCAGAAAATGTAGTTTTCTGCCTGATCTTTCCCTCTCGGCCATTAGAGTTGATTTTCTTTCTCTCCTCTGTTTGCTGCAGGCACTTCAGACAGAGATCCAGAACTTGAAGGACCAGGTCCAGGAGCTGCATCGGGATCTGACCAAGCACCACTCCCTCATCAAGACCGAGATCATGAGCGAGATCCTGCAGAGATCCCTCCAGATGGATGTACAGATTGCCTCCGAATATTCCTCGGTGGAGATGATGCGGAGCGCGTTTGAAGAGGTACCCAGAGTCAAAAGACTCTCCAAGAACGTTGAGCAGCCATGGCCATGCATGCCCATGTCAGCAGGGGATTAAATACAACCTATGTCAAATCCAACCTATGGATTCTGCACAGCAGTGACATGGAAAGCATGCGCTGGGTGTGTTTAGGTGTATCTGAGAGATCCACGCAGGACTTCCCACTTTGTATTGCAGACCTGGGAGGAGACCTACCAGCGAGTGGCGAATGAGCAAGAGATCTATGAAGGTAAACAAAGCGTTTCTTCCTCCTTCCCTCCCAAGTAGTGGTCTTTCCAGATCTGAGCCTCACTTTTGTGGCCAGAGGGTGTGTCAAAGAGGAGGCTTTGGGTTCGACCCACTGATCATCGAGGCCTCTTTCCTCTCTTGCAGCCCAGCTACATGACCTTCTCCAGCTCAAGCAGGAGAACAGCTACCTGACCACCATCACCAAGCAGATCGCACCCTACGTCCGCTCCATTGCCAAAGTGAAGGAACGGCTGGAGCCCAGGTCAGGACCCCAAAGACCTCTCCTCTCCACCAGATCTCACATGCACAACCTCCTTGCCTTTGCCTTTGAAATCCTCAATAGCCTTGGGCTCCTCCTGACATCTCCATGTTCAGCCCAGGGAAGAGAAGGTTAAGGGGCAACATGACAGCCCCATTCAAATATTTGAAAGGATTTTCCCATCCCCAACTCAGCTCTCCTTTTCCTGATGTTCAGGTTGCAGGAAGCCAAGGAGAAGGAGGAACATGCGGAAAGCCTGCTGAAGATCTACAATGACGGTGCCATGACTTCGGACCCCCAGCACAGGTACCTGGGCAAAGAACTGGCATTTTATCCTGATGTATGTTGGAGGCAGAGCAGTGCATCTTACTCAAAAGGCCAATTCACTCAGTAGGGAGGAAAGGAGGCAATGAAGTATTGCCCTTCCCTGTAGGCTTAGGCAAAAGCATCTTCAGCCTCTCCAAGGGGGGGCATAAAATGGTTATGGGGCCACTGACAGCACTTTGCCCACCCAGCAAACAGGAATTTGTCTCTGTAAAAAAAATAACATTCCCTTAATGGTCAAGCGGCCAAGTCTCTTAAACCCACTGATATTTTCTATCTTCCCTGAGGACTGAGTTGTGCAGCAGCAGCAGCAGCAAAGAGCGAGAACCAAAAGGAGAAAGCCAAATTCTGAGCCCTTCTGCCGAAGACTCTCCGCTGAAGAGCAAAGACTCTTTCAGAAGCAAACAGAAGACCAGATCCGAAAGTATGCCGGAGGCATCTGGACCCCGCAGCGCAACCAAGGAAGGCGACCAGGGAGCTGAATCGCTCCTAAACTGAATGCGTAGGAGACTCTTCTTTGAAACAAGAACCATTCTGGAAGAGTCTGGTTTCATGCTGTGGTGTGTCCAGAAAAAGGCAAAAGGCTGAGATCTCACAGCATGCTCTACATTTCGCCGCTTTATAAAAATCCATATCTACGTTGTAGAAATGAGACAAAATCCTGCTAGCGATTTGCAAAGATGTCCAAGAGTATCCCAATGCACATCCTAGTTGGTATCCATAGTGCATCAGTGCTCATTGGGCCATGATTTAAACTGGAAACAAGGGTGGGAAGAAAAAGAGAAATCATCTCACCATCTCTGAAGAAACTTGCCAAGAAAACCCCAGAATTGGTTCGCCTTAGGGTTGCCATGAGTTGGAAACAACTTGAAAGCACACAACAGCAAGAATAGCTCCGCTGGAGTCTCCTTCCTTGGAGGTCTTTAAGCAGAGGCTGGATGGCCATCTGTCAATGGGGATGCTTTGATTGTGATTTCCTGCATGGCAGATTGGGGTGGACTGGATGGCCCTTGCAGTCCCTTCCAACTCTACGATTCTAAGATTGTACAGAAAGGATATTACCACTCCTAACCATAGTTTGATTGAGACATGTACCTTTTTTATTTGAAAAAGGGAGCGGGAAAGTATCACCAACAGTTGGCAGAGATTAAATAAAAAGTCCAAAAGATATATTTTTAAAATCCGTCTTTAAAAAATAAAACAGAACCACTCCTCCACCGAGTTGTTCTCAGCAGAGCACCCAAAAGGATGGGCGAACAAACCAATGAACAAACCCATTTCTCAGCTCTTGAGGTAAGAAACCCAAATGCCTCCCCACAACCTCCAGAAGGAACCTTCTGATCTCCTCCAGATTAAGAACTTGCCTCATACAAAACCAAGAGTTGAATTTTGCCTTAAAATTACGACCGTAAAGTCCATACAAACTGAGGCAATATGCATACATTTTTTCCTTTAAAAGAAAAAAATCCTGGACCATCTCATTTTTAAGGAGTGCAAGAGAGGGGCGATCAAATAGTATGTTTGTGTGGGTTGCAAAAGAGGGGTCCCTGTTGAGATGCAAATGGACTTTTCCCCTGAAAATCTCCCTATTGCCCCATGATATCCTCCCCATCATAACATCTTTACTAAGGACTAAAACAACAAGCAGGCATCTGACTAACATCTCCAGTTGTTTTTGTTCCACCCTCCTGTTTGGTTTGTAACCTCTTGCCTGCTGATGGAGAAGCCCATGGAGCTTCGAAAGCTTGCGGCAAGTATACTGTGCATTTCGGTTGGCCAATAAAGGTCTCACTGATGGGTTTTTGTTAGCATTTGTTAAACGGCCAACACAGCTGCCCCTGGATATTTTTGTGTGTTGGGGTGCAAATGGTGGGTATGATCCTCCAAAGATTCTTGGGAAAGGGGCCTTCCCCAGTTGCCCACCTTGTCTGCAATCACAGGGGTTACCATTCACTAGCTGAAGTTAAGTGGGATTTCCAGGACAAGCGTATTAAAGGTTCCCCCATCAACCGAGGCTGCAAAGACAATTCTGGAGATGAGAGTAAATGCCAGGTGGCTTTTCAACAGGGAAGACCCGACGGTTCCCCCCACGGCCTTGACTTCTGGTGCTCCCTGTACAGAAAGGAAATTACCAGACAACCTGAATCAAAAAGGCCTCCTTTTTCTGCCTATCCGAGCCCTCAAGCATCACCATCCTATCAAAGGAGACAATGCAGGGCTAGAGACGTAGCAATGCTCCAATTCATCAGAGGATGTGTTTTAGTGGAAGTCTCCCTGCAGTTCAAGCTGAAACAGGGACCCGAAATGTCCCTGGACACCCAAGGCCCGGCTTGGAGGGTCTTTCAGCCACACAGAGCTTCTCAAAGGAAGCTCCCTGCTTCGGAGAGCTGCCAAGAAACTGATTTGCACAGGTCCTGTGCGTCCTCCCCACCTCCACCTGTTCCCTGGTTATCCTGCTAAAATTAACCCAGCTTTGCATTAGATTATAAAGAATTAAGGTCAGGGCACCTCTCGTGTTATCTATCCAGCGTAATGAAATAGCAAGGGCTGGATCTGTCGGCTCCACTGCTTCTTTGTCAGAGAAATTTCACAAAAGGTGAGACCTGCAGCACTGCAGCAAAATGGGAGGAACTAAGCAAACTGTGTAATACACAGATTTATAGCCCAGCTTTGTGAGTGTGAGTGAGAGAGAATGAGCGTACACTATTACATGGGTATTTTGCTCTTTTTATTGATAATGATAAAAAAGTGCACTCAAGCCTAGCCTCCAAGTGGCTCCACGTTCCTCACCAAGAAACATTTTTAACTGACATTCTAGATGGCACAGGATAATAACTAAGAGAAATAATAAACCTGAGAAGGAAAAAAAACCCCAAGAAAATGAAGCACGGCGGTTTTGATTCACAAAACCTGATCTGAGTTTTGTGCTTTAATGTGATGTTCAGTCTTGCTGCTGTAAAATTTAAGGAGCACAGAGTTATGTTCAACTGCAATCTTCCCCCAAACGGGCCCTTTTCTATCAGACCAGCTTCTGCTCCAACTTGGCCATGCTCAGCAAGCATCTAAAAACCAGATCACTCGAATGAGAATGTGGTGAGATTATCTTTGGTATACAGACATGAAGGAAAATGTGCACATCGTGACATCTAAAAGAAAGGGGAGGGGATCTGTTTAGATCTATAAGTCATTGTTGATAATCTTTAGCCCTTCTTGATATTTTGGACTACAACTCCCAAACTCCCTTTTAGAACTGGCCATGCGCAGCAAAGCTGATGGGAATTGAGTCCCAAAGTATCTAAAAAAGTCAAAGGTTTCCTACCCTTCTGCTAAAGAAATCTTGCCCAAGTTGTGCTGGTCCACCTTTTAGCCATAACAGGAGTGTGCAAAAATCAAAGAGAACTCTCTGCTTGCAATGTACAGAAACAAGATATTGGCCTTAAATTAAAATGCAGAATTTAAGGTTGGCTAGGGAAGGGTCGTTATGTGGGATGAATTAATGAGGCTGAGATCAAGGAACAGGATAGCAAAAACGAATTTAAAAAAAAGTTTGGTGGATGTGACATTTAACTAAAGACTTACATTTCAGCTCATGAGTGCAGTTTCACACAAGCCCAGCTTTATGTAGTTTAGAAAAAAGAGGTTCTAAAATTCTCCCTCTTGCTGGAAGGAAGTTCTTTTGCTTGTGCTGCCAATATCAGTGATGAACATTCATTCATTCTTTCTTTTCTTGGTGCTCAAAACTTTCATGCATTTTAAAAGAAGTCGCTCCCCTCCAGCCCTCAGCCTTGGGAGAATGCTTTGCACCCAAAGGACTTGGAGAAAGTGGCCAGAGAAGTTAAAACTGGCTGTGTTTGCTTCAAAGAAAGAAAAGATCAAAAAGGATTCTTTTGGGGAGTGCGTTTGCATCCAAGCCGCTTCGTTGCGGGGGAAGACAGTGGCGACCTGAAGCGGCGCAAGCCTGTTCTGGAGCAGCCCCTTTCAATCCATCAGAGCTGCAAGAGCCAGGCCAGCTATGTATTGTATAGGTATGTATCTCAGCCCTAATGGAGTGCAGCTCCCATCATCCAGCCCTTCTCCCCTGCTTCCACCAAGGCAGAGCTTCTGGTTTTCAACAAGAGCCAGCTGGGATCTCGAGCTGCTGCCTAGCCCTTGCAAGCCTCCAGAGAATTCTCTGCTACGGATTAAAACTGACCACTACTGTACCGGTGCAGCACACGGCACCACGACTCTGCATAGACCAGTCCAAACGGCGCCCGGAGCCAGGATCTCCCATGCTGCCCTGCTCAGAAGAGCGTGCCAGGCTCTCATAGTTCCACTCTGACCCCAGAGATGAACGGCAGTCCTGTGGGCACCCTCCTCTTATAGGCCAGGTACTCTTCCCCAAAGAAATGGATCAGCGTCATCTCCTCTTCTTCGATCCGCTCTCGGAAAAAGCGCCAAGATGCCAGAGTATAGCCCACCGCGCAGATCGGATTGCATAACAATACCTGGAAGAAGAAGAAGAAGAAAGGGGAAAGAGTCCATTAACTTGTGTCAGGGAGTTTTAGGAGCACCAGTTTTTCCCATGGCAGCCTCTGCTCAGAGATCCTAGGATTTTCTTCGCATGATTTCCACAGAGGAGGTTTGCCATCACTGCCTTCCTCTGTAGCAGAGGGATCATGGTTTTGTTAGGGTCACCCAGTGGGTTTCTATGGCTGAGCAGGAATTCAAATTCCGGTCTCCCAATGTCTGTCCGATGTTCAAACCCCTGCACTGCACTGACTCTCCAAATCTTTTGCACCCACCCATTATGTGCCTTCAAGCAGAATCTTATGGTGACCTTATCGTTGCGTTTCCTTGGCCAGATCTTTTCAGACAAGGTTTGCCGCTGCCTTTCTCTAAGACAGTATGACTCAACTCTTTAACACATCCATACAACAGTAAAAGCAAGTAAAGCAGAATATTGTATTCTAGAGAGTTCAGAACATCTCTGGGTGGAACAAAACTGAAGATAGAGAAAAATTTAACAAATGCCAATTCTCTCAATACTCCATGCAATATTCAGACATAGCCCAAAGCTCCAAACATTTTAAAGCATCCAGTTCCACAGTACCTGGGTCCCAATGCTCCAGTAAAACCATCCGACGTACGACGGGTGACGGAACCACCCATAGACGCCTCTGGTCACCAGTGTGTGGGTCTCCGACTTCTCATTCTGGACGATGTGGTTGAAGTTGGAGCCGGCGGTGAGCATCGCTGCCTTCCGCAGACCCTCCCCAAAGACCACCATCAGCAGCCCGGCCGAACTCAGCCAAGTGATCTGCTTCATTTCTGTGGAACGAACAAGCAATGAGCACTTCGTGCCTTCTTTTTTCCATCCCTCATCAATTTGGGAAGGGAAGGGAACAGGTGCACAGATGCCTTTGGAACGCCACACATTCCCAATTGCACTGATTCGGACAACATGGCTTTAGTTCCAGGCCTCTCCAAGGGTTCTTTTGACACTGAACAATGACACATGTTCCTGCTTCAGCATAAGCTTTATTGGTAGCAAATGATGCAGCAAAGAAGCATCATAGCCTTTTCATTGATGGGATGTTCAATGGTAGAACTGGGGCCCCTACAAAAATTCTGCCTAGACTTACCCCTTTGGCCATGAAATCAAATCCAATGAAGTCAAAGGCTTTCACCTCTGAAGATGTCAGCCATAGATGCAGGCGAAACG
Source organism: Sceloporus undulatus (assembly GCF_019175285.1). Taxonomy (NCBI): domain Eukaryota; kingdom Metazoa; phylum Chordata; class Lepidosauria; order Squamata; family Phrynosomatidae; genus Sceloporus; species Sceloporus undulatus. The sequence continues at coordinate 9,788,520 of NC_056528.1, read as the reverse complement.
TCAGGAATAAACCCTTCCACATAGACCAAAAACCCCACAAAACAATCAAATCCCGATTGCTGGACATACAGGGCACTTGGATCAAGGTCAATGGAGACCCATCTCCAACAGAACTCTCTCTTCCATCCCTAGCCTTACGCTTCTCTTCCTCACAAGTAAGTACATACATGTATAAGCCACTGACCTGGGAAAATGAATTTCTCCACCGTAAACTCCAACCAGGAAGAGATAGCAGCCACGTTGTACTCAAAGCTGTGGTTGAGCAGGAAGGAGTCCAGCGAGAGGCTTCTGGGGTTGTTCACGGCGGTCACTAAGTACTCCGAATAATGGAAGAGGGACAAGGAGCACATATACCTGCCAAGAGACAAAGCAAAGCCCTATGAGCTGCTGGGGAGCTTTAGCCTGGAGAAAAGACAGTTAAGAGGAGACATGGTAGCCCTGTTTAAATATTTGGAAGCTCCTCTCTCTTACCATCCGAAATGCTTCCAGGTCGATTGCCCAAAGCTGAGCAACAAACCGCAGCCGAAGGCGAAGCCCAGGAAACAAGCCCTGATGGCGATCTGGAAGGCAAAAGAGGAAAGCATATATATGTTGTGTGTGTATATACATATGAATATATATATATATATATATATACACACACACACACTCGGTATGTATGCTCAAGCTCTTCCAAGAGGCTGGGAAAGCATCTGTTTGAGACCACTGTCCTGAGGCTTCTTCTGGATCATAGGTCCCATGATCCCCCAGCCAGCCTGGCCAATGGCTGGGCAAGTCCAGCCCTGGAATAAAAGTTACTCTGGGGTCGAAAATCCCTCGCATCCTTCAGCCAGGATGGCCGGTGGGTGCACTGGGAGCTCTGCGCATGCTCAGAGGCATCAAGAGAAGGGAGTAGTCACTTTCATGAAGAGCCTCTGAGCACGTGCAGAGTTCCCCTGGCCAGCCTGGGATTTCCCAGAATCCAGCAGTGAGCCCCCCCTTGGGAACCCCAAGAATTTTCCAGGGGAACTCTACACATGCTCAGAGGCTCTTTGCTCAGGTCAGAAGAAGCAGCCTGGAGGAAGGAGAAGTTACTTTCATGGTCTGCAGCTCCCATAATCCACCAGGCCAGTGAAAGGGAGAGCCCCAAGAGCTCCCCAAAATGTATTTCCCAAGCTCTGCACATGCATAAAGGGTCCCCCACTCAGGGTTCTGTTCCTGAAGCCCCAAATCCCCCCTTTAAAAAGTTACTTTCATGGACTGCAGAGTCCATCATCCCCGAGAGCAGCCCTTCTCAGCTGTGGCTGCTGCTGCAGAACATGAATCAGGGGCGTGGCTTGCGGGAGACCACGCCCCTCCGCCACATGAGATATGGACTGAATGGGCGGAGCCTGGTTCGCGGAGGGGCGTGGCTTCGTACCTGGTACATGCCCCCTCCTCCGGGGCCCCGCCCCCAGGCCAAGAGGAGGGCGGCGTTGGCTCCGGCTGCGTGGAGCGCCAGCGCGGCCCGGCCCTGGAAGCCCAGCAGCGGCACGGCGGCCACGGAGCCCCCCAGCACGAAGGCCGTCAGGCTGGTGCGGGCCTCCGCCCGGCCGCGGCCTCCCCGCCGCCCGGCCGCCATGGTGGCCCGGACCACCAACTCTCGCGAGACTACGCTCTGCTTCCTCGACTCCTTCCCGCGAGAGAGGGCCAAATCTCGCGAGAGAAGAGCGCAGTGCAGAGATAGGAAGAAAGAAATATAGAGCCACGCGCGGGCACACAGTTTCCGGGTTCTGTTGGGGAGGCTGTTGAGTGGAATCCCTACAAAATGCAAACACTATCATCCACACTGCAGCATTAATCCACTTTGGAACTGCTTTAACTGCCAGAACTCCATTCTGCCCTTTGTAATTTTTATTGGCATGGAAAATGGAAGGCCCTGGAGCTGGGCACCAAAGAAAAGCAGGAGGCAATGAATGCTCTAAATCCCCAAGGCCTCTGGGCTGCAGAGAAAGAGGAGGAAGGAAGGCCTCAGCCCATGAGAAACAGTCTGCTTTTAAGGGTCCTTCTCATTGAGAATGGCTTTGGGAAGAACTTGCTCATAGAAGGCACTAGAAGGACTGCAGTGTTCCTGGCCTCCGCTCGACTCACGAAAGGCATCTTTTTACCTGCCATTGTAGTCAAGAATGGCTGCAGAAGACAAGTCCAGGCGTCTCCAGGGCCATGAGTTCCACACAAGGATGCCTTTCCTCTTGCTAAGCATGGCTGCAGAAGGAACGTGCCCATAGAAACAACCACAAGGACTGCTCTGAACCCAGGAAGGGCATCTCTAAGGGAAGAGTCTGCTTGCATTGGGATTTCCAGTTAAGAATGGCTGCAAAAGGAACCTTCCCATGTCAACAACTGCAATGACTGCGTTCCTGGCCCTCGCTCATCCCATGAAGGCCATCTCTAACAAAACATTCTGGTTTCATTGGGATTTCTAGCTAAGGATGTCTTCAGGAAGGACTTGCCCCTTGGAGGCACTTTCCTGCCAGCCCTGAGCCCACAAAAGGGCATCTCTAACAGGGAATATGCTGCTTTTAAGGGCCTTTCTAGTAATGGCTGGAGGATTTAATGCATGACAAGGGTGCTTTCCCCTGTCACCTTATTGCGCATAAGGCACTGCTTTTAAACCGCATAAGCCCCAGGTTTTGCATTGTTGGGTCTGTCAGGAATCGACACAGAAGCTGTGCATTACTTGGGAATAGCTTCCTAAGACTTTGTGGGACAAGGACCATAAAGGCTGGGCCTTAAGAAGCCCCCCAAACGGAGAGGTGGGTCCCTCTTCCTTCCAGCCTTTCTTTTTGGACCTACTTTAGACATTGTCAAAATGCGTACAGTGTTTGCAACCCTTTCCTAAAAGAGAGGTATCCACCAAAAAGAGGCATTCTCTATATTTTTCCAGCTTGGCTTTTTCTCTGCATAAGTTTTAAGAGACTTTTGAGAACCTGACAAATGCAACTTTTATCCAGGGATAGGGATGAATGGATGGATAGATAGATAGATAGATAGATAGATAGATAGTCTTGGTTCTTCATCCTTTGGGCTGATGGAAGAAGAGCAGAACTATCAAACTGGATCGGATCGAGAAACTGGCACCGCTGCAATGACTGTGGCTGTATATTAATATTAAGGCCCTTGGTGCATCCAGAATCATAACCGGACTCTTGAACCATTGACTGTGCCAAGCTTGCGAGGTTATGGCTTAAAAGAAGACTGAAATCCCTCTATGTGTGTCACGATAAACCCATAAAGATATTGCTCAAAATAATAATAATAATAATAATAATAATAATAATAATAATAATAAACACCGAAATATATCAAAGAAATAATGCCAATGTTCATTGCAATTGCAGGAGGGGAAGGGAAGATCCAACAAGTTGCATCCCTGGAACCCAACAAGAAACCCTTTGGAAACGCGCATTTGCACACTTTGGTGGCGGCGTCAGCGTGTGGGCCTTCCCTCCAAAAACCCACAATCCAGAAGAGGCCCATTTCGGAGACATGAAAACCCTCCATCTCCCCGGGAAGGCCATTCTTCCAAGGAAAGCACGACACCATTGTCTGCCTGAGAAACAACGCACAACAGCAACACAACACACACAAGAGGCTGGCATTCACCACGCTTTCCTTGGAGGAATAGGAGGAGGAGGAAAGAAAGCCACTCTTTCTTGCAAAAAAGGGCCAGAGAGAGGGGCTCAAACAAAAGCATTTGTTCCCTTTTGCTCCCTCCTTGAGTTAATTCCCCAAAAGCGTGACCACCGCTGCTTTTCAGAGTTCTCCTTTTCTCCAGGTTTACACCCGCAATTTGCAAATCTGTTCACAATTTGCCTCCTTAGTCAGGGCTCAGCAGACTAAGATACAACACCATCCATCCATCTATCTATCCATCCATCCATCCATCTCTATCGGGATAAACGCTGCATTTGCTGTTTTGCAAATGCAATTTATTATACAAATACAGAAATACTCTTATCTATCCATCCCTAGCCCTGGATACGTTTTACATTTGCAGTTATGCAGATACAGCAGGTATACCCTATGAATCCATCCATTCATTTCTATCCCTGGATAAAAGTTGCATTTGCTGTTCAATAATAAGATTCAAACCTGCTCCTCGTGGTTTTTAAAGGTGTTATTTTAGGTCACAGTCAACTGAGTTGGGCTTACTTTTGGGGCATGGATGCAGGGGAATAGCTAGAAATTAGGTTAATTTATAATTAGTCAAAACAGCGAAATGAAGTGAGAAAATCTGCTCATGGCTGCAATAATAATAATAATAATAATAATAGCAATTATTATTATTATTATTATTATTATTATTATTATTTATCCAAAGGACTCAATCATTTGCACACTAGGGCAGAAAAATAAAATGCACAGATATAGGATTATGGGGGACAACCTGGCTGAATGAGAGACTTCTTCGTGTGAAAGGGATCTAGGAGTCCAAGTAGACCACAAGTTGAACATGAGTCAACAGTGCAATGTGGCAGCTAACAAGGCCAATACAATTTTAGGCTGCATCAATAGAAGTATAGTGTCTAGATCAAGGGAAATAATAGTCCCACTTTATTCTGCTCTGGTCAGGCCCCACCTGGAATATTGTGTCCAGTTCTGGGCTCCACAATTCAAAAAGGATATTGAGAAACTGGAGCCATGGGAGGGCAACTAAAATGGTGAAGGGTCTGGAAACTATGTCTTAGGAGGAACGACTTGGGGATCTGGGGATGTTTAGCCTGGAGAAGAGAAGGTTAAGAGGTGATATGATAGCCCTGTTTAAATACTTGAAGGGAGGTCATACTGAGGAGGGAGCAAGCTTCTTTTCTGCTGCTCCAGAGAATAGGACACAATGGAGCAATGGATGCAAGCTCCAGGAAAAGAGGTTCCAGCTCAACATTAGGAGGAACTTCCTGAGAGTAAGGGCTGTTCGACAGTGGAACACACTCCCTCAATGGAGATTATGGTGGAGTCTCCTTCCTTGAAGGTCTTTAAACAGAGGTTAGATGGCCATCTGTCAATGGGGATGCTTTGATGGAGAGTTCCTGCATTGGCAGAATAGGGTTGGACTAGATGGCCCTTGTGGTCTCTTCCAACTCTATGATTCTTTGACTCTATGAATCTGAGTCGTCCTTCACACAATGACATAATTGTAAGTCTGCAGTTCACACCTTCTTCCTCAGAAGTAACATCTGTATTTTGCTCAGCCTTGCGGATAGCTCTGGTTTGGCTGCTTTTGTGTGTCTGTTGCTTTTAAAATATCTCAGTTTCTCTCTCTCTTTCCTGCTTTCTCCCTTTGCTCTGAGCTTACTTCGTCGTCTGCAGACTGAACCGAAAAAAATGAAAGTAAGAAGTAAGGAATTGGTAGAACGAGCTTTCGTAGGCTTAAGTCTACTTCACCAGATGCATTTGGATCTAAATGCGTCTCCAAATGCATCCCTATGAAAGTTGATGCTGTCAATTCCTTTCTCAATACTGATTTTGCAGACTAACAGGGCTATATCTTTGAACTGAAAATTGTTTGCACTCAATGAGTTCAAGGGGAGGAGAGGCCCGGATTCCACCCTTCCCAAGAGGCTCAGGCAAAAGCAAACCGCTGCCACCTTTCCGAGGTTGTGTCTCCTTCCTCATTCATAATCGTTGCCATTTTGCGCCACATATTAATGTTGCATGGCCACTTGTGTCCAGGTTTGCATCTGCAAAACGTTGGAAGGGATGCAGCCGACAAACACAGGCCTCGTTGGTAACTTTGCAGAAGGGGATCATTTATAACCATTAGTCTGCGGCACAGCGGTGTCCAGCGTTGGAGAAGGAAGAGCCAGGGATGGGATAATCTCTTTCTCTGTGTGGGGCTGGGGTCTTTGGAAAGGAAAGCCCAGGCCCCCATTTTCTACGGTGCGGCCTCCCACTGCCGAGCGTGACGGCGTGTGAATGGCGACAACCCTGCTTAGCTCCGGGGATCGCCATTCCCACCGCGGAGGCAGAACATTGCGAATTAGCACCATTTTTCGGTCAATTTTCCACCGCCTTAGAGAACACCGGTCACCACACAGAGTGTTCAAAAAATCCCAATGTGCCCAAGAGGGGCCAGGATGGCCGAGGGGTTTGGGGGAGACAAGGAGGCCTCCGAAGGCCTTTCAATGAGCCCCTCATTAAAATGTCCCTGCTGTGGAGGGAAACATCCATGTAATCCGAATAACAGGGGAGCAAATTGGAGAGGAGACGGGAAGCGTGCGGAAAGAAGAGGGCCTTTGCCAGGCCTTTGGAGAGACTCCGGGGCTTCCCTTTCTCCCCCAAAAGTCCTTGGGAAAGTTATTTCGAGGGGACTCCATTGTCCAGTAGTCTGTCTGGGGGATGATGGGAGCTGCAATCCAAAATGAAAGCTCTGCTTGGCCAAGTGGCATCTGTGATTTGCACGAAATGCATTTCCGCTTTACCCAACAGACAAAAATCACCAAAGAACGCTTTAGCTCCATGCTGCATAATCTTGGGATTTGTAGTTTGGTGAGGTGCCAGCCCTCTTGGGCAGAGAATGCCAAAGGCTTTGTAAAAACAACAAATTCCACAGGCCGGGGAAGTACGATGGGCACTGTAGTCCAACAAAGCCCCCTCCCATATATATATACAGGCAGCTTTTTTGCACCTCCCCGGGTCCTGAATTTTAAGGGCCCTTGCTTTCTGAATGGCCAACTGGTAGCTGACACCTGCAGCCCTGTCCCTTGTTGGGGGAGGATAGTCTGGTTAATACATGACCAGGCTTTGGGCTTTAATGACCTCCTCCTGTTTGGAGGGAGATCACCATAACAAGGGTTATTGGGTTGCTAATCGAAGACCCCCTTTGGGGAGGGAAGAATGAAGAAAGCCTAGGAGAAGGGTCTGCTGGGGGCGTTTTATGGGAAGGAAACCCATCATTAGCTAACAAATTGCTCCTGCAGAGAAGAGAGATAGCCTTTACAATGGTGGGGAGGGGGCGGCTAAGCCCCTTCTTCAACCTCCTGTACTTTTTGGCACAGGATGCTCCATCCCATCATCCACTTCTGATGCTCTCATCCATCCACTGTGTTCCCTGGCCTCTGGATTGACCCACAATTGAACCAATGGATCCAAATTACAAATAAAGAGATTCCATTGAAACATTAAGGAGAGTTGGTTTAACTGCAAAACCTCTTTGGATGATGGAATATGGACTTTCTTGGAGGTAGACTCTGTTTCTTTGGAGGTCTTTGGCTGGATGACCATCATTCTGGATGGTTGTATCTTTCTGCATTGCAGCATGAGGCTGGATTAGATGAACCTTGGGGTCCCTTTCTTGCACATGCATTTCCTCGGCTGTACCTTGCGGCAGAAAGGAGGGCATTGCCTGCCCAGATAAGGATTCTGGAAGGAAATTTTCCTCCATTCCTCAAATTCTTAGCATTTGCAGTAACTCCAAACATCAGTTAAGCCTTTGGAAATACAGTTCAGGAACCCAAAGAAAAGGGCAAAAGGCAAAGGGATGCCAAGGGAATGAAAACACAACAAATGCAAGAGGAGTTCCACTGTGATGGATTTTCGGGGTTTCTGTCTTTTGCAATGCTAGAAATTTGAGGGACATTTTGTTTAGGGACAGAATATTTCTTTGGAAGTGTACGAAGCCTTCATTTTGTCCCTCGCCCTGTTGTCATACCCATAGTTGTAATGCAGGGCCAGTAAAATTCCTGAAATGTGGGGTATGGGTTGCAATAGGTCTTCCATGCATTGACTATGGAATCCATGCAACAAGTCGTGCAACATGTATTTTGTGCATTTTGGTCACAGCCGCATAAAGGTGGCCCTGTTTGTGGATTTTGGATGTTATTGTACTTTGCTACATGACCAATACAGCTACCATACATTCCATGCACTGAACTGGTTTCCTCACAACCCCAGTTCTCTCAGTAGTTCAGCAACTGGGAATGGAGTGTCTACATATAGTCACGATGGGCACAATTCTATCCCTCTGCCCTGAAACCAGTTTAACTTCCCAGCCTTTTCTGGTTCCTGAATGCCTTTAAACAACTCCAAAAATCCTCTCCTCCCCACTTGCTTTACATAGGAGACCCTCCAAAGTTGCTGGAGTGAAAGGGAAAGGGTTGGACCCCCTCCCCAATTCCCCAACAAACACACAACCAGGTTTTGTGGGGAGGTGGGACGGGGGGTCTCGGCCCCTTAGGCTGAAAGGAGGGCGGACCACAATTTTCCACGCTGGGAGATGCCAGCCTTCCCAAGAAAAACACATTAATATCCTCTGTGAAAAGGGGTATCAGACAGGCTTTTTTTGGGGGGAGGGCATGTGTTGTGGTTGGCTGAGTTGGGGGCACAACACACAACCAAGCTTCATCTAAACCCAAACATACACACACACTGATGCTTTGGTGGAGCAAAGGTTGTTTCATCCCTCTCTATGCACCCAGATTTCCCCCCTTTGCAAGGGGATACAGGACAGGGGGTTTCTTGGGTTTGTCCAGAGAGATGCATGAATCCCATCATCCCCACCACATCCAGCAAAAAAAACCTGGAAGCAGAGCCCCAGCATCCCTGAGAGCCAACAGAAATGCACCCAAGGTTCTCAAGATGGTTGTTGTGTGTCTTCAAGTTGACTTAGCATGGTGCTATCGTAAGGGGGGGGGGGGGGTTGGAGAGAGAGAGGTTCAAAGGCGGTTTGCCTGCTGAGGTTGAGAAAGTGGGACTTACCCATTGGGCTCTCATGGCCGAAAGGGGATTCGAACCCCTGTCTTCCTAAATTCCTAGTCCGACACTCAAGCTACAACACTATCTTGGGTCCCATGTTGCATGCCTTCAAGTCAACCCTGATGACTTTGGGACAAAGCAGTCAGAAGGGTTTCTTGGAAAGGTTGATTCCAAGGAGATTTTCCAAAGAGTGTGACTAGCCTAAGCATTTCCAGGGCCGAGCAGGGATTTGAACACCAGACTCCCAGATTCCTATGCAACACACAAACCAACCACACTTTGACTTCCCAACCACACTGTCTACTTCAAGTCTGTTCCAACTTCTGGTGAGCTTCTGCTAGGGTTTTCTTGGCCTCCATGGAAGCTCCCTGGCTGACTTTGAGCAATCCACACTCTCTCAGCTTCAGAGGATGGCCCCTTTGAAGGAACGTGCCAAGAAAACCCTAAGATAGGTTCGCTTTAAAGTTTCCATAATTCGGAAATGACTTCAAGGCACGCAACAGCAATAGACTGGGAATTGGTGGTCCAAGGATCACATATTTCTGTGAACACCCCTCGCCCCCCCCCCCCATAATAAAGGAACGATGGTAGCAAATAGTTCTAGGTGGGGATGATGGTCAGCGTCTCTCTCTTTGCGAGGCTGGACATTTGGGGATTGGAGGAAAATTTCATAAATAGGGGGGTTTGGATCCTGGTTTGTAGAGGCGATGGAATGCCTTCATTTTTTCTTCTCCTACACACTTGTGTGTTGCTGCGAGTGTTCATTGGCATTCCTCACCACTCACCCCCCAACCGGGCCACTTTCCCCCTCCTGGCTCCCACCGCCAAGCTGGGCCTGGCGAACATCTGGGGGTTTTGTCTGCGGCACCAAAGCGAATCGCCTATTCTCTAGGAGGAGGCAGCCGTGAAAGAGTCCCCTCCACGGGAGGTATAGGCTTCAGTGGGGCCAGGGCTGAGCGAGGAGAATTGGGCCCACGCCCCCAGACTCCCCCCAGTCCCCCCCAGGACACATTTCCCACATGGACTTTGGGGGAACCCTCCGAAAATGAGAGACCGAAACAGCACTGGGCACCTTGAGAGCATCTAGGTCAACCCTAGAGAAAGAGGGGAGAAAGAAGTTGGCATGGCCCTTTCTTTCTTTCTTTCTTTCTTTCTTTCTTTCTTTCTTTCTTTCTATCATAGCGACATCATGTTAATATGTTGTGTGTTTTGTGCCTTCAAGTCATTTCTGACTTATGGCAATGCTAAGACAACTCTAATTACTCGACTAATGTTCTTTCTTTCCATCATATTGACATCATGTTAACATACTGTGTGTGCGCGCATATTTTGTGCCTTTAAAATGCAAGATATCCTGACAGTCAAGGGGTTCCTTGCAAATTATCTGGTGGTCTTGGATCTTACAAAATTGGTCTTGCTAAGAAAAGCGCAGTCCTGAACCTGACGTTAAATCAGAGGTTGAGTGCAAATGTCTTTTGTAAACCCTGTTGATTCAATGGGCCTCCTCTCACTGGAACTAAGCAATTGGATACAGACACAAGAGGCATGCAATCGTTGGATTACGAACCTTAAGGGAAACAAGTGCCTGTATTTGCCAAGGATTCCTCCTCTTCCTCCTCCTCTCTGGAAGGAGGTGTCCCAACCGTAATGCAGCCATTCAAATGCAAAGTGACCCCCTAAATAAAAATGCCAGCCAACCTTGAGAGCTGGGTCAGAGAAGAGAGGATGGGTACGGACTACAGATCCCAAGAGAGGAGGGCAGTCAGCTCTTTCCGCAAGGTTGGTGGCTCCTGAGCTGGGATGGGAGATCTAAAAGAGAGGGTTAGTTCATTCCTCCCCCTCATTTCAGATCTGGAGGTCTGGCCTGGATTGCATGAAGGTGAGACGAAGGCGCCCTCAAGCATGCACAGAGTGCCTTTTCCTTCCCTACTCAGAGGCTGTGCATATCGCCTAGCAGGTTTGCAAAGCTGCTCTGATTTGGAAGCATTGGCATCCCTTCGGTCATGTGGAGGCCACCTGTAAAAACCGTGCATTTAAAAAATAATGCACTCTGTACTTGGGTGACTGTAAATCATGCAATTCTGTACTTGGGTACAAGAAAGCCAGGGTTGATATGCTGCCCAAGAGTTGTCTTCTACATTTCTACTTTGCATGGATAGAGTTAGTGGTCTGAGTGTTGGACTTCTCCAGGAGAGGGTTCAAATCCAGATCGGCCATGGAAACCTATTGGGTAGCTTTTGGTCAAGCCACGGTCTCTCACAGTCTCAGAGCAAAAGTTGAACAAATTTGGCCTAAAAACCCTTGATAGAGTCTACTTAGGGTCACCATAAGTTGGAAATGATTTGAAGGCACACCATACAAATGCACTCTGTATGTTCTCAGGGACCCGTTCTCCTATCTTCCAGAACTAAGCCTTGACTGGGAAAGAGAGGAAGCTAATTTTGGGTTCATTTCCAGGAAATTTAGTCCTCCTGCTTGTACTTTCTCAGGTCTCCAAACCCCTCATGGAGAAGAAGAGGCGAGCGCGCATCAATCTTTCCCTGGAACAACTCAAAGCCCTGCTGGAGAAACACTATTCCCATCAGGTGAAGCTCTCACCCAAATCCTTGTTTCAGAGAATCATAAAACTGTAAAGTTGGAGGGGACTCTCAAAGGCCATCTACTCCAACTCACCCCTCAATGCAGGAATCAATGGGGCTGGTGTCCTTGGGACTGGCCATTGGATTTTGGCCATTAATGTCAATCTAAATGGATTGGAGCTTGAGGTTTGGCAAAGGACTTTACTCATCTCTCGTCTTGCTTTGCTTTTCTGCAGATCCGAAAACGCAAACTAGAGAAGGCGGATATTCTGGAGCTGAGCGTAAAGTACATGAAAAGTCTACAGCACCCGGCCCCAGGTAAAATGAATAAGTAAAATAACAAATGCTTCAAGAAATTAGGAAGTTGGAAACTGGTTTTGCTAATTTTCTTTCTTTCTCTTTCTCTTCATTCTTTCCATCACATTGGCATCCTGTTAATATGTCACCACACTTTGACATCCTCCATGACATCACTTCTTCCTCTTAATAATCTTATTATTTTGGTAGGTATTCTAACATCTACTCCACATTATGAAATGCCCTCTATCATACCTCCCCCCATTCCTCAAAAAAAGGAGTTTAGTGGGGTTTTCTTGGCCAGAATTTTTCAGAGGAGGCTTTCCATGGCCATCCTCTGAGGCTGAGAGAGTGTGCCTTGCCCAAGGCCACCCAGTGGGTTTGCAAACCCTCTCCTCCTTTTGCAGGGCCAGCACGAAGCACGGACTACCAAGCCGGGTTCCAGAGTTGCATCCAAGGGGTCCGCCAGTTTCTTCTCCGCTCTTCGGAGGCGACTGGGCTCGGTGTGGGTGACCGATGGTCCTGCCAGTTCCTCCATGATCTGGCCCAGATCCTCCTGCCCTCGGGGGGTGATGGTGGCAGCTTCAGTGCCATAGAAACTAACGCCAGGCCAGCTGCGCTCCAGGAGCCGCGCATGGGTTCGTCTCCAAAGGTGCACGAGGTCCCCTTGGTACCGGGGTGCAGGAAGGCCACCAGTGACCCCCAGACCCATCCAAGAGGGGCCTGCCAAGCAGAAGCAAGCCCCCCAGCTCCAGGAAGAGGCTGGAGCCAAGCTAGGAGTGGGCAGGGACCCCCAGAGCGCAACCCAGGTCTGTGGAGACCTTGGTGAGACCACCATGCACCCTGGCCATGCATTTCAGCAGTCTTCCTCAATTGCCGCTCCATGCTTGGCCTTCCACTCCTTGGCTCTCATATCTTTATGCCATCCAAGACTTTGCGCTGCCTGAGGCCAAGCAGCAAGCAGCGCCTTTTCCACACCTCCATGAATCTTGTCTCCTCTCCTCTGAGCGTTGTGCGCCTTCGAGTAGTTTCTGACCACACTAAGACAAAAGTATCCTGGGGTTTTCTTAGCAAGGTTTGTTCAGAGGGGGGTTGCCATAGACTTTCCCTGAGGCTGAGAGAGTGTGGCTTGCCCATGGCCACCCAGTGGGTTTAATGGCCAAGCTGGGAATCAAACCATAACCTCCAGAGTTGGAGTCCAACGCTCAAACCAGTTTGCCATGCTGGCTCTCTTATCTTGTCTACACCACTAAAATATTCTGCATAGAGTTCGATTAGAACGCAATCCACCCGGATGCCATTAGCAGGAGTTCAGGTCTTTAGTGGCACCTGAATCTAAAAATACCTGAAACTCCCCTTTCAAAAAAGGCTTTGCAGTTTTTACCAGAATAGTTGCAACTATCCATAAGGTTGCACATCATTGACTGTGGCTCATTCTGTCTGCTTTGCACGGATTCAGATGGCTGCGCATTTTCAGCAGAAGGAAGGCGAGTTGATGCAAATATGTGCAGGAAAGTGAAGACCATTAACTGTCAATGCAAAAGAATGAAAATGTACAAAAAAAAAATGCTGCAGCAATTTGCATAATACACTTAGTTAGGTATAGACTACCCTAAAGTGCAGAGAAGCATTAAAAGCAGCCAAAGTATTCTGGTGCATGAAATGGAGGCCGGGGGAATCTCAAGCTCCTATTCCCTTGAATATTTAAGAAATTAAACATTACTATCCTTTCCTGGCTCGAAGGTGAGGTTATCTCTGTCTTGGAATAAAGATATGTAGGGTCAGAGGATGCTGATTTGGAAGCTATAAGGAGAATGTTACATATTCATGGATTTAGGAAGCCATTGTTGTTACCTGCATTGCCTATTACTGAGCATTAAAGAGCTGAATCAAAAGACAAAGTCCTGATGAATATGATGTGATGGCTATATAACTTCATATAAGATGTCTTATAATATGCCACATAATGGAATAATGCCTTATGTATAATGTTAGGGGATACAGCTAAGGCGAAGTGCCTGGACAATGCTATGTCTGGGTTTGGAAATGTATATGCATGTATATCTGTCAATGAATAATTCTAATAAAGAGCTTGAAATAGTGTCAGAAGAGTCTGTTCATCCCCATACAAATATCCTGGAACTGCAAGACTTGCAAATTTTTAATCTGAACGGCCTGGTTTTACCATTATCATGTTGGCTATCCAGGAATTGATAAAGGCGGCCCCAAATAATCCAGAATTAAATGATGGCCGGAAAGGACCCTGAGTTTAAGAAAGAAGGATAGGCAAACCATGCCTGTTTTGAGTCTCTCCTCCTTCCAGCTTTGGCTTCAGTTTCCTCCAGTTGCTGCAAAAATGAGTTTAAATTGCAAAAGTCCTTTGTGCCCCATTAACTCCAAAGGGGGAGAGAGGAGTTATTTGGCTAATTTTATTTGGCCACATGTTGCACAAGTTTTCATTTGCAAAATGTTGGTGAATATGGCGTTATGTTGGGTTCTTCTATCAATGAAAATGGTCCCCAGGTTGATTTTCTGCTGTGTGTCTTTTTAGAGGAGGAACATCCTCACAGATCAATACCTTTTTCTCACTAATCTACTTTTGCATTTGTTGGGAGTCCATTGAACATATTTGCTTCAACTAGATGCGAGAAAACCGGTGCGTTTCCGTTCAACACAACGCAACACCTCCATCGGTTCATTCAACTCTTGTATGTTTCTCAACTTGAATGGAGATGTTGCATTTCCTAGCCACGAGGTGGAGATATTCCCATATTAAAAAACGAGGGAGCTGGGTGTGTTTAGCTTGGAGAAGAAAAGACTTGAGAAGTGACATGATTGCCATCTTTAAATATCTGGAGGATGAAATGTGCTCATTTTTTGCAGCGACACAAACCGATGGATCCAGAATTGCAAAAACAGAGATTCCACTTAAACATTAGGAATAATCATTTCTTGACCAAAAGATTTGCTTGATGGTGGAATAGATTGCTTTGGAGGGCGGCGGATTCTCCTTCTTTGCAGGGTTGGATAAGCAGGATCCTCTCCCTATTCGTTGCATGCTATTTCTGCCTCTGGTACCAAATATTTTGTTAAAGGCGTCATGCCCAGGCCATGTATCTGTTCACTGAAATGTACCTATAGACAAAGAGGGGGAACTAATGGCTGAAACACCTCCTTTACACACACCCCCAAAAGAAGAAAAATATTACTTTCTCATTTTGCAATGCCTTCCATAACAGATTTTGCATCTGGAAACATCTGCTCTCCATTTGTTCGGTCTCCGCAGGCAGTTTTGTCAGTGAAAACAAAGGAAGCAAAAACACAGATATCTTTCCATAGCAAAACATCTAGTCAGGAGAAGATCAAAACATATTGTTGCCTGAGGCCCACGGCAAGGTTTTGCCCTAGACCAGAGCTTGGTGAATATTTTTTGGGATGACAACTCCCAACATCCCCTTAGCCACTTTGGCCTTGGAGATTTTGGAAGCTGTGGACTGAAAAGTAATGTTTTCTGGCTCTGACTCGAGGGCCGTCCAGACCATTGGTTTCCAAACTTTGGTCCTCCGGGTGACTTCAGCTCCCAGAATCCCCAGCCAGGTAGCCCAAGAGTTCTGGGATCTGAAGTCCAAAACGTCTGGAGGACCAAAGTTTGGGACCACTTAAAAAATAATTCAGTTTGACACCACTTTAACTGTTATGGCTCCATCCTACAGAATATTGGGATTTGTAGTTTGGCAGAAAAGACTAAAGACTTTGGAAAACTATAAATCCTCGGATTCCGTAGAATGGAGCTACAGACTTAAAGCAGTGTCAAACTGCATTATTTCTACAATGCAGATGCACCCCAAGACTGCATTAGCTGTGAAGACTTATTTCCCCCCCTGTTTTCACCTTTATAAAACAAAAAGGGAGGGGAACGAAGGAGAAAGAAGGAGAAACATTTCTGGAGGGATTTTGGATGTCATTTTTAATTTGGTCTTTTACAGAAAGAAACCAAACCAACAAATCCTTGAGCGATCGAGGGAGAAAAAAGAGAGCAATTGAGACTGAGAGAGCAAACTACAAAGAGTTTGGGGAAAGGGGTCGAACATTTTCCAGTCTTAAGACGAAATTCACTCATACAGATAGTAGAAAGTTGTCGTTTTGCACAGTGTGAAACTTGACTAAGACTCGGGTGGGGAGTGTTGTGTTGGAGGAAACCCACAGCGAGCATAAATGCAAAAAACCACACGGAGAAAGTTTGTTGGAAACACCTCTCAAAGGATTATAACAAAAACACCCGCCATCATTACGCCGTAAGAAAGGTATTGGTTTGGCTGGAGAAAGGAACAGCCTGCCTAGAATGCCTTATTCGTGGTGGATATTAAAAACCATTATTATTATTACTACTACTACTACTACTGTTATTAACCCCGGTCCCCGCAAGTAAGTAAAAATGGAGGATCCAGTTTTTCAAGATAACGGCGATCTTGGTGAGTTCAGAAAAGTATTGCCTCGCGACACTAGAAAGAGTTTAAAAGATACAGTACAATAAAGGGTTACACACATCGCATTTCCATCTCAAGGCTGGATGTGCCATTATTCATAGCAAAGGACCAGCACTGTTGCTCTGAAACCCTTAAGAAGGCACAACATCCATATACAAAGAGAGAGAGAGAGAGATGTAGTTTCCTACAAGGAGCTGGGATTGCAAGTGTTTGGATGAAAAGGAGTGACCAAGGAACAGGGATGATGTTCCTAAAGATGAGGTGTGGTCCAAAAGTGCCATGGGTCCAGAGATCAGTGGCGCAATGCGGAGGGCCACATGGTTGCCCCATTGGCTATCAATGCAAACGTCAGAGAAAGACAAATGGAGCAATCTGGGATCTCAGAAGCTTTTTGCATTGCTAATGGAGTTCAAATTTTATCTCTCCAGGAGAGAGGGACCCACTTGCATAGCTATCCCTCCAAAGAACACCACCAAAAACACCTTGAGAAAATGCAACATTTATGTGTTTTTTTTTCTCCATTATGATTCTGTGACTAACTGATAGATAGATAGATGATAGATAGATAGATAGATAGGTAGATAGATAGATAATTTTCTCCTGTATGATTCTTAACACCAAAAGGCAGTGGAGCTTTGAAAGCTTGCACCACACATTTTGTGCATTTTGGTTGTACTGATGAAGTATCATTGTTTTGTGGATTTGGGATGTTATTGTACATCAGAGAAAGGCGTCACACTTCTCTGGAACAAAGCTCATCTGAAACAGTGCTACGCACCACAGAAGAAGAAAATACCCTGAATTTGCTGCCTGAAGCAATGGCTTCACTCTTTCTCATGTTAAGGCCCAGCCCAGCATGAAGATTACTGGACTCATGATAAAACCACTCCGTGGCCAAAATCCACATTTCAGACTTCGCTCTGACTCCAAATCAGTTGGGAAAAGTCACACCACTCTGAGGTCTCACACCGTACAGCACTTTGATACCCCTTGAACCTCCGTAGCTCAGTCCGCTGGGGTCCTAGGAGTTGTAGTTTGGTGAATTTAGTATGCCGTAGGGAAAAAGGAAGACTGCCTTCCAAATCTACTAAACACCGCCTTTCTTTCTCCTGTATCATTTTCAGCACCTTTGCTTCGACAGCTTGCAGCATAGATAATGTGCATTTGGGTTGGCCCAAGAAAGGTATCACTGTTTTGTGGATTTGGGATGATACTGTACTTTGCATTAGCATGAGGACTAGAAGCATGTTTTGCTCTTTGAGGGGCACATGCCTTTGATAAAAGGGGGAAGATCAGGATCTGTGCAGGGCACATGTTTACTCCCTGCGTTGGAGTGCGTCTTTCGCTTCTCCTCTCAGACGTCCCATTGCAATTTCTTTCTCCTTTCCAAGAGTTTGGGGGTGATTGAAGGGGAGAGGAATGAATCGACTAAAGTGGTCCATTCAAAACAATACAAATCTGAGTGCAAACCCACAAAACCTTAGCGCCTCCACATCCCGCACCCCGTATTACATGCATGCACAACGGTCCCTTCTCTCCCTATGTGGGGCCGGTTTTTCCTTTCTCAAAAGCCAAGGCATTCCAAAATAAATTGTGAATCAATCTGTATATTTCAGGACCCCTTGTAAGACTACAGGTCTTTGGAAAAGCATTCTATTCTGGGACGGTTCTTTGCTATAACAGCTTGAAAATGGAGGCTGTCTACCTGGTGATGAGATGTTAAGGACCAACATGGCATTGGGCAGCTATTTCCAATCATGCTATGCAAGGTTTTCTCTATTCAGGGCTTGTGTCCAAAGCTGGTCGCCCCTCCTAATTTTTGCAAATGTGCCCATCCTGAGAAAATATAGTCTGGAGGTTTGGGGTGCAAATGGACCCCCCAATAAAAGGGTGTGTAATGGAACAATTCCATTAGCATGGAGCAGTATTAATATTAAAACAGATGGTTCGTCTCACTCCACTGAAACTTAATTTAATTTCAGAGGAGAAATAGCCAAGAGGTGATCTCTTTCCACTCATAGGTTTTGGAAGAACATTAGAAGAAGAAAAATCCCTCCCGGGTCGGATGAGAACGCAAAGTCCCTGCGTTGTAAGATCATCCTTTTTATTGGTCCAAAGCAAATATCACAACGGGACACCTTTTACAGCCAAACTGGGGAAGAAAATAATTCTGGCCAAATCCCTAGCAAAGAATATACGACGGCCCTTGCATCAACAGCAACTGCGGATGGAAAAGATATGCCTTTTGAATCCGTTTCCCTGCAGAGGAAAAGCTTTCCTGACACGCAGAGGGAAATAATTCAGCAACGAGATTTCTGTGCGGTTTTTCTCCCAGGGTTGGCTCTTTACAAAGTGTGCCAAGGAATGATTCAA
Source organism: Sceloporus undulatus (assembly GCF_019175285.1). NCBI lineage: Eukaryota > Metazoa > Chordata > Lepidosauria > Squamata > Phrynosomatidae > Sceloporus > Sceloporus undulatus. The sequence goes on along the minus strand of NC_056528.1, from coordinate 9,770,072 downwards.
AGCAGAAATACACATTTCTTTTTTTAAATCTCTCTTTCCAGAAAGCAGTAGTATTGCAAAAAGGTCTGCAGTTCTGTGCAAATAAAAAATGTGGGTGCAGAGTAATCCCGAGGGAATTTCCTCAAGGAGTCCTGCAAAAAGGCATTTATTCATCCTAGGGCACAAGGATGATATAGGCAAAGGTTAACGTTCCTGGTAGCAAACAACCAGAATGTTTAAAATATTCTCTCTCAGGGTGATCAGTTGCAAAGTGAGAGGAGATCCAATCTTTCCTTGGCAATTTTACACCAACGCTTAACATGATTTCCCTTTAAACCTTTTCCCGCTTCTCAGCCACCAAAGGAGGACCTGGGATGTCTTCACGAATTTTCTCCACGAAGGAAGCAATTCATGATTTTTGCAATTTCCTTCCCACCGTATGAAACCAGGGCTTGTTATTGGCTTAGGAACCCTGGTTTGTTTAAACCATGGCTTGCCGTGATTCCTGAATCATGGTTTCTCTATGCCCATTATCTACAAAAACCAAGCCGTTTCCAAAGTCTGTTGGCACAAAATTCACATGAGGCTGTCTTGTATTGAGAACAGCATTTTTGTGTGTGTGCAGGAAACAGCATTTTCTGCACAGAAAACAAAATACATTTCTATGGAGAAATGTTATTTTCTGCACAGAAAATGCTGTTTTTCCCTTAAGACAAGGTCTTTCTGGACCAAACTGGGAGGCCTCTTTGCTCCACAGAAAAAGGGGATTTCTAAACCGACAAAGAGTGAATAATCAAAGCCAAAACATTCAGGACATGCACAAATATTCGCCCACCCCACCCACCCTTTTCCCGTTTCCATCTGGCCCTCATTCCTTTTCTGGGCATCTATTCACCAAATACAACCCTTTTCCTTCCAACCAAGACAAACAGCACATGCATGCAACCGATATAGGATTCATCCTCAAAAACTGTGCCAACTCGAATGGCCGCCCTCCCACTGCATGCGTAATGGAAAAGAGGAACCACGGTTTTCAAAGCTACCTGAGGGAGAAGCCTGAGACCAGAGCCAGGCTCAGGGATTTCTGTGCATGCTCAGAGGTACCCTTGGCCAGCAAGGGACAAGGGAAGAGATCCCCCTGAGCGAAGGGCGGAGGGAAAGGAAACCCAAGAGAAAGGTTTCCTTTACTTTGTTGAAGGAAATCTCCACTCCCTCCCCACAACAAACCCTCAACTTTTGGCAAATGGGTCTTCCTCTTCCAGAGGATGTGCATTGCAGGATTGCTCCATATTGGGGTGAGGGAAACATGCATAATTTTACACCAACTTTTAAATTACCAGGAAAAAAGAGGAGTTGGGTTGATTATTCTTTGCAAAACGGGGTAACGGCTGACCAGCCGCACCCATTTTGTTGGAGGGAAAATATCAGAGCAGAGATTCCTTCGGCCAGGTAATTCATCGTGATCCCAGAGGAACGGAGATGCAGTTCAGGGGGCTTCGACTCCTTTCCAAAAAAATCCTTGCTCCTTGGAAGCATGTCAACCCTTGTCTCCCACCCACCTGCAAGCCCAACCACTACTGGTTTGTATAAAAAGCGACGGAGGAAACTGGGATCTGTTATCTTTGGTGCATGGCCCAGTCTCCTGCTATAATAATCCACTCCACAAAGAGGCATTGGATAGCAGAGTAAGAAACGCCCAGCAAGGGATCAGCGGTGGTCTCCAGGTCTTTTCTTTTAGGAGGTCGAGCCGCTCGAATCCGAGTGGAACGTCACGTACCCAGAAGATGGCGAACTCAGGAAGCTGCTGTTGCTCCCTTTGCTCCCGTTTTTCTGCCCCCAGGAGGGACTGAGGCCGGTCCGAAACCCCTCCGAGTCGGAGCAGCAGCTGCTCGCCGGACGGCTCTCTGGAGTCTGGGCCTCGCAGAGCTCGATGTGGATCTGCTCGAGGCAAGGGGGTCCGGTGGTCCCTTTCAGGAATTGGTCCTTGGCATCGTCCTGGGGCAGGAGGGTGCCGGGGACCCTCAAGGTGGAGCGCCCCTGTCCCTGGGCAGAGAGGGGCCGCAGAAGACCCTGAGGCTCCCGGTCGAAGCAGGTCAAGGGGAAGTTGGCCAGAGAGGTGGCCGGAGAGCAACGCTGGAGGGCCTCCGGGAGAACGGAGACAGAGGCTGAGCGCAGGGGGGTCTTCCTAGGGATGGCATCATAGTCATCCATGAAATCCATCCCCTCCTCCTTGCCGAAGCAGCGGTAGCCACTGGACTCCTTGTAGTAGTCATCGCAGGAGAAGGGCCGGAGGGAGAGAGTGCTCTCAGCTGCCGACTTCCGACGCTTGCGATACAGGCGGCCGTCCTCCTGGAAGGAAAGGAGGCTGCTCCTCCGGCGGTCGTAGCTGTGCTGCGGAAGGAGAAGCTGGGCCAGGCCAGCCATCATGTCCTCACCGGCCCCCCAGTGCTGGAGGTAGGCCGAAATCTGTCCCGTCGTCCAGATGTCCGTTTCGTCGTGGGAGAAGCGTCGGGTAGGGGGGACCTGCAGAAGAAAAGAGGGAGCAATGGGATTGTTAGTGGCCTTTGCACTTCACCAAAGACTCCTCTAAATCTCTTGAGGGATGACCAGGTGTTTTCCACTGGACCATCTTACCTGCAGGTACTGCATTTTATCCTCTGGAGGGGGTTTCATGGTGTACACCTGCGGGAGGCCCCTCTCCAGAGCAGATAAGTCGTATTTGGCAATGTGGTCTAAGGTCAACGCGTCTCCGGCAAAGTTGCAGTCGTAGGGCCGTTCGTAGATCAGGTCGGCGTGGATCGCCCCATCCAGGCTGCTGTCTGTGGTCCCCGGGGACGGAGGGAGGAAGCAGAGAGATATGGCAGATAGGAAGATAATGGACGGTCTATCATCATCACCACCACCACCACCACCACCACAGTTGGCCTGACTTTAAGGCAGCCCTAATGTAAACCTTTCATGGGGTTTTCTTGGCAACGTCAGTTCAGAGGGGGCTTGACATTGAGGCCGAGAGAGTGTGACTCACCTAAGGCCACCCAGTGGGCTTCTGTGTCCAAGCAGGGATTCGAATCCTGGTCTCCAGAGTTGTAATCCAACACTCAAACCTACTAAACCATGCTGGCTCCCACTATTCTTACCTTTCAGAAAGGATCAGGCTTTTGTCTAAGCATTGATTTTGTTAAAAAATATTCCTCCTTTTGGGGAATCCCAAAACTGTTTTCTGCCTCCACGTGATCCTTAACAAATGCGTTATTTTGAAACAAGCGCTTCCACTGTTGTTGAAAGGAAGGGTCCAACAGGCCTTTCTTTCCAATCTGGACCTCTCTGCATCCCACCCGTGAAAGAGGAGAAAAGGAATGCCCCCAACCTCTGAATTCTCTCCAGATGGAGGCACATTTGTGGGGAGCGCCAGGGATGGGGTGGGACGGGGGTCGGCCAGACTCACCTTCCCCGCTGTCTTCGTTGGACATGATGGCCAGGCATTTCTCCCAGATGGACTTGATGTCGGCCCGGTAGCGGTCGCAGGCCCAGAGAAAGAGCGGGAGGAGGAGGGATTGCACCACGGAGCACCAGAGGACGCACAGCACCATCCAGTCGTGGGCCACGTCCGACTTCAGGCTGGAAATGCTCACCACCTGCAGGACGACAGCACCAACAACCCCAGGTTTAGCAAGGGGAGAAATCTCTCAGTCATCCAGGACAATGGCAAGTGGCTCCCATGTTGGTTAGAAGGGCTCTGCTCCAGCCCAGACTCTAAAGGAACTGTCCAGGTTGCAGAACCCAGTCTCCTAAAATAGGGTTCAGCATTGGCTAACTCCTTTAAAGTTGAGTCTACATCCCAGAAAAAACTGCCCCACCATCATCCCCACTGGAAAAGAGAGAGTTTTGTGCCTGCGTTGTGTGCCTTCAAGATCGAGGGAAGACACAGTCCCGCCCGATTCTGCTTTGGTCAGACATCACCTGGAATATTATGTCCAGTTCTGGGCACCACAATTCAAGAAGGATGCTGAGCAACTGGAGTGCATTCAGAGGAGGGCAACCAAAATGGTGAAGGGTCTGGAAACCATAAAGCCCCATAAAAACGTAGGGAGCTGGGTATGTTTAATCTGGAGAAGAAGTTAAGAGGGGATATGGCAGCCCTGTTTAAAGGGAGTTGTATGGAGGATGGAGCAAGATTGAATAAGGCATGGAGCAATGGATGCAAACTACAGGAAAAGAGATTCTAGCTAAACATTAGGAAGAACATCCTGATCGTAAGAGCTGTTTAATAGTGGAATACACTTCCTTGGATTGTGGTGGAGTCTCCTTCTTTGGAGGTTCTTAAACAGAGGCTGGATGGCCATCTGTCACAGGGAGGGCTTGGATGGGGTCTTCTTGCATGGCAGAATAGGGTTGAATTGGATGGCCTCTGGAGATCCCTTCATGCTCTATGATTCTATGAGTCGCTGCTTAATTTTGGGGTATAATGGAATTAACAAGGATGGTGGTCCATAAATTCTCATTATTCCCCCAAAGGAAAGAATCTATCCCAGTAGTTCAAAGACTCCGAACTATGTCCGGACAGCTAGAAGTCGTCATGACAAAATACCCAATTATGAACTGCTTTTGGATTCCAATTGGGGGCTTGGAAGGGGTGAGGATGGCTGGAAGAAAAGAGCGGAGCGGGTTCAGACGTTTCTATATTCATCCAGCGCTTTGCCTCCGGTTAATCAAGGTTTCATTAACGCCCCCAGTGAAAAGCCTCATGCAGATTAACTTAATTTGATCTTCATAAATTGAGTATGAAATGTCACTCCCTGGTACGCGGCGGCAGCTCTGCCAACAGGCTTGAAGCTTCGGAAAACATAATAATAATGAAATAAAGAAATTAGCAGACGGGGAAGAGACAATTGCTGGGTTTTCTGAGGTAGGGAAAGTTTTGCCGGAGGAAGAAGGAAGGAGAGAAATGACATTTTCATTTTGACATATAAAAAGGAAAATGGAAAAATAGTTGTGGGGGACCCCAAGGGTCACCTAGTCCAACCAAAAAGACACAACTACAACATCCCTGGAAGAGGCCCATCAACCTCTGTTTAAAGACCTGGACAGCACTCTTCTAACAGCTTTATAACCCAATATCCAGACCATCCGGAAGCGACGAAGCTTTGCCGAAAGGGTCTGACTGGGTCAGGGCCAAGGTCCTGGGAAGTCATTTTATGGGAGGTCTGGAATCCAGTCTTGGCAAGATCTCTGTTTTCCAAAGGATGCGAGGGAGGCACCGGAAGGGCTGACCTTCAAGGGACAAGGAAGAGAAGAGATCCACTCCTTGTGCTCCGTTTCCAAAAGAAAAGCTGCTTGGAAATTTGCATGCCCCACATCCCAGCTTTCCAGAAATACCTAAAAGTATTCCAAGTCCCCTCTGTCTTCACTTCTCCAAGCTAAAAATATCCAGCTCCCTCGGTCGTCTCCTCGTAAGTCTTGGTATCCAGACTTTTGTGGACACGTTCCAGCTTGCCAAAATCCTTCTAAACAAATCCTGCCAAGAAAACCCCTTAGGGTCGCCATAAGTCAAAAATGACCTGAAGGCACACAGCAACAATCCTATTCTCTGGGAAACTTGCAGCCTTGCTCAAGAATTGGCAAGGCCTGAGAAGATGGGTTGAGACCATCCATGACTGTGTGGATGTCTTGCTTCTTTGGTGTTGCTTAGCTTGGAGAGGAAGGGGGTCTCTCTCAGAGGTCTCCCATTCATAGGGTCACCATAAATTGGAGCTGAACTGACCGCAGATCGCACAACCGCCAACAATCAGGCTTGAATCCTCGGTGTTTCCCCAGCCCACCTCAATGCTCCCCTGTAACCATCGCTGTACTCACCAGGATAGGGAATCCCATGAGGAAGTCATAGATGAAAACAATGCCTGTGATTAAGTAGGTGATCTGCAGGGAGGTCTTGATGGGCTCCGACCCGTCGATGGACGAGCGGCGTTTCCCCTGGGCATCCTCCACCACGATGGTGGGCACATTGAACTTGTTCTTGTCGACGTTGTTCCCCGCCTGGATGGAGAAGGTCTGGAATAGGGTGATGGCCACGCAGATGACCCCCATGGCCACGCTGCCACTGATGAGGAGCAGGAAGCAGACACCGAAGCCCAGGCCAATCTCGGTGACGATGAAGCGGCAGTCGGTGGCGTAGAAGCGCTCGGTGGTGTCGTGCCATCCCACAGCCGGCAACGTGGAAAGGATGAAGGACACCATCCAGATGCCCATCACCGTGTGGACGGCTTGCTTTTTGGTGTTGCTTAACCTGGAGAGGAAAGAGAACCACTCTTTAGAGTGGAGTAAACAGACCAGCATGGTTTGCGGGCTGGACTATGAATCTGGACACCCAGGGTTCAAATCCCTGCTTCAGGTTTTCAGACCCTGTTCCCCTGGAGTCTCATATCCAGACCACTATGCCATACTCATACGTTTTTCATGGCCTATACAGTGGGCCCTCCACATTTTCTGGGGTTAGGGGCAGAGGACCCTCATGAAAGAGGAAAAAACCCAAATTAAAAAAAACAACACCTTTTTTTAACCTGAAAGAACACCTCTCTAGGAATTTCTAAGTCCTCCTGAAGAACTCTGTGGTCAACATCTGACACAATTTGACCATAGACTCATGCTGGAGGACCCACAAATGGCTTGAGAAGTGTTTCCTCTAGGAATCCTCAAGGTATTCTAGTGACCACAGAATTGTGCCAGATGACCTACAAATCCTTAGACAAGTGCTCTATGTTCTCTCTAGGAATCTCTATAGAGAGAACGTATTGATCAAATCTCTGCAAAAGTGTATTTATTCAGAGGTGGCTTGCTACCCTTGCCTTCCTCTGAGGCTGAAATAATGTGACTTGCTCAGTGGGTTTCCATGACCAAGCCACAAGTTGAACCTAGGTCTCCCAGAGTCCTAGTCCATCACTCAAAATACTGCATCACCTTGGCTTCACTAACCCATAGGACTCATGGGACTTTGCAAAACAACTCCCCTACACATACAAAACCTGGGCAAGGAGGGAAAGCTTACCTGTAGTTGACTGGCCAGCGGACCATCCACATGCGGTGGTAGGAGAGCGAAGTGACAGAGAAGCAAGTGACCAGGGTCAAGGTGTAGAAGGTGGAGACGAAGACCTTGCAAAGGCCCTCGTTCCACTCGTAGTCGGAGCGTTGCCGGCGGAGCTGGACGACCGAGTACATGGTGATGGGGATGGCAATGTTAAGGATGTGGGTTCCGGCCAAGGTGCAGAGGAGGAACTCCAGCGGCTTCCATTTCTTCTGCTTGGCGCTCACGCTGAGGATGCCCCAGGCATTGGCCAGCCCCGAGAGGCCCGAGCAGACCAGCCACGCCACCGCGTTGCTCTCCAGGACCTGGTCATGGTTCATGGTGGAGGGCGGAGGAGTCCCCTTCCAGCAACAGGCGGGGAGGACAATATGGTGGGAGGGAAGGAGTGAAGGCACGGCATCCTATGAACCGGACGGTTCCATCAGCGGGGCGTCAAAGGGAACGGAGGGTCCCGCCAAAGGGACAAGGGGTCCACAGCGCCGGGCAATAGGGCAGAGGCCATGGTTCTGCAAGAGAGAGAAGGTCGGTCAAGCACAGAAAGAGAAAGCCCAGCCCAGCTTTAAATCTGCAATAACGTATATATACTGTATGTATTCGTGCAAAAGACTAGAAATGCTATTCACAAAATTGACCCCCCCAAAAACTGAGTCAACTTATCCACAGGTCAATGTAGATACTCTACTTTAACTCTTATTGAAGAAGAAACCATCCCCTGGTGAAAGACAAGAATATAATCTTTCCTGGAAGTATTGATGTCCTTCTATTCTCTCATCCATCCATTCCTTAGGATAAGCACAAACAGTTATTCTTGCTGGAATTTTGTTACTTCTTTGCCATTGTTTTCCTTTGCTTTGTCCTTTAGATCCTTTGTTACGTGCCTCTAGACTTTGCCTTCAACTGATATGGGTTATATCAAAATCCATAATGTTGTCCCCCAAACCTGCCCTCAATTTATACATGAGGTCAACTTACAAAGTATATACAGTACATTAATAACGTTATTGCATCAAACATATTCCAGTATTCTTCCAGAGGGCTGCTGGGACCAGTATAAACCCCCAGGAACCATCCTAATGCTTCCTACAGGGAAGGAACCATCTACCCTAGACTTGCCATTGCTATGCCTTGTGTGGGCATGAGCGTGCCATGCACTTGCTGGCACCCACGCTGTCTCCGGAGATGCCAAGCAAAGGCTGTCTCCCCTCAGCTATCACCACCCACTGCGCTGGCAAAGCAATTGCCAGTCTGCAACACAAGTCCCCAATCTCCCCAGCCGCAACCAACCTCCTCGGGGATGGGAGCATATGGTTTGGGGATATGGTAGGCGGGCAGGGTTGGCAGGCTGGCACTGAACTGAGGAAGAAGCTGAGAGACAAGGAAAGAAAGAAAGGAGGAGAGAAGAGAAGGAGGAAGAGGCAGAGAACAGCAGCCAGGCAATCGTGAAAGGAAAGAATGTGGAAAAATAGAAAAGGAGGGAGCCAGAAGCAGAGTTGGTGAGATGCCCTTAGAGAGGAAGGAACTGGCAAAACCATCTCCTTAGGATTCCTTGCCTAAGAAAGCTCTGTTTAGAGCAGGCCTAAATAACCTAAAGGCACCAGATCTGCACCAGAAGCTAAGCAAGGTCAGGCCTAGTTAGTACTTGTATGGGAAGCCACCAAGGAATATCAGGTGCTGTTGACTCTGTTTCAGAGGAAGGAACTGGCAAAACCATCTCTGAAGGTTCTTTGCCCAAGGAAACCTTCTGAAATGCAAGGCAACTTGAAGGTATATGAAGACATACAGTAAAGGAAAGACCTTTCTGGGCCCTGGACAGAAGCGCACCATGGACGCTGGCGGAAAAAGGTGGCCCAAGCGAGGACCTGTTGGCCACTTGTTGTAGTCTTAGAAGGCCGGGTGGGCCAGATCTTCAGAGCATCCATGCACTGGAGCTCTTGAAGTTCCCACAGTATAAGGTAGCCCCTTAGAGGGCTCAGGTCCAAGATATGACAGACCATATATCCTTGTATGAGTCTGCCTAGGTCTTGAGATCCTCAGAAGAGGCCCTTCTCTCAACTCCTCCACTGGCACAAGCACAGTTGGGTGCATCTGCATTGTGGAAATTATCCCGTTTGGCACCACTTTAACTGCCATGGCTGAATGTTATGGAATTGTGAGAGCTGTAGGTTGCTGGTGGCAGCAGAGCTCCAAAAGTATCCACAGGGAACAACTTTGGACCTATGGAGAAGATGGGATACTGTCAAAGGATGGGGTCACAAGGAAGGGGTGGGTGGCTACTTGGCAGGCCGGGTAAGGCCCCAGGGCCTAAGGTTTCCCAACCCTGCCCCAAAAGTACCCAACTTGTATTGACAAGAGGGTGCCTCTCCTCATCTCTGCTCTCTCTGGAGGTCACCCTCCTTCAAGCAGGTAATGGAGGGCTTTCTCAGACAGGTAGACAATTTAACTCCCTGCTTCAAAAACACGAAGACATACAAAATTACTTGCTATTTTTGCAGGCCTTTCGCCCACTCCCAGCCGCCTTTGACCTTCAGGCGTTGACTTTCTCTGTCAGCCCGTGATTTAGTCGTTCATCGGGGAAGCTTCCTGCGGCTCCAACCCAGACGTTGGAATCAAAAACACATTGTCGGCTGTTGTTTTGGTTTCAAATGGTGCGCTTCAGAGCAGCGCCTTCCCTTCCTGGGAGCCGTGGGCCAGTTGTGGCCCAGGGGAAGGAGGCACGGTGGGCAGTTGGCCATGGCAGAAATCATCCAGCCAATGATAGGGCCAAATTTCCCCATGGACCCTGGGCTGCCTTCAATCTATGGGGCCCCTATGAGTGAGAGCCCTGGAGTCCCAGGCTGCATTCGGACTATAGAAATAACCCAGTTTGACACCGTTTTGATGGCCATGGCTCTGTGCTATAGAATTTGTAGTTTGTTGCGGCACCTGAGCCGGATGTTTGCAAAGTCTGGCTGAAAAATAAACCAGGTTTGGAGTGAGCCAAAACTGGAGGGGAAATGCTGATGTTTCCCTGCAAAGGAATTGTATTCCCTTTTATTCCCCCAAGCCCCCCATGGCCTCCAGTTCTCCCCTTTTCCTTCCCTTTGACTACCATGGCAACCTCTCCAACACCAAGGGGCTAAATATAGCCCAGCCGTTTGCTCAGGTGACAATCCAGGTGTAAAAGGCAGTCTCTTCTTTGCAGCAACATTCCTGCAAAGAACCAAAGACCCCTGAAAGCGGAGATCCAAGGGCAACGGGTCTACACACACAGGGGCTTTTCTGCCAGTTGTGGTGCATGTTTAAAAGGGAACGGTGTGGCCCAAAAGCTTTAAATAGACCCCTTGTAAATGAACTCAGGCTGAGAGTAAGAAACCAAGGGACCCTCATTCATCCCATGCGCGGCGCACACTGCAGGAATGCACAACCAAAGCAGTCAAGAAATATGGATCTCTAGCATCTGCTTAGAGACCTAGAGGTTTGAGTGTTGGACTAGACTCTGGAGACCAGACTTGGATTACCAGCTTGGCCATGAAACCCACTCTCAAGTCACACTCTCTCAGCCTCAGGGGAAGGCCATGGCAAACCTCCTCTGAGCAAATCTTGCCATGAAAAACCCGTGACAGCTCTGTAAGGAATGACTTGAAGGCACACAACAACAGCAGCGACTCTGACCTTTCACCATCTTTGGTCACCCTTCTCTGGACACTTTCCAGCTTGTCTGTCTCTTTCTTGAATTGCAGCGCCCCAAAATGGACACGCTTTGTGTCTTCTTGCATGGCAGGGGGTTGGATTGGATGACCCTTGGGGTCCCTTGCAACCCTGGGACTTGACGATCTAAATGCAAAAGGACCCCCCCCCCCATTTTTCCTCCTCGCCAGACAAAGGAACGAAGGTTTGGTTCCTCTTCGGTGCAGATTTAATTGATGAAAGCTCCCCGGATTAATCAGCTACACATTTTTCTAATCAGGTCACGGCTCTCAAACGGCTTGGCTTTTTTCTTCTCTCTTTACCGGAACGACATTAAACTCAGTGGCCCGGCCTGAACAACTTGTTCTCTCTTTCCTGGAAGAAACCTCCTTTCTGCCTTTTCTCTGCAGACCAAAGTCTTGCCTTTTTGATGTTGGGAAATGTTCCTCCAAATTGCAAAAGGTGGAAAGAGGGAGGATTGTGCAACCGTTGAAACCCGGGTGCAAATCATGCGCCGATCTAAACTTCGTCCGAAAGGGGGAATGGTGAAGGTGAAATGGTCCCGGACCCTTGACATCTTGGTCCAAAGTTGCATGCCCCCCTCCCAAAGCAACAAAAGCTAAGGCTAATCTGCACTGCAGAAATAATGCAGCTTGATACTGCTTTTAAGTGCACCGGCTCCATGTTATGGAATGGCGAGATTTGTAGTTTTGTGAGTAATTGAGGCATCTCTGTCAGGTGCCACAATAGACTATATATCCCAAGATCCCATAGCATGGAGCCACAGCTGCATCAAACAGCATTATCCCTGCAATGTGGATGAAGCCCTAAAAGCAACGAAGTGACCAGAAACGTAGACAAACCTATTGCAGCAGAGGCAATTCATTCTTTGGGGAGGACCAGGATAAGGTTAGTTTGGTGGGACAGAGGATCCAAAAACCCAACCTGGGGGGCCACTTATGGCCCACCTTTGCAAGGAACGATGTAAGAAATGGTTAAGGTTATTGTTGGTTGTACTTCCTTCAGCAATATAACCCTTATTATCATCTCACCCCCTCTATTCCCTTGTAAAACACAACAGCATCCAGGAGACAGAGGCTTACTTTACTGGAAGCAGCAGAAAACATAACAGTGTCTGCATCCGCATTAGAGAACTAACTGGTTTGGCACCGCTTTAAATGTTCTGGCTCAAGGCTATGGACTTTTGGGAGTTGGAGTTTGTTGTGGGCCCAGAGTGGAATAAATCGGTGCCAAACCGGGTTATTTCTCCAGTGCGGATGCAGCCAGCCTTAGCAGTCTTTCACCAAACAGAGGCTTAAGCAGAGAGCGAGCATTGGATTGATTACCAGTGAGTAACACACGTCTCCTACTCCAGAGAAGGAGATTTTGGAGTCTTAACACAGAGACCTGTAAGTAAGTGAGTAAGTGAGTAAGGCACGGAGGCCTTACAAGCCAAATCTCTAACAGAAATTTAGGAAACGTCCTTTCTAGGAGTCGTTGCAAAGGTTTCGCGGTCTCTTTGACCCCAGAAAAGAAAGCATAAGGAGGGTGCAAATTCTTGGTTTCTCCTTTCGGTCCTGTGTTCAAATGACGCCCGGGAAAGCAGAATGATGGAAAGGATGGTGCACAGAGCACCCAATGCCTCGCCTGGGTGATTAAATGGACAGCATGGCCATGGAGCGAATGCTCCCAGAGGGATTATGAGGCCTTTGGGGTGAGTAATGGATCTTTCATACACTTCCAGAAATATAATTTATATCCAGGCTGGAGCTAAGCGGTAGCTAGATTTTGTTTTCAGGAAAGTGGCAGAGGGCCTGGTGAGAGGTTTGTTGAAAAGTTGTTGTTGGGTCTGGAAAGGGGAATGTTTACTTCTGGGAGATGGCGCCCACGAGTTTGCAAGACCTGAGCCGGGGTCCCAATATCGGCATCTCTTGGAAGTCCTCCGTTCAGAAAATCATGGTAAATCCAAACTAGCTTGATGGCACATACTGTACCAAGAAAAGCAGCTAAGAGAAGCATCACACATACATACACCAATGCATTGAATTGGTGTCACACGAAGGATGCATCTGTTGTTCTTGTTGTTGTTGTGTGCCTTTGAGTTGTTTCTGACTTACAGCGACCCAAAGGCCGTATCATGGGATCTTCTTGGCAAGTTTCTTCAAAGGTGGTTTGCCATTGCCATCCTCTGCGGCGGAGAGAGTGTGACTTATTGCCCAAGGTCCACCCAGTGGGTTTCCATGGCTGAGCTTGGATTTGATCCTTGGCCTCCAGAGTCCTAGTTCCCAACACCCAAACCACTATGCCACACTGGGTATGTCCACATTGCAGAAATAAAGCGGTTGGACGCCACTTTAGCAGCCATGGCTTTGCGTGAGGTTTAGCCCTCCCGGTCTGAGAGCTCCAGTGCCACAACAAACTAAAATGAGAAAGAGGAGAGCCGTTTCGGAGAAGGAGAACGTGCAATAAATCCAAAGGAAGATGAGCTATAGTACAGTTTGAGGACCCAATCCATGACGGCGGAGGCAAAGTATGCCTCCTTTGGTCCCACTGCTGTCTCCTCTCAAAAGTTTTCTAGCAATTCCCTAAGCAGGAAGAGGCTTTTTCCATCAGAGTCCTCAGGGAATTACGAGGGATGGACCCATGCCCAGCTGTGACCGATTTGCAAAATATGTTGGCAGATAAACTGGTGGATGCTTGCCCATTCTGGCCGGTTGCAGCGTCAGGAGTGAGTGGACTGTCAGGGTGAGAAGTGGCTTCTCCAGAGAAGGAGACACATCATGTAATTAGAAAGCAACAGCACTGAGATCTTGCCTCCAAAGGCCCCCCGATCATATTGTGCCTTTGAGTCGTTTCCAACTTATGGCGACCCTAAGTTCTCCCTGGCACCTTCCAATTATCACTGTCTGCATAATTGCACTGGAATAGCGCCCCCAACAGGATGGTGCTCAGAGTTATTTCTGCTTGGGGAGACTTGGAATGGAACCCAGGACCTTCAGAACTTGGAACCGGATCCCAGGACCTTCATAACCTGAAACTGGAACCCAGAACCTTTAGAACCAAGAACTGGAAACCAGGACTTTCACAACCTGGAACTGGATCCTAGGACCTTCAGAACTTGGAACTGGATCCCAGGACCTTCATAGCCTGGAACTGGAACCCAGAACCTTTAGAACCTAGAACTGGAACCCAGGACTTTCACAACCTGGAACTGGATCCTAGGACCTTCAGAACCTGGAACGGGAGCCCAGAACGTTCAGAAGCTAGAACTGGAACCCAGGACTTTCAGAACTTGGAACTGGATCCCAGCACCTTTAGAACCTGAAACTGGATCCAGAACCTTCACAACATGGAACCAAACCCACCCAGGACCTTCAAACCTGGGTCTTTGAACCCAGGGCCGTTAGAACTTGGAACCGAACCCAGGACTTTCCAAACTTGGAACTGAACCCAGGACTTTCAAATCCAGGAATTAGAACCCGGGAGCGTCAGAACTTGGAACTGACCGCAGGACTTTCAGACCCAAAGATTTCAGGGCAAGCAGGGTTACCATCCATCCAACCTGTTTCCAAAGAACCAGGAAACCATTTAATCAACCCAAAACAACTCAGCAAAACCCAAAGCCACATTTGGAGAGACTGCAACCTGGAGCCAAGATTGCTGACCCTGCAGAAAACCAAGTTTTCCCTTGGAGATGCCAAAGCGGAGCATCGCTAGGCCTCTGCAGTCAGAGTGGCTTTTCTTTCGTGGACTCCAGCTCCCAGAATCCCCAGATGGTTCAGGAATTCTGGGAATCTGAGCCCCAGAAAAGCCCCTTTGCAGGCAATGCTCCAGCGGTGTGAAAAGGCTTCCTCTTTTCCAAAGCTTCTGCTGGTGCAAAAACACGACAGAATGAGCCGCCGTTGGGTCAAGACACCACTGGATTAAAAAGGCATCTTAAAAGCACAGCCATTTTTTAAAAAAAGAAGGAAAAAGGACAGTGCTTTCCAATTTCCCCCATTAAAAGCTTTGCAGCAAACATCAGGACTAGGATGAAACGATGCTGGTGGGGAGTTAAGACGAGGAGAGAAGGAAAATAAGGTGCAACAGCCACAGATTTCTCTCCCTTTCTCCCCTTCCTTTTCCTTTTAATCTTCTGCAACAACAACAACAAAAAAAATCCATCATTCTGAAGTGCAGAGAGAGAGGTCGGCCGCATCTTGGAAACCCATTTAGTTGAAGCTCCCAGGCCAGCAGGGCAGTGAATCCATTCCGGGTTTTGTTCCCCCCCTGCAAGCTTTCCAGAAGGTTTTCCCATTTCAGCACCTTGGAGAGTGACTTTAAATCAAACCCTGAAGTGGATTCTCAACCCCACTGACATGGGAAAGATAGTCCGGGGGGTGAGGGCTGGGCTCCTGGTTGCGGTTGCCCCCAAGCCCAGCTCTTGACTACCACCACCAGCATCCCCTGGAATACCAGGAGGATAGAAAAGTTGGTCCCTTTGGAGGAGGAGCAAACCCAGCCCCATTGCTCTCTTTGCACCTTCCCAAATAATACACACCTTTTGTCTTCGGTGTGAATTACCCAAAGTGCCCCAATCCCTGGTTTTAGGGTGGTTTTAGCATCAGTTCCTGGCAAAGCTGCCAAAGCTTTCAACTCCTTTTTAAAATGATTAAAAAAATATATCAAAGATAACAATACAAGAAGGTTGCCGGATCAATTTCCCAGCAAAACTGCTAAAGCTTGCAACTTATTCTAATAATAATAATTTTAAAAAAAGATTTAATAATAATAATAATAATAATAATAATAATGCAAGAAGGTTGCAGGATTAGTTCCTGGGAAAATGGTCAGGTTTGCAACTCATTTTAATAGCAACAATAATAATAATTAAAAAAAATTAAATTGCAGTGAGGTTGCAGGATCAGTCCCCAGCCAAATTGCAAAAGCTTGCCACTTAAATTTAATAATAATAATAGTATTAATAATAATACTTAAATAAGGTTGCAGTATCAGTTCCGAGCCAAATTGCAAAAGCTTGCCACTGACATTCAGTACTAATACAACTACTACTACTACTGATGATGATGATTAGAAATAATTATAATTGTTATTATTAATGATGGTGGTGATGCATTCATTCCCAAATGCATCTTGCCATGAGACCCAGCTGGTTCTTGAGGGGAAAGGCATGGCAAAGGAGGAGGAGAGGGGGGTCTTTCTATTTCTTTTGGGGAAGGGGCTGCTCTTCTTAGTGCCCCCCCCCAGCCAAGCTCTTGCAAGGAGGGCGAGGGTCGCCTGGGAAGAGGGTGCTCCAAGCCTTCCTCCTCTGCAGATCTGGAAGGGAGGGAAGGAGGGAGGGATGGGGAGGGTCCCAAAGATGGAGGATGGAGGGGTCCCTGGGTCCCCTCTGCACACCCAGACACCCCCCCCAAAGGCACCCATTGCCTATGATCTCCCCCTTCCAGCCCCACCAGAAGGCAAACAATAGAGATGGAGGGAGGCAGGGAAGGAGGGAAGGAAGGAGGGAGGGATGCCTTCTCTGGTGCAGAGGATCGCGCCCAAAGGAGGACCTTACCAGGGCTGGATGCTGGAGCTTCTTCTTCTTCTATTCTTCTTCCTCCTCCTCCTCCTCGCTGCTGGCCAGGGCTGGCTGGGCGGGCAATCCCCTGGCACCGCCTTGTGCCAACACCCCTTTCCCCTCTCCTCCTTCTCCTTCTCTTTCTCCTTCTTTTTCTCCTCCTTCTCTTTCTCCTCCTCCTTTTTCTCCTGCTCCTCTTTATCCTTCTTTTTCTCTTTCTCCTATTTCCCTTTCTCCTTCTACTCCTTCTCTTTCTCCTTCTGTTTCTCCTCCTCCTCCCTCTCTTTCTCTTTCTCCTTCTTCTTTTTCTCTTTCTCCTCCCCCTCTTTCCTCTCTTTGTCCTACTCCTGGATCAGGGCCCCGGCAGCCGTGGGAAAATGGTGCTGGCGCACAAGGGAGGCTGGGTAGATCAGTGAGAGAATGGATGGATGGATGGATGGGAGGCGCTCCCCCTCTGCAGCCAACCCTGGGTGGGTCGTGCCTCTAGGCGTACGCAGAGTGCAAAGGGGGTGGGTGAGAAGGGGGAGTTTTGCCCTGGTTTTGGGAGTACTCCCCCTCCTGATAAGCCTTGGCACTCTGCCTATGCCCAGAGTGGGCCAGCCAGAAGAATCAGCAGGAGCAGAACACCTTATAAACCACCCTGGGCATAAAATTGCTGTCTAGAAACAGTGAAATGTTGGACCATGCCAACCACTATCTGGTCACAATGCACATGGAGACCATTGAAATCCATAGACACTTGGATCACTTCAACAGGAAAGAAGCAACCCGGAAAGTCAACTATGGCGGGTTACAAACCGCCATTAGGGATGTCCTGAGGACGTCCCAGTTTGAAAAAGGGGCGTCTCTTCTAGACGCCCCTTACCCTATCATGGACTCAGTCCGTACAAAATGGCGGCACCCTGTTCATACGGGCACCGCCATATTGACGTAGCGGACGCTCTGCGTCTGCACGTGGCGCACCGGACGTGACGCCGCGAGTGCGCCCTTTGGCACTCATGGCGCCTCTTCCGGGGCCTGAGAAGGAGCGCGATTTCCGCACTCCTTCTCTGCAGCGTCTAGGAGCCACGCCGTTTAAAGGCTGCGGTTCCCGGACGCTGCAAGCGGAGGCAGAGCCAGACTGCTGCTTCTCAGCGGTCTGTAAGTTTGGCTCCCAGTCCTGAAAAACACCAAAACCAAGACCCAGCAAGTGCAAATGAAAACCAGCCAGAGTCAGGAAGATTTCCCAGCAGGCAATGGATCATTAAGTAAATATAGATATCCTGAGGCCTTGCCATTCAACCAGAGAACAATACACAGAGCAACATGTAAATGGACCAAGGCTTACTCAGTATGTGTATATACAGACACACACAGAGTATATACAGTACATCCCGCACTCACTCCCATGCCACATTCTCTGGAGATTTCAGGTGGGGAACCTCCTAAAGTCAGAGGTGGGTTTTTTTCTGTTGCATCACAACCGCCTGTCAATTGGATGCAAGAAAGACACAAGACACATGCATGCAATGCAAAGGCACAAAGACAGAGACGCAGACCCTCCTCGCTCAAATGCATCTCAAGGCTTAATCGGAAGTGAAAGCCCACTGCTGAGCGCAGCCAGGCTGCCAGAGAGCATAGAATCACCGAACCTTGGAGCCGGAAAGAGACCCCAAGGGGCCATCCAATCCAGCTTCCTTCTGCCGCGTGAGAAGATTCAACGGAAACACCCCCAAATGAAAGAGAATCCATAGACCCTTAGAGTTGGAAGGGACCCCAAGGCAAGCTGTACGCTCATCAGGAAAACAGTCTTGGAGTCTCTTCCTTGCAACAATCCTCTCCTGCAAAGAGCCAGAGACCCCTGAAAGCAGAGGTCCAAGGGAGGCCCATCCAGACAGACAGGGACTTTTCTGCAGGGCTCTGTTGGGAATCTGCATTTTTAAAAGGGGAAGGTGTGACCTAGAAGCTTGAAACAGACCCCTTGCAAATGGATTCAGCCTGCAAGGAAGAAACGAAGGGGTTGGAAGGGACCCCCAACGGTCATCCATCCCAACCGCTTGGACTGCAGGAATGCACAACCAAAGCATTTTAAAAACACCAGCTTTTTCTAAAAGAGAACCTGACCTGGCCTTTTCTGTGGAAATTTGCAGGTCTGTAAGACCCATGCCAGCAATACACACACACACACACACCCCAGACTCACCCCATTTTCCCATTCCTGTTAAGGAAGACATTGATTTGTTTGGAAGTACCAGCTTGCAAGCGTGTTCCTCCATCTTCCTTCTTCCCGAACCCTGAACCAAGCTTTTCGGAGAAGCCGCTTGCCAATTTTGTGAAATCTAACAGAACTGCAGCGAAGGAAGCCAATTCCTAGCGATGGCCGGTGGCCAAAATGCTCCTCCTGCTTGCCAGAATAGCTTCACTTAAGCCTCCTTTCTTTCTTTCATTACTCTGCTGCTGCTGCTAATGGATTTGAAATTTTATTGCTTGCCTTTTATGCCCTTTGGGGAGAGGCCTCTGCCGGCATTGAAATCCCTCCGCACTGTCTTCGCTGACAACAGAAGTAACATCTGGGACAAAATGTAGGCCTAATAGCCTCACTTTTCTTCTTCTGTGTGATTTTGTAAAAGCATCTTTGCCTGGTGAAGCACCCTGGGAAGATTCAGAAGCTTGCAAGATGTATTTTCTGCATTGTAGTTGGCAGAAGTTGACCACAGAACAATACTGGAGGACCTACAAATGCTCAGAGTGGTGTTTTCTCTAGCAATCTCTAGGTCTTCCAGCGTGACTCTATGGTCAACTTTAGCAAAGTTGCGCTGGAGGATTTCAAGATCCCTGGAGAGAACATATTAACCAAATGCATGAATAATCAAATCCGAAAACGTCAAAGTTGCATCGGCCAACTGTATTCTGAACTTCTTCGGAGACCCTTAATCAGATGAGAGATGCAAAGACCCCCAAAACAACAACGAAATTTGGGGATGACATGAACTGATTTTGCTATAAAGCTGCCCAGAGATCTTTGGAGGTCGGGTAGTAGGTAATAATTTTTAATGAAATCACAGTAAGTTGACTACTTTGGAGACGCATCACAGTGTTATACATTACCTTTGCCGGAACCCCTGAAGACAGCCATTTGCTTGGGTTGGTTTGCAGCATGGATGTTGCCATCCTGGCCATGTGAATGTAATCCATGTGAGGCGTTAAGACAGGAGCTGTCTTGCTGCTAATCCCCCTGGGAAAGGTGACAGCCTTTTGTTTCTTGAAGGTGGATCTTTGCATGTGATACAGAGATTTACCTTGCTAAGCAGCTCAGCCTGAAATCTTCGCAGCTTTAAGGAGAAAACAATGGAGCTCAACCAGGAGACGAAAGGGTCCATGATGGTCAGCCGCTCTTGAAGAGGCAAAGGTCGAAAGGACAGCCTTTCACTAGCCCAGAGCTTGGAGAAGATCCTTATTTATGGAACATGGGGGATTCTTGAGGACATGGCCTCCCCAAAAAGGGAACTTCTCCAAACTCTAGTCAGGCCCGAACTTTTCAAAGGCTTCCATACACCGCAAGGCTCTTGCATCGGCCAAATTAAAATGCATGGATCTGGGAAGCATTTTAACCAACCTTGCTGGCTTCCCCATTGCACTTTGGAAATAAAATAAGTATCCCCCAGCTCTCTTTGACCCACCCAAAGGAATTTAAGAAGAAACAATATCGCCCCTCTTGGGTCTTGGTTAAAGGCGGACCAGTTTTTATTCACAACATTCATTAAATAAATTAAGCGTACATGTACATATGTATATATATATTTTCCCAGAGGGATACGGGACGGAAGAGGAGACCGCTTGGTTCTTGTACTGGGCAATGCTTTAGCTTTTTTGGTCATGAAAGCTTTTCTTGGGCATGGAAACAGATGTGAAACAGAGAGGGTTGCAGAGAGCTAAGGCCCAAAGGGATCTTACTATTTCTTGCAGAGAACTTTTAGTACGGAGGGATGGGAGGAGAGACTTCGGAGAGTCCAACCAGGGAGACAACTGTGCCTGTCGTTCCTCTTCTGTGGTTCATCCAGGTGGACCATCGCACCTGTCACACACCACAAGGCAATCTCTTCTTGAAAAATAGGGCACCCTTCACCTGCAGCTCAGCTGTAAAGGCCGCAGTCAGTCCTCCAGATGTTGTGAATACCCAACTGGCAGTATTCCTTACTGCTGGCTAATAGGGCTGCTGGGAGCTGCAGTCCAGCAACACCTGGCAGGGGCATACGGTGAAGGTTCAAGGAAGACTCCTTGTTGACGTACTCTCTGGCCTTCCTTCGGTGTCAGTGCTGTCTTTGCCAGGAGTGGTCTCCCAGCACTCGTCCAACTGTAGCTCCCAGCAGCTTGGTTTAGGTGAGGAATGCTGGGACTTGGAGTCCAACCATCTCTGGAAGGCATGTCCCAGCTTGCAGAAGAGTACTGAAGCACTGCTGAATGAGAAATTGCACACTTGCGTAAACCCCATTGATTCCCTGGATCTACTTTGGTCAGGATTATGGCTTTGGGCCCGATTCCCTTGTGGAAGAAGAACCTCCCTTCCTCTGCCCCATAGGCTGGGACCCTCCCCTATACTCTCTCTATAATCTCCCCCTCTTCCTGATGGGTCTAGCAATAGTTACAGGCAGTGATGGGATGGACAGTTCTCCAGGAGGTGTTGAGGTGCATCTGTGTGTCTCTGTGCCACTGGTCAGGTGTTTGCGATGGATCTGCCCAAGGGGAGGACTTCCATGCGGTCCGGCTGCAGGACCTCCCTCCCTCTCTCCCGGGGAATGGTGGGTAATTTGGGGGGTGTCATTGCTGAGTGAGGGGCTTTATCTTAGCCTGGCGCTTGGCTTTGGTCTGGAGGTAGCGGCCTTTGCCTTCTTCAAAGCGCCGCCGCTCGTCTTCGGTTTCCACCTGCCGAGAAAAGAGAGGAGGGTGCATGGATCAGAAGGACTTGGGGGTCTCAGGTAGATAGACAGAGAATCAGCGAGATAGGGACAGACAGATAATCTAAAAGACACACACATAGAGACTCAATAGAGAGAGAGAGAGACGAGAGACATTTATTTATTTACAGTATTTATACCCCACCCTTCAGCCCTAAAGGCTCTCAGAGCAGCTTACAATTATTATTAATTAGGCGGTAGAGAAAGTGAGACTGAGGCAGAGACAGACCAAGGGGTGAAGGTGCATATAGGCCAGGGGCAGCAATGACTTCTGCCCCCATGGCTACCATAAGCCCAAACAAACCCCAAGGCCAGGCACGCAGCATGGCTTTGCAACTTCACATTTTTCTCCCCCTTGCTAGGTAGGGTATCTAAGGCCAGGATCTTGAGCATTGGTGGCACAGTGTAAATTCACACCTGCAGAGCCATGCAGGAGTTGTGTTCTTGTGCAACTGTGCAAGGAGTGGCAAGCCAGAACAGAGACAGTGCGGCTCTGAATGCCATTTGCTGTGGAGACCAGGATGGAGGCTGTGGTCACTCTCCTGTGCTATTTGAACAGAATGCCTGACTAGAATAGATATGAGGAGTGTGCTGTTGAATTGCAAGTCCCAGCATCCCTTGACTGGGGGGGTGCTCTCAAAGACAGTTGCTTTAGTTTCTAATCCATTGCCTGCTTGATATTGAAGCCACCGGCATCCACTCCTTGCGACAGTAAATAGGGCGCTTCCGAAACCCTGTCACAAGCGACAGGAACAAATTGACTTGTTAAAATGCACTCTCTCCCAAGCTCTGCTGGGTGCCCAAGGCAGCTTGAGATGCCCGTAGGCTGCTGCGTCAGCTGTGCGTCTCTGTCTCCGAAGACAAAAGAGGGCTGACATTCCCCCAGGAGACTTCTTCCCAGGAGAAGACCTCCTCCTCCTACCAAGAGGTCTCCAGCCAACATCGCCCCGCAAACGGCGCCTTGCCTCGCTTCTTCCTCCAGCAAACCTTGTTTGGCTCAACAAAGGCCACCATCCCACAGTCTCCAGATAAAACAAAGCAAAGTAGCATGGCCAAAGCGAGTTGGACTAGCTGGTCTTTGGAGTCCCTTAAGTTCTTTGATTTCACGCTCAGCAGAGATGGCTTGACCACTGGTGCCAACCAATGACCCAAGGATGCTATGAAGGAGACTTTTTTGGATGGAGACCGTCTTGTCAAACTGTCCAAGATACCGCAGCCCTCGAGATAAACACAAACACAACCACATTCCAAGCATATTCATTTCTTTGCATTACTTGGCATGGGATGACCATGGCCAAGAATGGCAGTTCAGGCTCAGGATGAGAGAGAGAAAGAGGCAATTGGGAGACAGGGGAGGCCAGCTCCGAGAAATGGAGGAAGAAACCACTTTGTATCCTAAATCGCAAAGATTCTCGGTGCACCTAATCCAGGACAGCTGAACAGCTTGAGAGCTGGATTCTGTTTTAAAGATTATCCTCTTGCATTGTTTAACCCTATTGATTTTGTTTTAAATTGTATGCCGCTTTGGCCCTCATTTCAGGTGGAAAGTAGGATATGATGATGGTGATGGTGGTGGATGATGGTAGGGTCAGTGACAACAACAGCATGCTCATCATTCAGAGATGGCCATGTTCATCTTTTCTGAGATAAAAAGTAAGGAAGGAATGAAAAAAGGGGGGATTCTGGATATATTTCAGAGCAGTCTCTGATATTTGAATCGCCCCAATAGCCAAAGGGCTTCCTTTCATTTAACCGGCTGGGCACTATTCCCCTTTTTCCATCAGCCCAGGAAGGCCGATCGCTTTGCGTGTTTTCATTGAGATCCTGCTTTAATTCATATTTTGTTGGCAACAGCTGCCTGGAAAGCTATTTTCGGTGCTCAAAAAGAGTGACACAAAAACACGTGAAGGAATGAATAAACAGCCTTTCTTTCCATCCCTCCTCTTGCCCGCAAACAAGAAAAACTGGTCATGCTTTAGTGGGGACATATCTTGCCATGATGTCGAGGGGGATTCTGGGCGTTGTGGTCCCTTTCGCTCTCCCCCTAAAGCTGTGGTTCTGGCGCACGGGGGCTGCGATGTTTACAGAGAAGATGAGCTTAACTGGAGCATTAAAACCGATTTTCTAAAAAGGCTCGGTGGGAAGTGAGGCGTTTGCTTCTTCGCCCGAGGCGGCCTGGCTCCATCTTTCTGCAACCAGCGTGACGCTGGGCAGGTGTTGGGTGTTGCAATGGAAATAGAGGCACAGCGGTGGGTGCCTTCGAGAGCCAGCCAGGGGAAGGCGGCGGCGGTGGAGGCAATGTCCTTCTTCAAAGAGAACAAAACATTGGAATGTTAAATGGAGGAGGAAAGGGGCAAAGGAAGCATGGAAGTCTGGCAAGGAGGAGGAGGAGGAGGCCACTAAGATGCCAATGTCTATCTTAAAAACACTCCTGAAGTCACCCTGTGCTCAGGAGGAAAGCGGGATATAAATAAACATAATAATAATAATAATAATAATAATAATAATAATAATAATAATAATAATAATAATATAATCAGCCACAGAAAAGGCCCATCTCCCGAATTTCCACCAAAAGGACCCATGAGGGTGGTGGGTCAGAGAAGATCTCAAAACATGGGCAGGTTGGTAAGGGTTTGCCAACCCCGAAGTAAGCCTCCCCCTTCAATTTTCTCCCCCAAAGAGAATGGAAAGCTATCCAAAATATTGCTGAGCAAAACTCTGGATGGAAAAAAAGCACTAATTGCAGAATTTAAGAAACAAATCTGGAGTCGGGGGGAAAGGAGGCATGCGTGCGCCCATGCGCACAAACATCACCAACAACAGAACCATGCGCTTGTACTAAAGAATTAAAGCAAGTTATTTCCCCCCCCCTGCTTTTAAGCAAGACCAACAAATTATATAAACGCTACTATAAATGAGAGGAGCCGGCCTGGCTGACTAAACGCTTTGAAAAAACAGGAGCGAGGAGGGGAAAACCAGCAGCGCATAACGTATTAATCGAGGCACGATGTTCAGCTGCTTGGCAAAAGAGCAGCCCTGGCAAAGGCGGCTAAAAATAGGGGGAGAAAGGAAAGTGGGCATTGCCAAGCGCAGATAGCCAGAGAGTGAGTTGATGTCACCTAACAGACACTAGGAGACCTCCCGACCTCCCAATGTGTCTCAAATGCTAATTTGGCATCTAACATTTAAGCTCCCCTTTTCGTAAATCGAGACCCTTGGCTCTTCTAGGCTGGTATTGCCAACTCTGGCTTGGTAGAGTTTGGCTCTTCAGTGTTTTCCAGCAGGGATTGAACCAGAGACTGCTGGCATAAGACTGTAGGTTGCTACCTTTGCAATGAGTCCATCTGGACCCATATTTTCAGCCCTGGGTCTCCTGGGTTTCAGGCAGGATTCTTCCCAAGCCCCGCCGGGAGATCCTTGGTTTTTCCTCTCTCTTTGCCCACGTTGTGTGAAATGTTCATGCACCCGTGCAATTCAATACAAGCATCTTCTTTTTCACTTTGGAAGCCTTGCACTAGCATAGTGCAGTGGTCTCAGTGTTGGATTCTGGAGATCGGGATTCGAATCCACACTCAACTTTAGAAACCCATTGGTGGCCTTTGAGTAAGTCCCACTCACTGGGCTTCATCTTCTCTCACTTGCTGCTCCATAGCCCTGGAATTACTTCCCTTAACATTTGCAGACTTCCCTTGTTGCTTTTTAAATCTCAGTTAAAAACACTCTTGCATCCCAAAGCTTTTGAAAGCTTAGCTTAACATCATTATATTACTACTTCGCCGAAGGTGGAAATGGGACAACTACGCACCCCTCCAGAGGCAAAGCTATGCTCAAATGCTCTCCCTTCTCTGGGTGCAGCAAGGACGGTTGTTTGCCTTCATTCCTGATGTAAGTACATTTCTCTTGCACTATTTATTTTTTCTTCAAGCTGGGCTGCTTTAAGGGAACAAGCATTTGCTGGACAAAGTGCAAAACAAACCGAGCGACCCAGGCAACCAGCCTTAAAGGCAGGGCATTAAAAAGGGCTGAACTGTGTCAGACCCGCCATCTTTAGCAAAACTAGAAACCCGATTCGTATGACCTTTCCACCTTGAAAACAGAGAAGGAAAACATAAACCCCGGAGGGGGGTTCCCAGCAAAGCCTGTGTGTTTTGTTTGAAAAGGACGCAGAAATGCAGCTGGACTGCTCCAAGAAAGGGTTTTGCATTTTGTGAAGTCGAAGGCTTTCATGGCCGGCATCCGTGGTTTTTTGTGGGTTTTTCGGGTTATGTGGCCATGTTCTAGAACATGGCCACATAGCCCGAAAAACCCACCCAAAAATGGTTTTGCATTTTGTTTTAAAACACGATCACAGCAGAGACACCTCCCAGGATGTATTCCAAAATCAAAAGAAACCCAAAATCCAAAACCCTTCTGGTCCCGAGCATTTCAGATAAAGGAGACTTAACCTGGTGTGGCAACTTGGACCGACCGCTTCTTTTGGGAAACCCTAGGATTAAGGCAGTGTTGGCGGGACGTATAGCACAGGCGCATCCAAGGACATGCAACCCGTCCATACTTTTTCTCAGCTTGCATCTGCTCCAGTCCTTTGCCCCTAGTCTAAAGAAGATCACTTTCGCACCAAAAGTCAGGAAAAGCGAAGGTTCTTGTGGACCAGGGTTTAGACTCCTTGGAGATGAGATAGGAATTCAGATCACCCCATAAACATGGTGGAAACACACCTGAAGTCAATGATGGTGTGGCACAAAGAGGGGTAAACTCATCCAGGTACTGCAAGGCCAACTACGTTGCAAAGAAGTCAATTTTGTATTTTGCATATTAATAGTGTTTTAGCTTGGACTGTTTTAGATTTGTAAGCTTGCCTTGCGACTCAGAAGCCCTTGGTAGCGATGTCCGGAGTTGGAGTTACTATAAGGATGAAATTAGGACATTTTATCCCAAATAAATTTCCTTGCAGTCCCCACGTTTCTAACCCTGTAGTAGCTTAAAACTCTACCAGAGCATTTAGGAACGCAGACTAGGCATCCAAAGAAGTGACCCAGGAAATGCAAAGACAGCAAATCCAAGAGGAGTTTGAGGTGGGAAGGATTTTCAATGCCTCGCTCTCTGCACTGCTGGGAATTTGGGGAATGAAGATTTCATTGCAGGGGACAGGATCCTTACAGTGGAGGCAAACGCTGTATTTCCCAGCTATGTCCCTAGTTATGCCGCCGGGTGGATGGGTATTGTTGTTTTGAGGAGATTTCCAAACTTACCACCAGCTGCGGGACGGGTAGTGGCCTCCCTTCTTTGCTGAGGGACACGTAAGTGAAGAACGCGCTGACGGCCCGGTATCGCTCCTGAGACTCATCCACGAAGGGGTCGGCGTCCACAAAGACCTCGATCTCCATGGATTTGTTGCTTGTGAAGGTCATGCGCCCAGAGATGGTGATCACGCTACCTATGGAGACACAGGGGAGAAGTTTAGGAGGTGCTGCGGTAACAGGTGGATGGATGGATTGAGGGCTATCCAGTTTCTAGGAACATCAAAGACCCCTTTGGAGAGGCAAACCCAAGTGGCCCTTTCTCCTGTCATAAAAGGGGGGAGTGGAAGAGACATAATTAAATATTTCTGTATTGCCTGCCAGCCAACAAGGATCAAGAACAAACAAAAAGCAATTAAAACAATTAATAACAATAATCATTACTGTTCTTATTGTTATTTTGTGTGCCTTCCAACTTACAGTGACCCTAAAGCAGTGATGTCCAAACTCTGGTCTTCTAGGGGTTTTGGACTTCCGCTCCCAGCATCCCAGACCATCGGCCAAGGTGTCCAGAGTTTGGATATCGCCGCCCTAAAGCAAACCTATCTTCTTCAAGGGAAAGGTCTGCATTTGCTGTTCTCTGAGGCTGAGAGTTGGGTTCCTATGGCTGTGTAAAGGGGGTTCGAACCCTGGTTCCCTAGTGTCTGGCACTCAAACCACTATGTGGTATTGGCTCCCATCATCATCATCATCATCATCATCATCATCATCATCATCATCATCATCATCATCATCATCTATTCTTATTCTTATTCTTTCGGCCTTTATGCCAGAACTCAGACTCAAAACAGCTAAGCATTGG
>NC_056528.1:9722842-9742740 GCF_019175285.1 Sceloporus undulatus | reverse complement strand
TAAGCTTCAGAGGGGAGCGGAAAACAGTGCCTCAAATATTTCCTGGCACAGCAACTTTGGAAGAAATTTGCCACCCGTGCTTCTGGGCTTTGGTGCAGACGGAGGCCTTTTGCTCCATACGGGAAAGAAGATTTTCAGCTGCCGACAAGAACGATGCCACAACATTAATAAGTTAAATAAAATAAAATAAAAATCCCAGGCATCCACGCTGGCCAAAATTGTGGAATTTTCTGGCTTTCCTCCCAGGGCAGCTGTTCTTTTGCTCCTTTCCCACCATTTCTTGGCCTAGCAGGGTTGGAGAAGGCAGGGTTGGCTTTGGAAATACCGAGGCCGAGGGGACAGGGTTCACGCTTCCATCCCTCATCCTTCGCCGTTGAAAAACCTGCTGCGTTTATGCATGCTCAGAAGAGCCAACTTTGCACATTTCGGCAGGATGGTGATGGAGGGGTGTGTGTGTATGTCCAAAGCCAAGACAGAACAGATGACTTATCATTTAAAGAAAGGGAGAAGGGAACGAAGAGTGAATTCAGGCTGTTCCCTCCCTCCCTCCGCCAGCATCTCTGCGACGGAGGAAGAGCACCTAATCAGTTTTGACATTTCGAGGAAAAACAGCAGGTTCCGCCTGCCATTATCTGTAATTTTGAGCCTTTGGGTGAAGGGAAGGGAGGGAACCCATATTCCTCAGCAGGGAAAGCAAACAAGCCCAGAGCCCTCCAGTCTGGCTGCTCCAGCGTTGGGTCGAAAGGAAAAGCACCTTCCATTGGAAACGTCCATCTCCTCTCTGACGCTGAACTCCAGCTGTCATTGGGAATCATGCTGCGAGCAACATAAACCCACAGATATGTGGCCAACATCTGGATGAGGCTTTTCTCATGGGCTCTAGGCTCCGAGGAAAAGGCGGATGCGCTCCATCCGTAGCCACATCCTTGTTACCTTCCACCTCCGAACCAAAACCAGCTCCTTTCTCACCATCTGAATCGTTTCCTACTACTACTATTGTTGCTGTGTGCCTGCAAGTTGTTTCCGACTTATGGCGACCCTATCATAGGGTTTTCCTGCCATGATTTGCCCAGTCTTTGCCTTCCTCTGAGGCTGACAACTCTTTGGTATGAAACCAAGGCTGGATCTATATTGCAAAATTAATGCGGTTTGACACTGCTTTAACTGCCGTGACTGAAGGCTATGGAGTTCTGGGGTTTGTGGCTTTGTGAGAGGCTTAGCCTTCTCTGTCAGAGAGCTCTGGTGCCACGACAAACTACAGTTCCCAGGATCTCATAGGGAATCCCAATGGAATTCGCATAGGAATGGTAGGAGGAAGGTTTCCTTACCTTTTTTGATCTTCTCGTGGAAATTGATGGCGTCCACGGAGGCCGTCACGATGTTGGTCTTGCAGTGGCGGGCGGCCACGATACCAGCAACCTCGTCCATCAGCTTCATGGTAACCCCTGCGGAGGAGGGAAAAAAGGGGCAGAGATTGCCTGGTTATCAATGGATGGATTGGGAGGTCAAGGGAAGGGAGTTGGGAACGTTTGGCCTGGAGAAGATGGAAGAGTGATGCCAACGCATTAGGAATGTAAGAACACCAGGAGAGCATCAGGAGCCAAGCTGGACCAGGCCGAAGGTCCCTTGAATCTAGGGCTGAGAGTATGTGACTCGCGCAATGAGTTTCCATGGCTGAGCATGGCTCCTGAGTCGTATTCCAACATAAATTTAGGTAATGTAGACTGTGACTGACTTGGCCAATCCTCCTCCATCACAAGAAGAAAGAGGAGGGATGATGCAGCCCTTGATAAAGGGTTCTTGGCTGCCACTGTTTCCCCACTGAAAGCCAGCCTGGCCTGGAGCAGCTTCAGCCGCTGCAAAGCGACAACAGACAAGCCAAGCGATGCTAAAAATACCCTGCCAGGAGCACGTTCGCAGGAACCGTGACTGCCTCGGGGGGCTCCTTCCCCACTTATCAAAGCCACGGACAGGGGAAGCAGTCCTTTTCCCCGTGACGTGGCACTGCCACTAACCCACAGTGCCCCTCTCTTTCCCTGCCAGCCCACGATGGGACTCCAGGGCAGCTGCAGGAGACCGTTAATACCTAAATGCAGCTGAAAGACAATGACGATTATCATTATCATCATCATCATTATTATTATTGTTAACATTTATTTGTAGAGCATTGTGAAGTTTGCACAGCGCTTTACAGAGCAAGGGTCAAATCAAATAAGAAAAAAAGGAGACCTCTCTGTCTGCCGTCCCTTTTAGATGTTTGTCTGTCAAGAGACACATGAAATCAAACGAATCCCAATTTATAGGAGGGAAATGTGGTTCGATACCCAGTGCGTCCCATCCGCCCCTGGCCTCCGTCTGCCTGCCAAGGTGTCACTCTCTCAGCCACCCAAATTCGGAGTGTTTTGGATTCGTGGATAAGGGAGACTCAACCTGGATCGCCAGTTGGACATCCTTAGAGAAAGCCAACTTGGGAGCAATTGACCAGAGGCTTCATGTTTCCAGAACTCCTACTTAAGGCATGCCAAGGAGTCCTTAACTTTTAGGAGGCATGAAAGAGGATCTCCTCCCAGCCACCAGAGCAATTCAGTCTGCAGGAAATGATCCTGCCATCCAAAAGCTTCTGTTTAAATTTCCAGGCTTCTTTCTTTTGCGCACACGCACGCGTGCGCACACACCCCTCCCTTCCTCCAAAGAGGGCGTTTTAATTACAGGAACGAAGACCTCGGTAATGAAGAGTTTCTATAGCAACCTCTCCTCTCCACTAGCATCCTCGGCGCTGGCATGGGCTTATCTCTCTTTGAACAGGGCATTTGCCCGCCTCTCTCTGCCGAATGTCTCGGTTGCCCTTCCACTGCTGGGACTGTAGCAGTGACACTTGAACTCGGACCCAGAGACCACCAGCGACATTCCACCTTGTTCTCTATGCAGTTGGTCCCACACACCCCATGCATGGCACTCTTAGGAGCCACGGAAAGACATTTTCAGCCAAAAAAGGAAGCGGGAAAGACAAAATAGAGACATTTTTTTTCAGGGCCATTGGCAAGGCAGGGGGCAGTTTGACCCACTCACCAATGCCAGTTGCCCCAAAATTAAACTGCAAATGCTTTTGCAGAAGGATCCTTCAGTTTGCCTCTTCCTACATCTTTTGCATGTGTTTCTGTGCCTTCAAAGTCACCTCTCATGCATGACTTTCATAGGGTTCTATTAGCCTAGGAATACACCATCTTTTGCAGCTCTGAACTATCTTTTCCCCTCCTCTTCTTGAGATGGTGTCAGCAGTTCCATGCACAGAAACGTCCCTCTCCGTTGGAGCCTCCAGTCCCATGCCAACAGCCAGCCCACCTTTGCTGTGACGGCCACCCTCCTTCATGAAAAGCCGAACCGGTGATGGAACTGAGGCTGCGGTTCTCCCTCTCGCCGCTTTTTCTGCACCTCGAGACCTCCTCCGTGGGATCTTTCCCAGACCTTGTGACTTGCGCTGCCATTTAAAAATAGAAACACCTAGGCTGGCATGTGCCGGGTGCCACATCTGCCGCCTTCTTCTGCCAACTGGGTCCCTCCTTGGTTTCTGCTGATACGCCAAGTTTGATATTAGTTTAGCGTCTGTGTGTGCAAGAGAAAGAGATGGGAGGACGCAAGCCAGAGCATCTCATAGTATTCTGGTCATAGTGGCTGCGGCTGCTTCTTATGTCAGTAGAGCAATGAATCACAGAGTTGGAAGGTATCCCAGAGGCCATCTCTTCAAGCGTTCCCAGCGGCAGAGATCTCACAATCCTCTTTCTGGAGACATCATGGAGTTTATCACACGAAGGAGATCGGGGGTTTACCCCGTGAATATCCCGGGAAAATCAACAATTCCACACGACGTCGCACAAAACCCGCCACTGAAGTGTTCATAAAGAAGCATTAACCTGCATCTTTTTACTTTCGAGATTTCAGCGGCAATACATTTCTGATTATCCTTCGTGCAATTACTTGCCATTCCCGCTTCATCTGCGGGATGCTTTCAATGCACCTTGATCTCTCTTTCATGACGAAATCAGCCCCAGTGTGATAAACTCCATCTGGAGTCTGGGTCCAACGCTCAAACCGCTACGCCACACTGGCTGCCCATGCTGCACTGTGTGCCAAAACGCACACTGCAGAAATAATCCAATAATCCAGATGCCACTTTAACTGCCCTAGCTAGCACCAAATGAAAAGGAAAGAAACGGCGCACCAGTTGGGACCTACCTCCATGTACAAATCCATGCATGGTGCAGTCGGAGGGTCCCACCAGGTGGATCAGGCTGGACTGGCTATATCCAACTGTATAGGGATCTGCAAAGAGGGAAAGGACACAGACGGTGAGAACAGGGAGATTTCAAGATTTCAACCATCCCTCTTCCGAAGAAAGGGAATTGTTTTGTGTTGTTGATGCTGCTGCTGCTGCTGGGAGCCAGGCATTTATTTCTCCACTTCATTTCCTATCACGTTATTTATTAATTTCATCCGTTGACACGTCTTATTTCAGTTTACAGCCTGACCATTGCAAGAGCTCCATGGAAAGATAATCCAGTTAAAACGGTCATGGAAGGATAAAACTGCAATAACTAAGCATGCAGAGAAAAACAAAACAAAACAAAACAAAACCAGTTAATAAATCAGCGAACAAACAATTAAAAAACGGTAGGGGAAAAAACGGTCACGCCAGCAAAGAAATCCATCCTGAACTACTGCAAATCCCCCAGACAGCTCCGCTTGGCTGATTTAGACATCTCTCCAGGGTGAATTAGTTAGAAGAGCCTTACCTTTTCTTTGCCTATCTGTGAAGCAGGGAGAGCAAGAGAGAGAGAAAGAGAGATAAGCTATACACATGGGTTAGAAAATCACCATCCCCAAAGAGATGTGGAGGCCAGATTGCAACCCTTCCGCCCCTCAAAAAGCCACCTCCAACCATCCCAAGCCCTTGAAAGGATGCAATATTGCTACTAGAGATCCCCATGGATTAAACCCCATCACCACCTTCTCAGGCAAAGCCATGAGAAGGAAGAAGACGCAGCACAGGAATCCAAATTGCAAGAAAAGCGATTCCACTTAAATATTAGGAAGAATGTATTGAGTGTAGGAACTGTTTGACAGTAGGATATACTGCCTCGGAGGTTGGTGGACTCTGTCTTTAAACAGAGGTTGGATGGACATCTCTCAGGAGTGGTTTAGTTGTGCCTTCTTGCTTTGCAGAAGGAGGTTGGATTGGATGGCCATGGGGGGGGGGTCTTCCAATTCTAAGCCTCTATGGAGTTTATCACATGAAAGAGATCGGGAGTTTATCCCGTGAATATCCCGGAAAAGCCGTGCAATCACGCGAAACGATTTCACACGACGTCGCACAAAACCCGCCATTAAAGTGCTCGCAAAGACTCTTTTGACTTTCGGGATTGCAGCGACAATGCATTTTTGATACCGCTTTATTTCTGCAATTGCGTGTGATATTCATTTGTGCAATTACTTGCCAATTTCGCTTTATTTGCGGGATGCTTTAAATGCACTTTAATCTCCCTTTAGTGCCAAAATTAGCCCCAGTGTGATAAACCCCTATGAAAGATAAGGGAGTCATTGCTCCCTATCGGGGGCTAGGAGTCCTAGGCAGCCCCTCAGCAAGGCCAGAGACATCAAACAAACCCACATCGTCTCCATTTATTCCTTCTATAAATGATCAAAAATAATCACAGGGTCCTCCATCACACCAAGAATCCTTTCCAGTTGCAGCTTTTTAATACAATTAAACAATTAAAGCAATACTGTGCACTCATTTTTTAACAAAGCTAAGGGTTCCCCCCATTCCTTTCTTGTTTCTACTGATCTGTTCCCATTTATTGTCATGAATAAAAAATAGGGGAAGGGGATATCTCTGTCTCAAGCCCAGGCGTTCCCCGGCGGCACACCTGAGTCCGTAAGGCATCGCTGATAAAAATGCACAGCGCAATCTTTTCAAAAGGACAGGGGTTTTATTTGCGTGCGATTCACAGAAGTCAGAGTCGGCCTGGGGAGAACACAGATAGCGGCCTCCCATTCCTATTAAAAAACCCTCCGGCCGAGACGCTCAAGAAACCTCCCTTTCGGGGAAAAAACCCACCTCCTGAACATCACAAAGAGGAGATCGGAGGGATGCTCGGACGGCAATGGGTCGCTAAGCAACTGGAGCACAAACCCCACGATGAGGACCGAAAATTATGCTTTTGCAAGGGAGGCTAAGCCAAGCAGAGGGAGAAACCGTTCTTAACAATGGCAGAAATAGCCAAGCAGTTCACCTCTGCCTGCAAGTTCATTTGCCCCAGGCTTTGGGGGCCAAAATATATAAGGAACGCCTACTGATGGGAAGAAACTGGCTCCAAAGTCTTTCTTCCTCGACTGGAAAGGAATGGAGGAGGAGCAGGGAGAGGCGCCACGTTCCTGGGCTGCATGTGCCCTCCCGCACGCAATCTATAAATATCTCAGCGCATACAGTCTGTGCGCTAAAATAGACGGCTTTCAACCCAAGCGTCTTCTCCCTCGGGGCCGGGAGGGGAACATCTCCGGAGGCTGGCCGCTGAGCAGGAAAAAGTGGGACAGTTTGGGGGGTCCTGCGTCTCCCTGCTACTCACCACCGCAGGCTTTGGGGGGGGGGTCTTCTTAACTTAGCTTAACCTCTTGGCTTGGCAAGGAATCACAGACTTGGAAGAGACACATTCAGTCCAACCCACTGCCATATATCTTGTATACAGATGTCTTATATACAGATGCTTGGTGGGGTCTTCTTAGAACAGGGGTAGGCAAGCGGTGGCCAGAAGGCCACCCCCTTCCCCATCCCTGTTCTAAGAAGACCCCCAAACATCTGTATATAAGACATCTGTGTATAGGAAAGCCATGCCAAGCCAAACAAAGGAGAGTGGCCCATGGGCTGCATGTGGTCCCCAGCGTCTCTCATATCACCCAACCTTTTGCAAATTTTAATCTGCAAATGCCCCTAGGTCTGGAATGACAATCCTGCCCTGCTTCCAGGGCTTTCCTTTTTGTGCCCGGGAGACACCGGCTTACCTGGGTTGATGACAGGTAGGATGACCTCCCCGTTCCTCTCCTTCGTCTCCCGGCGCTCCATCTTCTGCTCCTCATAGCGCCTCCTTCCTTCCTCCTCCTGCTCCTTCCCTGCAAACTGACAGCAAACAGAAGGTCCATCTGCTGAGTCCAGATGCTGCGCCAAGAGGCCAAGGTTTGCCACCTGGCTGGCTGGCACCACTCGCACCTTGGCAAAGTGCTGCCGGAAACAACGGAGGCACACTACAAGCTTCCAAAAAGGACGTCTAGGAAGAACTTGGCTGGTAAGGGCTGTTCATGAGTGGAAGAGACACCCTTAGAAAGTAATGGGACTTTCCATCTTTGGAAGACTTGAAACGGGGCTTGGATGGCAATCGCTCAGGCATGCTGTAATTGGGTGTTCCTGCATGGCAGAGTGTTGAACCCACCCTATGATTTTAGGATTCTGTGAATGTTCCAAGCCATGCCAGTCTTGGAAATGCCCACCTTCCCCATACACAGAACTGGCGGCAAGTGGACGCCATTTTCCATTCTGGACTTTCAAGCAAGGCTTTTCTGCACAAGGATTTAACCAGCTAGGAAACGGCAGGGGTTGCACTAGGCGTCCCTTCCAACTCTTATGGTTCTATAGAGGGAAAGCAGGAACGGCTTGGAAAGGGTGTTCAAGCTACTCGTTGGAAGGGAAAAGGAAAAGGCTGCATGGCTACAAAGGACTGGCAAAGGAAGGACCGGCATCCCAAGCACCTCTTACCTGAATTGGAGGCACCTCCAGGATTTTGTGGACGTTGTGGAGAGAAAGGGGGACATACCACAGCGTAGCCTTGTTGGTCACCCTCTTGGCACCTATGAAGAAATGGGAGGAGAAAAACAAATACCTGTAAATGGATGGACCCCATGGCATCATGTGCAGGAAGGAGCTTGAGTATTGGTCTTGAATTAACCTGAAGGCAAAATAGAGCCACACTTTATCAGATGTTGGGGGGC
Organism: Sceloporus undulatus; assembly: GCF_019175285.1. Classification (NCBI taxonomy): domain Eukaryota; kingdom Metazoa; phylum Chordata; class Lepidosauria; order Squamata; family Phrynosomatidae; genus Sceloporus; species Sceloporus undulatus. The sequence continues at coordinate 9,734,703 of NC_056528.1, read as the reverse complement.
TATGGGGAAAGGGGCTTTTTACTGGGGTGCCTCTAAACCAGGATTGGGCAACCCTGGGAGGCTAGGGGGCTTCCTTGCCCCTGAAGAGACCTTGTTCGGGGGCAAATGCACCCTTCCGCAACAAATGAAGCCAAATAAACATCCCCAAATGTCCACCAAAATTCTCTAAGGGATGCGAGGGGGACATTTCGTCACATTTTGGGGGAATTTTAGGCCCAGAAAAGGTATTTATTTTTCAAAGCAGGAAGTAACTTGAAGTTACCTCTGGTTTTAAAAAGGGCCTTTGGCGAAAAGATAATTACCACACCAAAAAAATGTTTTTGACCCATGCCAACCCTTGCTCCAAACAATCCAAGAGAAGCCTTGCAATGTCAATGTTTGCCCCCGAGGCCGGCAAGGATTGCAAAACCCATCCGCCTGGTGAAAGGGGGCCACAATAGATCCACAATACCCTGCATCCTCCCAACAGGCCTGAGCATCTTTGCTCCAACAACGCTGCTCATCCGAATTGCGTTAACATTTAATGCTTTCGAGTTAAATTTCCGTTGGGTGCAGATAGGAGAAAACAGAGCCGGGGGGAGGCAGAGAATTCCAAAATCTGCAGCTGCCCCGCAAATGGCTCTTTTGCAAATGGCATCCTTTGAGCGACAAACCTTTCCTTATTGTGTGTGTGTGTTAAGGTTGTTGCTGTGGCAACCAGCCTGTCACAAGGTGGATTTTTTAATTCTGTTTTTGCCGGGTGTAAGCAGTAAATCTTATTCCCCAAAGCAGGCTGTCATATCCACTCTGAGTCAAAGCGCCATGAACAACTTGGATAATTTTTTAACACAGCAGAAGAAGGCAGCAGGGATGAGAGCAAAACGCTGCAGTCCTCTTGATACTGAGAAGAGGGTCGGAGGCAAAGGACAAAGGTGGGCACCCTTCGGCCGTCCAGACTTTGAGGATCTTGCATAAAAAGACTTTGCAGGACTACAGATCCCAGGATTCCACAGGATGGAGCTGCAGCACTTTAAAGTGGCGTCAAGGTGCATCATTTCTACAGTGCAGGTGCACACCAGCCTGGGGGAAAGGTGAACATTAGATGATGATGATGATGATGATGCAGCAAATCCATGGTGGATGGGACAACCAACAGGTATTAGCCAAGATGGCTACACATCAACCCTGGAATATACACAGCTTGTCTTGGAGGTGAATGCTAGACATGATGGCTGGATGGCTATCTGTCAATGGGTATGCTTTGATTGAGAGATCCTGCATGGCAGAATGGGATTGGACTGGATGAAACTACGTGCGAAAGGGATCTAGAAGTCCATGTAGACCACAAATTGAACATGAGTCAACAGTGCGATGTGGCAGCTAACAAGGCCAATGTGATTTTAGGCTGCATCAACAGAAGTATAGTGTCTAGATCAAGGGAAGTCATAGTGCCACTCTATTCTGCTCTGGTCAGGCCCCACCTGGAATACTGTGTCCAGTTCTGGTCAACGCAATTCAAAAAGGACACTGAGAAACTGGAGCCATGTGTCCATAGGAGGGCAACCAAAATGGTGATGGGTCTGGAAACCATGAAGCCCTATGAGGAAGGACTTCTTAGGGAGCTGGGGATGTTTAGCCTGGAGAAGAGAAGGTTAAGAGGTGACATGATAGCCCTGTTTAAATACTTCAAGGGAGGTCATATTGAGGAGGGAGCAAGCTTGTTTTCTGATGCTCTAGAGACTAGGACCTGGAGCAATGGATGTAAGCTCCAGGAAAAGAGTTTCCAGCTCAGCATTAGGAGGAACTTCCTGACAGTAAGGGCTGTCCGACAGAGGAACAAACTCCCTTGGAGTGTAGTGGAGTCTCTTTCCTTGGAGATCTTCAAACAGAGGCTGGATGGCCATCTGTCGGGGATACTTTGATTTGGATTTCTTGCATGGCAGGGGTTGGAGTGGATGGCCCTTGGGGTCTCTTCCAACTCTACGATTCTATGGTTCTGCAGCTGAACTTGCGTCCTGCTGACGGACCCTCAAAACGTTGACCATTGGGGCAACTGAAGGCTGAATGCAGTGGCCAGAGTTGTCCAGAGTCCACCTCTGGACCCTTCCTAGGTTCAGATTTGGGGCACTTTGTTCATTTCAGGGAGAGTAAGAGCTCCAGTCTCACTGTGTTTTGCAGCAAATATATTGATCCATCGTTCATAACCTCAAGGATGGGGGAAAGAAGAAGACTAATCAGCGGACAGGGATTCTCTTGGGGTCTACGACGTTTCCCCCCAACCATTAACCAGCGGTGTCTGTCACGGATTAGGATGAACTTTTGGCTCCCAGTTTTGAGCTGCGCATTCCCTTTCAAAGCAAGAGTAACCATGGAAACTCATGCTCATCTTTCCACACGGTCCAAGAGCATCGCAGGGGTGTGTGTGCGCGCGCGTAGACATCTGGTTTCCTCCGGCACCTGCTTTGCTTTTACAAAATCTAGTCCTTCTGCCGACGGGTGCAACGTCCCAGCGGTCCTTAACCGCACTTAGCGGGAAGAGATTGCAAGAGACGCTTGATGTGGTGCCAAATTATTTGGAGCAAAAAAGAAAACAAGAGAAAGAGAGAAGGGGAAGTGGGATGCAAAAGGAAACTATCTGATTTTTAATTCGGTCCATGCAGAATCCCATGCCAGACCTTGTATTTGCAGGAAGGAATTCAATTCCCAAGTGCCATTTTAGATCCGGGCAAACTTCTTGCCTTGAACCTTGGGTGTGCTTTATTTCGGACCAGTTAAAACATGCTGTTTGACCTTCATCGCAATACTTGGCTATACATATAGCTGTATCCCATCATTTCCAATGTTACAATGTGCAAACGCACACATGCAAGGGCAGCGTTGAGACAACCCATACCAGTAATGGTGAACCTTTTAGAGGCCGAGTGCCCAAACTGCAACCCAAAACCCACTTACTTATTGCAAAGTGCCATGTCCCTCTGTCTTTCTATTAACAAACTCTAGCAAACTCTATGCTGGGGTGATGGCACATGTGCCCACAGAGAGGGCTCTGAGTGCCACCTCTGGCACGCGTGCCATAGGTTCGCCATCACTGACCTATACATTCAGGAAAGAATGCAAGCGAGAGCTAGGGAAATATAAAAATGGTCCATGCACAAATACAAGACGATGGGCGATACCTGGCTTGAAGGTACGATGGGTAAAAAGGTTCTAGAGGTCTTAGCAGACCAAAAATTACACATGAGACCAAAAGCACCTGAAGAATTATTAGTCTTCTAATGATATCGCCAAAGTACGACAGCCTCGGCTTAGGAGTTTATCACACTTGGGTTAATTTCGGCATTAAAGAGAGATTAAAGCACATTTAAAGCAACCTGCAAATAAAGCGGAAACGGCGAGTAATTGTGCAAATGATTATCACACGCAACTGCGCAAATAAAGCGATATCGGAAACGTATTGTCGCTGAAATCCCGAAAGTAAAAAGAGGCGCCTTAATGCTTCTTTGTGAATGCTTTGATGGTGGGTTTTGTGCGACGTCGTGTGAAATCAGTTTGCGTAATGATGCCATTTTTCTGGGATACTTATGGGATGACCCCCTGATCTACTTCATGTGATAAACTCCACTGACTGAAGTCTACTTCCTCACTATGAAAGCTCATGCCGCCAACTTCTTTCTTTCAGTGAGTCTCAAAGGTGCCACCTGATCTCTCTGCGTACTGATTCTACAGACTAACATGGCTATATCTTTGAATGAGTCAACGGTGTGAGATGGCGGCCAAAAAGACCAATGTAATTCTAGGCTGCATCAACAGGAGCCTAAGGGCCCAATTAAGGGAGGTAATGGTGCAGAATATCTCTATTATGCCTTGGCCATAACCTCATCTGGGGGAACGCTGTGTCCATAGTTCAAAAAAGATATTGATGAGTATCCAGAGGAAGGTGACCAAGATGGCCAAAGGTCTGGACACCAAGCCTTATGAGGAATGGCTGAGTGAGCTGAGTATGTTAAACTTGGAAAGTTTAACTTGGAGGTCTTTAAGCAGAGGCTGGATGGCCATCTGTTGGGGATGCTTTGATTTAGATTTCCTGTATGGCAGAATAGGGTTGGACTGGATGGCTCTTGCGGTCTCTTCCAACTCAGTGATTCTATGATTCTAAGGCTCAGGGGAAACACAATAGCCGCATTTAAATATCTGAAAGGATGCTCCATGTAGAAGATGGAGCCAGCTTGTTTTCTGCTGCCCTATAGACTGGGACACAAACCAATGGATTTAAATAAGAGATCCCACCTAAACATTAGGAAGAACCTCTTGAGCGTAAGACCTAAGTGGAACACACTGCCTCGGGGGATGATGGGCTCTTCTTCTTTGGAGATCTTTAAACAGTGTCCATCTGTCAGGAGTGCTGTGGTTGTGTATTCCTGCACGGACTAGATTGTCCTCATGGTCCCTTCCAACTTTAAGGTACCGTGAGCCTATATTCAAGCTTTCCACTCCTGGACTATACGACTCCTAGAAGGAGGATGCTGGACTGAGCCAACAGCGTCTGAAACAAAAACGCTCTTGGGATGCCCTCAGAAGACACCACAAATTGGTACATTGACTCTCAGGATGGAAGTCTTGGAGGCCTCTTAAAGGCAAGAGGACGGATGGGAGAGACGGGGCTTTCTTCCATGCAAGGATGCTGAGTTTCCTTAAATCCTCGCAACCCAGAAATCTAAGCACTAGGTCACATACAGACGTGGGGTTATCTTGCGTTTAAAAAGAAATCAACAATTCTCCCGATATCCTCCCAACGCCCCACCGGGAAAAAAAAGCTTTTCAGGGCTTACCTGTGAGGATGTTTTCGGACTCGACATTCACCTGGACTTCTACGGAGTGCTTCGACGTGTAAGTGATCTCGGCGCTGACGTGGGCCACATCCCCGATGCACATCGGTGAAAGGAAATCAGTGCGCTCCACCCGGGCCAAGGCAGCCACGCATCGCTCCTGCGGGGGAACACAAAAGGACGCCGTTTGGTGACGCAATGCTATAACCGGAGAGGCAAAGCCTACTGCAGGAGACTGTTGTTCTTGGGTGCCTTCAAGTCGTTTCCGATTAGGTGACCTACCATGGGGTTTTCTTGATCAAGATTTGTTCAGCAGAGCCTTGTCTTTAGTGTTTTTGTGGGTTTTTTGGACTATGTGGCCATGTTCTAGAAAGGTTTATTCCTGACATTTCGCCAGCATTTGTGGCTGGCATCTTCAGAGAAGGCTGGCATGGAAGAGAGTTGGGTATATATAACTCTGTGTGTGTGTGTGTGTGTGTGTGTGTGTGTGTAGCACAATCGCGTTAACATGTGTGACCCTGGGTAGGGAGGTGTGTGTATATATGTATGTTTTTGTGTGTGTATATATGTACCCCACTCTCTTCCGTGCCAGCATTCTCCGAAGATGCCAGCCACAGATGCTGGCGCAACGTCAGGAATAAACTCTTCTAGAACATGGCCACAGAGCCCCCAAAACTCACCAAAAAAGTATGGATGCTGGCCATGAAAGCCTTCGAACTTCACCTGGGCCTTGTCTTTGCTTCCTCTAAAGCTGAGAGAATGCAATTCTTGCATTCTGAGGCCAAGAGAATGCAGTTCTTGCCCAAGGTGACCCAATGTGTTTCCATGCCTGGGCAAGGATTCAAACCCTGGTCTCCAGAGTTGTGGTCCAATGCTCAAACCTATACACTTGGCTGGCTTTCAGATTGGGAATACCTGCAAGGTTTCCAGCAGATTACTTCCCAGCCAAAACATGGCCACGAAGGAGTGAGTGGCTAGTGATCTACTCACCGTGATCCACTCACCGTGATCCAGCAATTCTTCATTTCCCTCGAATTTATCCAACACTGCCATCTTCTGGCTAAGCACAACTTAGGGCTTTGGTTGTGTTGAATGTTTGTTTTGTGTCGTCACTTGGTGTGTTGTTTGGCTTTGACTTAATTTGTTCATTGCTTTTAACAATAATTTAAAAATGGTACAATCCAGACACAGATTGTGTATAACAGTGGAAGAAGAGTATATTGGAGAAAACCACACACAAAAGGTTGCAAGCAGCTGTAAATAAATAGAATCATGATAATACCGGAACCTTTCTTTCACGAAAGAAATACATTTTGACAAAGCACATACAAAGGCATGCAGATTTGGTTCGCCTTAAGGTTGGAGTAAGTTGGAAATGACTTGAAGGCACACAACAACAACAAAACTCAGGGATTGGGATACAAAGCGTATTATCTCTTTTGCAGGATTACTGAGTTGGACGGTTCAAGAGAATCCGCAGGTAAAGCATATTTGGAGGTGGCCAAGCTCATCTCTGTTCAGAAACTTCCAACAAAGGAGACCCCGTTCCACCCTCAAACAATTCTTATCTTATTATTGAACTTATCTCCTGCTTTTCTCCCATACAGGACCTAAAGAGGTTTGTGCCGTACCTTAAAACAGTGATGCCCAAGCTCTGGTCCTCCAGGTGTTTTGGACTTCAGCTCCCAAAAGGCTCCACTATCTTGTTCTGGAGTCCAAAAGACCTGGGAATCACTGCCTTAAAACAATATAGCAAAAAGAGTCTAAAATACAAGCATTACAGTCACAATCACTATCAGACATTTCTTCCTAATCCTCCGGTGGAACCTCTTTCCTTGTCATTTGAAGACATTAATTCAGGCCCTAGCCCAGTGATGGTGAACCTTTTGCAGACCAAGTGTCCAAACTGTAACCCAGACCCTACTTATTTATTGCAAAGTGCCACGTCCCTCTGGCTTTCTAATAAGAAACTCTGTGCTAGGGCGACAGCATGTGTGCCCACAGAGAGGGCTCAGAGTGCCACCTCTGGCACGCGTGCCATAGGTTCGCCACCACTGCCCTAGCCTATGGAGCAGCGAAAAACAAACCTTCTTACTTTTAAGTTTCAGTTCCACTGCTTTTATTATAAAGACCTAGATAAAGGGATGTGAGTAAAGGCCGGAAAGGGATGCGCAGGGATGTAATATTGCCACTCCAAAGTATGCACAAATGAAAACTCTTAGTTGAAATTTTGAGCTAAGTACCGCAATCCATTAAGAATGGCAATCTGCTTTGTTGTCACCCTCAAGGCAAAACGCATGCATGTGCACAGAGAGAAAATATTCCAAGTGGAATCGATAGAGTGACGCTGGCACACGTGCAAAGGCCTCACACATGCAACGTACCCCGGTTTGAGTGTTGCAATGGCGGGTGCTGATGATGGCCCCAGCTTCCTCAATCATTTTCAGGATGGTCCCTCCGTGGACATTGCCAGCGATGTTGGCGTCATCTGGGCGCATGATCCTGTGAGGAGGGGAGGGAAAAAGAATAAAACCAGCTGAGATCTTGGTCAGGCTGAAGAGAGAAAAGTGGCAAAGCGGTGGCACCCTTCTCCAGCACTTCAAAAACAACATCACTTCCACCAGTCCCTTCTTTGCGGAAGAGGCATCCTTAATTATTTTATGAGTTGCAAAAAGGAGAGAGTGAGTTGGAGGAATCTAGCAGTCCCTGAATGACTAGCTGGTTTTTATTTTAGCATGAGCTTTCATGCAATAATTATATATATATATATATATATATATATATATATATATATATATGAATGTATATTGCATCTGAAGAAGTGGGTTCTAAAACCAGGTCCTTCCCCAAATTCCCAGCTGGATGGAGGATACTGGGAACCGAAGTATTAAAAAAGGAACTTTTGAGGTCCTGCTACTACTGGAATCCTAAACCCAACCCGCCTCTGTTCCCACCGTCTCTGCAATTGATCACTCTCAAGAGCGGCACCTGATAATCCTGTAATGCCTAACTGTGGATTAGCCTGCTGCCAGATTTAGGAAAGAAAACGGGATTAGGGCAAGGAAGGACAAGCGAGGAGAAAGCAGCCGCCTCGAAAAAGAGAGGAGCCAAATGGAGAGACTCCTTCCAAAGCTTCTTCCCATCATCCCCAAAACCTCTGCAACCCCCATGGGCAGAAAATGTGCACTGGCACCTGCCACAAATGGCCCATGGCTCTCTCCATAAAACTTATTTAAAGCAGAGGAAAAAGCAGCAACAAGCTTCCCTTACAGGAGCCATTTCTTCCATGTCTGTAAAGGAAGCTTGCCAGTCCCTTCTCCAGACCCTTTGCCTTGCAGACCCCCCTGTGCCAGGATGAAGGCTGGTACCTGGGCCAGAGATGGAGCCGGGGAAAGAGAGTGTCCCTTGGGACCAGGCAGGATGCTTACTGGATGGACCCCCATTTTGAGACTCCTGCAACCCCAACTCTTTGCTGTCTAACCCAGATGCTCAAAAGGGAACCCGTAGCTAACCCAGGCACAGCCCATTTTGTAGGTCCACGCCTGCCCTTGTGCCCTTCTGTGCCAGTCCCTCCTCCTCCTCCTGCCACTCTCCCCTGGCATCTGTGGGCAAAGAGGACCACCAGCTGCCCCCCATGGAAGTCTGACTTACTGGATAAGCCGGGCTGGCATCCTCAGGAATGGAAGAGGCGGCTGACAATGAAGGTGACTCTCTTGCCAAGCAGCAGGTGAGCTCTCCAAACCGGTCTTTCCACTTCCCGGCACATCATGCCAGGCCACCGACAACACCCCTCTGACAATGGGTTTCCGGTTTTGCCCCCCAAATAGGAAGGAGGCCTCCGCAGCCAATCGGGGCTGAGACGGATGAAGGACCCATTGCCATAGAAACCCTGTTGCCTCACCACAAAGAAAGAGGGAGGGAGGGAAACCAAGGACCAAAAGCAAGAGGCAGACTTGGTTCCTCCGTCCAGACAGCCCAAAAGCATCCCTAGAAGAGGACTAAGGAGAAGGCCCATTCATCCGCTTAAGCATCTTGTCTGGTCCCAAGGATCATCCCTACCCTCAAATGCCAACCTTCAGCCTGGCACAGGGGTCTGCAAGCCAAGGGTCTGGAGAAGAGACCATGCCACCCCTAGGCCTGGGACCTTTAAAAGGAGGGAGTCACCAGCAGTGCCTCCTGCCTTCTTCTGGGGTCCGGATGTGACCCCAAACTGGGGCTGAGCCTGAATTTTAAAGGATATGGACCCTAATTCCTTCAAACAGGTCTGACACCTTGTACAGCCGGCCCTCCAAGGTTTGCAAATATATATATAAAAGCCTTGATTTTGCCATTTCTGGGCACCATCTTACTACGCCGTTACATAGAACGGGACCTGAGCATCCACAGATTTTGGTCCTGCGACCAAACCTCAGCGGATACCAAGGGCCCACTATATGGCTCCCTTTAAACTTCAGGCTAAAACCGGGAGCGGATTCACCACCCCACGGACATGGCCATCAACATCAGCCATCGCTGCCAGCTAAGTACAGAGTCTGGAACCCTGGTCAGGAGCCAACCTGGTTGAGCACTGGGCTATAGCTCTGGAGACTGGGGTTCGAATCACCGCTCAGCCATGGGCAAGTCACACACCCTCAGAAAAACCCATGATAGGTTTGCCTTAGGGTCCCGAAGGCACACCACCACCACAATGCCCACCACCACCATCTGCAAACTCTGTCCCTTCTCTAGAAGAGGAGGGAGATAAACTTTCTTCACAGGTAAAGAAATGAAAACTCAGAAGTCTGTAGCAGTGATGGCCCTGTGGTGATCAGGGGGGCTAGTTGCTTCCTCTCCCCAGGATCCTATTCCAGAGCAGAGCCAACTTTGCCTGCAAAATGGAAGAGAATTGCAAGAGGGCAAAGCCCCAGACAGGTGTGCCACTGGAATGACTCACTACCTGCCATCCGACCTGAGAGCTGGGTCTCTGGGGCAAAGTTCTCTGGTGGCAAAGGGCCGGCGAATTCGAAGCAGGTGCCCAAACAGGCTCTGGGTGAACTCTGACACAGCCGTGCCTCCCTTCCTACAGCTTTGCGTCCCGGTGCAAGAGAGGGTTGCATAACAAGGAGGAATGAGGCAGCAGAACTAGTGAGCGGAGGCTGCACAAGAGGCCTCTGCCTTGCTGGTTCCCAGCAGGAACTATAGACTCATACTAGATTCTATGGAAGAGACCTCAGGGCCATCCGCTCCAACCATCTTCTGCTGTCCAAGCGTTCCCTGTGACAGGTAGCCATGTGTTTAAAACCAGGGTTCGAATCCCCACTCGGTTGTGGGTTGCCATAAGTCAGAAATGCATTGAAGGCACATAACAATTTATTGTTTCACCTTAGTTTACCCGTCAGTGACTGACATACCCCTTTCCCAGTAATCTGAGTATCTTTCTTCCAGTAAATCCAAATACTTTAAACATTCGACGTCACCGTTATTTGGCAACATCTGACCGGTCAGTTAATGGTAGTTCTGTTTTGAAAAGTCAGGAATGTCCAGCAACTGCAGCCTGAAGCATCTCTTTCACAGACACACACACCCATAAAAAATAAATTTGCATTCAGAGGTATTGCTTTACAAATCGACTGTCGAAAACAAGTGCACATGCCTCGTCACGAGAAGATATGGTTAGCCCCAGGCTCTAAATGTGTTATGAGCTGTTTCCGACTTACGGTGACCATAAGGAGACCTATCCTGGGGTTTCCTGGGGCGTGTGGGTTTGACACGACAAGACCTCCAACCCAACTTATCCCAAAACTTTAGGGCACGCCGAATCCTTTCCTTATTCAATCCTTATCACCTCACCAATTTGGAAGCCCATTCCCATTTTGCAAAAGTGCCAAGAAGTACAAGTTTGCCCACTTGGGATGGCTAAAGAAGGCATGGCCAAATGCCCAAGCCCAAAATGAAAATTATACCAACACCAAACCCATACAGAGAGAGAACCAAAACCACTTTCTAGATAAAGATGTTTGGGATGCAGCCTTTACCTCCTGAGGCCAGGTTTCGCCTGAAAGAGCTTTGCTCCGAACTGCCTCCATGCCTTCAGCATCGCTCCTCTCTGGATCAGAGACTGCCCAGGTATGGAAGACGATGCCCAGGTGAGGCCTGATACCTTCCCTATTTCCCCCCTTTTAATTGGGACGGTTGTCTGGAAATTTTGCAATGCCCACGACAAACATCCATTAGCGGGTGTTTGCTCTGGGCAGAAGACCTTAATGCAAATTCCTTTGAATCTGGACAACGTGAGACTTTAAATGCAACGGCCGTAACAGGCTATTCTGCCGGCTTGAGCCCTGATACAAGAGAAAGGGTATGCTGTTGTTATATGCCTTCCAGCCATTTCTGATCCTATTTTCTTGGCAAGATTTGTTCAGGGTGGGGGGGGGGCTTGCCTTTGAGGCTGAGAGAGTGTGACTTACAGGATGCTCAAGTCCCATTCAATCCAATGGCCTAGTCCAGTGATGGCGAACCTGTGGCACGCGTGACAGAGGTGGCACTCAGAGCCCTCTCTGTGGGCACATGTGCCGTCGCCCCAGCACAGAGTTTGCCAGAGTTTGTTACTAGAAAGCCAGAGGGACGCGGCACTTTGCAATAAATAAGTGGGATCTGGGTTGCAGTTTGGGCACTCAGTCTGTAAAAGGTTCACCATCACTGGCCTAGTCAAACAGCGTCCCTTATACAAAAGGGCATAACCATTTTGGGAATTCATATTTTTAAATACAGTAGAGTCTCGATTATCCGACGTAAACTGGCGGTCCCATAGGTCGGACAGTCGAAAAAGTCGGATAATCTGGAGGGTCACAGGAAAAGCCTAGCAATCACTATGAAAAGCCTTGAATCACTATGACGGTTGGGGCCTGTGGCCTGGCGGGGGTGGCGTTCGGGGCCGCCGCCGCCTCCGCACCTGCGGCCTGGTGGGGGTGGCGTTCGGGGCCGCTGCCGCCTCCGCACCTGCGGCCTGGTGGGGGTGGCGTTCGGGGCCGCTGCCGCCTCCGCACCTGCGGCCTGGTGGGGGTGGCGTTCGGGGCC
>NC_056528.1:9675772-9722832 GCF_019175285.1 Sceloporus undulatus | reverse complement strand
ACTGCCGCCTCCGCACCTGTGGCCTCGCTTGGGGCCTGGTGCTGGGGGCGTGGTCAGGGCTCAAAGCCACGCCTACCGACCAGTCCGACGTCGGATAAACTGGAACGTCGGATCAATGAAGGTCAGGTTAACGAGACTCTACTGTATATCTATTTTCAAGCCGCGGAAGCTTGGCTCCGTGGGATTCGAGGCATTTATGGAGGGCTGACTGTGCTACGATTACTTAATAAGTTCAGAAAAGAAGCCCATTTCTCCTCTCTGCCCGAAACGTTCCCTTCCTCCGACATCCTTTTACTATGCTTTAGCTTCGGAGCCCTTTCAGATCCGGAACGTGTCATTGATCCCATTCCGTGCTTTTCCCGTTTCCTCCACCGTTGCTGAATTTGTTAAAAATGTATTATTTCTTGTTGCAAGCTTTCCCTGGAGGAGCCTTTTGTTACACAACAGGTTATGAAGGCAGGAAAGCAAACAAGCTTGATATTTGCAGCCACTGCAGGCAATGACTTATTAATTAGACTTATTTCCAGGCGTCGAGGAGGGCCTCCTCCGCTGCCTTGCAAGAAAGAGCCGAAAACATTGGAAGCCACAAGGCAATGAGTTAAAAGAAGTCAGCAAACAGACTGCAACTCAGGCTGCATCCACACTGGAGTCATAACAACAATACTACTAATGGCTCAAGGCTAGGGACCTCTGGGCATGGTAGTTTGTTGGGACACCCCAGTGGAGCAGTTAAAGCGGTGTCCGAGTGGGTTATTTCTCCAATGTGGATGCAGCCCAAGTGCGGCATTCTGGTTTCACTCTGGAGACCAGGGTTCGAGTCCCCTGGAAACCCACTGGGCTCCTTTGGGCGAGTCACACTGTCTCAGCCTCAAGCCTCCTCCGAACCAATCCTGCCACGAAAAGCCCATGATAAGTTCTCCATTCGTCGGAAAGGACGTTGGCTCATACTTTAAACCACTATCAAATAACCAAACCGGCTTGCGCAGCCTTCCGCATGAAAAACACATGCAGCCCAAACTGGAAGATGCTGGGCGTGTTTTCCCGAGGCCGTGATTTCGCACCTAAGTCTGCAAAACCCAGATCCTCGGACAGCCCCGAACCAAGAACAATCCTGAGGATTCGGATTAGCAGAGGGAGCAAAGTGAGATAAAATACTCCGGAGGGTTACTCCCAGCAACCTGAGCAGAACACATATATTATTATTGGCAGGCCTATTGGTACCAATGCATCAAAGGAAGGCAAAACCGCAGCCATTACTCCCTTGCTTGGGCTGCAACTGTTGTGAATACTGATAGACAACACAACGCACAGCCACACAGGCTCATTGTGCCGAGTGACTGGTGGAAATGTGGCCTCCGAAGGCAGGACAAAGAGGAGATCAATGCAAGCTTATTGTCACGTGGAAGGAAACCCAGACATTACTATGAGCTTCTCCATTAAAAGTGGGGGAAATGAATGACCGGAGTTTGCCTTTGCCTCCCTCCAAGGCTGAGAGAGTGTGACTTAGAAGCACAATTAAGGACGGTGTAACGAAGTAAGGAACGCTGGAGTGTTTTCTGTACATTTTGCGTAATTGCTTCTCCCTTATTGCTTTTATTTCAAATGCTTAAGACAGGGCTCCATCATATCACCTCTTAACTGTCTCTTCTTTGCCTGGGAAGAATGAAGAACCTGGGATCTCTTTTCCTGTAAGACTGAACCCATTGCTGTGTGTTCTCTTCTCTGGAGGAGCAGAAAACAAGCTTGCTCCATCCTCAACATGACGCTCCTTCCAATACTTAGACAGGGCTCTCTCATACCCCCTTTTAACCTTATGTTCTTCACTTGGGAAGAATGAAAAACCTGGGATCCCTCTCCCTATAATTTGTATCCAATGCTCTGGGTCCTATTCTCTGGAGGAGCAGAAAACAAGCTTGCTCCATCCTCAGTCTTTCCAAATACTGAAACAGGGCTCCATCATACCCCCTTTTAACCTTATGTTCTTCACCTGGGAAGAATGAAGAATCTGGGATCCCTTTTCCTATAACTTGCATCCATTGCTCTGGGTCCTATTCTCTGGAGGAGCAGAAAAGAAGTTTGCTCCTGGATCCTTTCCAATACTTAGACAGGGCTCTCTCATACCCCCTTTAACCTTCTCTCCTTCACCTGGGAAGAATGGAGAACCTGGGATCCCTTTCCCTATGACTTGCCCCCATTGCTCCATTGTGTCCTATTCCCTGCAGGAGCAGGAGAAAAGCTCTCTCCATCCCTCCTCAACAGGAGCCCCTCCCTGGCCCTCTGCCCATGCCCAGAGGCCCCAGGCCTTACCGGCTGACCTGGATGTTGGCCGGCCCTGGAGAGCAGGAGGAGGAGGAGGTCAGGGGCGGCGGGGCCGGGGCTGCCTCCCCTCCGGCGGGGCCTCCTGCTGGCTGCATGGCTAAGGAGACGGAGACCGAGAGAGCGGAGGAGCAACGGACTGATGCTGATCGTCCAGGGATGGAGCGGCAGGGGGCGGGGCCTCCTCGCGCGCAGGCCACGCCCGCCTCCTCCTCCTCAGCCATTGGCTCAGGGCCCACATACGTCACCACAGGGGCGCGCAGAGCCTCCTGGGAGTTGTAGGCAGGACAGTACCCTCCCCAGGCTCTTAGACACAGAGGGAGAGGGGTGTCTGGAGGATGCTGGGGCTTGCAACCTTTGAAAGGCAAGCCTAGTACTAGGACTCTAGGGCTTATAGTTCCCCCCTCGCCCTCAAAGGTTGGGTGGGATAGTTTTTGGGGGGATGCTGGGTGTTGAAGTCCCTTGACTGTTTTACAAGAGGGGATTATTCTGGGAGTCATAGCCATAGTCTCCTCCAAGGCAGAGGGTTCTAGGAGTAATAGTCTCCCCCAAGGCAGGATTTCAAAGATCAGGGTAGTTGGTGGATGCTGGGAGGTGTAGTCCAAACAGAATCTGGGTAGGAGTGGATTATGGGGCTTGTACTCCCCCAAAGGATCCATAATCCCCTTGTACCCAGACCTTGGGAAAGGCTGTCTGGACTACAATTCCCAGCAACCACCAACTCTCCTCCCTGTTATCCTGGGCTTGGTGCCCAGGATATGTTCCTTTCCCTGCCTTTCTGAGCTAGAGAGAGATGGAGACTCCGGAGGTCTGCCTGCCATTTGCTGGCATCAGCTAGTGCCAGGGGAAAGGGAAACAGAGAGTCTGAAGAGACCCCAGAAAGGGCTCTCCGGCCCAACCCCATTCTGCCATGCAGGAACTCCCTATCAAAGCATTGTCCCTCCCATGGCTCAAAAATATTCCCCAAACAGATACATTCCACAAAAGCAAACCTTGAGTTCTCCATTTTATGTACCGGGCTTAATTTCGCTATACTATGGTATATATTGGGACTTGGGCATCCAGTGATTTTGGTAACTATGGAGGATTTTCCCCCTTGGACCCAAACCCCAGCAGATACCAAGGGCCTATAATAATAATAACAATACAAATAGGGAGAGAATAGGCTGGCCCAGCTTCATCAGGGCTAGCCTGAAGATAGAGGCTCCTCCCTCCATAACAGTCATCCTTTGGCCTATGAGGGAGTTGACCAGGCAGGCCCAGCTCCACCAGGGCTAGCCTGAATAAGAAGAGCCCTCCCTCCGGTCCATCTGCCTTGGTCCAGGCCTCAGAGGGAGAGAAGAACCACTGGACCTCATCCCTTTCCCCACCACCATTCCCTTCTCCTTTTGTGTCTTGTCTTGTTAGATTGTAAGCCTGAGGGCAGGGAACCGTCTGTTATCCCCTCTGTTGTAAACCGCTTGGATTCCCAGTGATTGGGCGGTATATAAATAAATCATATATATATATATATATATAATATAATTTTATACATATACACGCACGCACACACACACATATATAATATACACAGTTATTTATATATATATATATATATATATGTATATATATATATAGAGACATACAATATATATACAGTATACACACACACACATACACATACATATTATATATCTATATATATATATATAATTTTATACATATATATTTATAAAGATATATAATATACACAGTTTTATATATATATATATATATACACACACACACACATACATACACATATAATATACACAGTAATGTGTGTGTGTGTGTATATATAATATAGTTTTATATTTATATATATAGACATATTATTTACATATATATATATATATATATATATTTATACACACAAACATATATAATACACAGTTTTATATATGTGCGTATACACACACACACAAACACACACAAAAACTATTATATACACAGTATACAAACTCTTGCAGAAAGTGGCCCTGGCTCCATACTTCCTAGGAGTGCATTGGGCAAGAGAGCTTGGAGAAGTTACTTCTGCAGGAATAAGGCTTTCAGGGTGCCTCTCGAATGCCATCCCTGCCAAGGCAATGGCACCCAATGCTCCTTGCATTCCCAAATCCCCCCCAAAACGAGGGTTTCCCTTAGAGAAACACTTCTTTTTTCTGAGATGTGATGCCCAGAAATGGCCACCAGATGGCGCTCCAGGATTACAGTTGGAACGAAGGGTCCGAGAGGCGGCAATGCTCTGCGTCGCCACAAGAGGGCGCCCAAACAAGCCATTGCATTCTGTATACAAACTCCATTTCCATTCACTGAAGTGGGTCTGTTTCAGAGGGGTTTGGCCCCATTCCCTTCCCCTGGACCTTTCTTTGCTCTGATTGGACAAGAAACAAGGAGAGGCCCGGGCAGGAAAAGCTGGGACATTGTTGCTGTTTTTATTATTTAATAAACAAATAAATAAATTAGCTTTTGTTTATTAAATCCCACAATAGGTTTCCTTGAAACTCTGGAGCACAACTTAACAACACAAACGCATGCCTTCTTTGAAATAAATCCCACCTTTTGGAAGGACTTACTCCAAGTACAGCCTTGGAAGGTCTTTAAATCCCAGCCTTGCCTTGCATTGCCTTTCCTTCTTTCATCTGTGCATCCCTGAGAACTAGAAACTTGGTTTGTTGCTCTATTTCTTTTTGTCACAGCAGCAAAACACTGGGAAACCTGGCCCTTGGAGGAAACAGTGTCCCTGTGATCCAGGGCCTTGTGATTCGAACTCTTGGCCCGGCCGGCCGCTGCTTCATGGAGGTGGCTCTTTGTCCCTTTGGAGCTCCCAAGGCGACCGAGAAAGTGATCTCTGCCCAACGAAAGCCAGGTGTCCAATGTCACTCTCCAGCCGTCCTTCTGCCTGCCTTTGCATTCCACTTTTGCAAAAGGATGCTGCTGTGCAAACACACTGCAATGCAGCTGGAGCGCAGGAGCCCCGCAGCCATGGCATCCCTGGACCCATGTTGCAATGAGTTGTACCCAAAAGAAGCCATCTTGTGCCACTGAGCAAAGTACAACACCCCAAATCCACAGTCTGACCAGACATGTCCTCCTTTCCCAGGACATGCCTCTGTCCCATGTATAATCCTATCACCAAAACTGACATATGCGAGATATAGAGTAATATACGCAAAACACACATAGGATATAAAACATATGCAACGTATAGAATAATTTGCGTATATTATTCTATACGTTGCATATGTTTTGTATCCTATGTGTGGATATACATCTATATTAGGGGAAGCAAGGCCTGGCTGCAATGATGCATCCAGAGATCTTCCTTTTCTTGCTTTTAATGCATTTCCTGCAAACCGGAAGATTAGGAGGAAGGAAAGAAAGAAAGAAATAAAGAAAGGAGGAAAAAAGGAGGAGGGAGAAATGCAATCTCTGTCTCCCAAGCCTTTCTGCCCAACTTGAGTGGGTTTCTTCTTTATTATTAAAGAGAGATATTTGCAAAAATACATATTCCCCCCCAATTCAATGTCTGCTTGCAAAAACCATGTTTTCCAGGGGAGGGGGTGTGTGATGGGAATTGTAGTTCAAAAGCCATGCCTAGGGAACTTGTAGTCCTTGCAAGCACACAGACATGAGCTCCTCCTCAGGGTTCAGGGGGAGCAGCAGACCTTTGGAACTACAGGACCCATCATCCCCCTTCCCAGGGTTGGGGACTTCAATGTCAATGTTAGGGGTCTTGGAGGACACTTCCCATCATCCTCATAAGGCCCAGAATGTCAGGGAGGTTTCAAGCCCTTCAGGACTAGGGTTGGAGGACGCTTCCCATCATCCCCAGAATAGGGAGAGGTTAGGGGAGGCCTCCCTCCAGCCTTTCTGCGCCCTTGGCCCCCTTCCTCCTCCAGTTCCTTTCTGGAAATTCCCAGAGCCCTCCAGGGGTGATGGGAATTGTAGTCCAAAGCTAAGGAGTCCCTGCACTCGCCAAGGGCGGCAGCAGCCCCAGCCCCACCAGCCTTTTTCTTCCTCATGACCTGGAGCCAGGCCTCTTCCTGCAGAGCGCGCGAAGGGCCGGGTAAAGGGAACGAGGCCACGCCCCTCAGAAATAGGCAGCCAATCAGAGCGCGCGAAGGGCCGGGTAAAGGGAACGAGGCCACGCCCCTCAGAAATAGGCAGCCAATCAGAGAGAAAGGGCCGGGTAAGGGAACAGAGGCCCACCCCCTCAGAAATAGCGCCATCATGAGCGCGGGGAAGGACGGGTAAAGGGAACGAGGCCACGCCCCTCAGAAATAGCAGCCAATCAGAGCGCGAGAAGGGCGGGTAAAGGGAACAGCCCACGCCCCTCAGAAATAGCAGCCAATCAGAGCGCGGGAAGGGCCGGGCTAAAGGGAAAGAGGCCACGCCCCTCAGAAATAGGCAGCCAATCAGAGACGCGCGAAGGGCCGGGTAAAGGGAAGAGGCCCACCCCCTCAGAAATAGCAGCCATCAGAGCGCGCGAAGGGCGGGTAAAGGGAATGAGGCCAACAACATACATAAATTACACACACGGTTATGTATACTGTAACATATATATAGATTTAATATATTTATATATAGATTATATATAATATAATCTATATACATACGTATATTATATATATATATATATATATACCAAACACACACACACATAAATTATATACACAGTTATACACACGCCAACATATATATATACATATACATAATTTTATTGGTGACTTGAATTAGTGTGTCAGGGGTCTGAGGACACTTCCCATCATCCCTCATAAGGCATAGCATGTCGGGGGGGGCTTGGAGGACACTTCCCCTCATCCCCAGACCATGCAAGGGAACGACCCACGCCCTGTGCCCTTGGCCCCCTCTACTCACTCCTTCTGGAAGTTCCCAGAATCCTCTGAGCCTTCCAGAGTGATGGGAATTGTAGTCCAAAGCTGAGAAGTCCCTGCATTGGTAAGTGGTGCAGTGCCCTGATTAGCCACAGGAGGGCGCCCTTGTATTGAGGAATGTTCTGCCCAGCGAAAGGGAAGGACTCTCTCGCCCTCTGCCTGCTGCCTTAAGAAACCTGACCCTTCCTTTGCCCTCGGTTGCCCCACTTGCCCTCTCAAAGACCAGTTGCTGCCACTTTGGGAGCCTGGCCTCCTGTCTGACTGGGGTTATGCCCACCGCGTCCCTTTGCATCATTGCGCTGCATGGTTTCGGCTACACTGGTGCGGCAGATGCCCACTTCAAACTGACTTGACCTTCCTGGCCCTAAAAGCGGAGGCTGGGAAGCGGGAAGGAAGTCACTGGAGAATGAAAAGGTTGTCTGTTGCCAAGACTCTCAGCTGTGAGCGAAGGCCAAAGCATGAAACAGGAGCGTAATGGCGCATGACAAAAAGTTGGGACATGTCCAAGGAAGGGCAACCCACTCTGGCCCTTTCCTGTAGGCCATTGAAACCCAAACCTGGTCCTCCAGATGTTTTGGGACTTCAGCTCCCAGAATTCTGACTGTTGGGCAAGTGGCTAGGCTTCTGGGAGTTGAAGTCCAAAACTCTGGAGGACCAATGTAGGCTCAGGCAAAAGCCAACTGCTGCAGCTCTTCTTTGCTCCTCTGTTCTCCAATGCTGATAACATTTGCCTCAGCCATGCTCTGAAGTTGCGTGCCTCCTTTACATCTGCAAAATCTTTGAGGTATACAAGTTAGCTTGTGCATTTGGCACATGATGGCGGATCAACGGGGGCACGCATGTGGCCAGGGAAGCCCCAAAGCCTCAGCTGAACTTGTTGCACGGCAGCTTTCAATCCAAGCCTTATTCCTCCAAGTAATTTAGAGACAGGACTAAAAGGTCGTTACGGTGGAACCAGAATCAGTATTTGAAGCAGCCCAAAGGCGCCCAAATAGCACTGGTTAAGCTGGAAACTTGAAGGCTCGCCTATAAGTTGTACAGAGTAAACAGAATTGGTTTTGCCGAGGGCAAATCCTTGGGAGGGGACCAATGCTTCCAGCTAAAAGCATCCCCAGCAAGGACTCCACCTTTCGGACGATTTCCGGAGAGAAGAGACCCCGCCTCCTTCTGGTGGGGAGTAGAATATTGCATGATGCCGAAAGGAGCAGGACCTCAAGAACGGAAACGCCACAGAGGAGAAAACCTTAGGACAAGTCAGTGTGGGCCTCCAGGAAGGCTCTGTCCGGGCCCAGGGATCTTCAGCATCTTTATCAATGACTTGGACGACAGAATTGGGGACATACTGATCAAATTTGCAGATGACACCAACATTAGGAGGAATAGCTAATATTCCAGAGGAGGATCAAGATCCAAAATGACCTGAATAGACTTGAAAGCTGGGCCAAAGCTAACAAAATGAATCAACACGAGAAATGTAAGGTACAGAAAAAACAAAAGGCACAGAATAGGATTATGGGGGACACTGGCTGAATGAGATTTATATGTGTGAAAGGGATCTTGGAGTCCCAAGTAGACCACAAGTTGAACATGAGTGAAGAGTGGTGATGCAGCAGCTAACAAGGCCAATGCGATTTAGGCTGCATCATAGAAGTATAGGTCTAGATCAAGGGAAGTAATAGTGCCACTATATTCTGCTCTGGTCAGGCCTCACCTGGAATAATATTGTGTCAGTTGTGGGCACCACAATTTAAAAAGGACATTGAGAAACTGGAGCCATGTGTCCAAAGGAGGGAGACTAAATGGCGAAGGTCTGGAAACCATGAAGCTCTATGAGGAAGGACTTAGGGAGCGGTGTTTACCTGAGAAGAGAAGGTAACAGTTAAATGATAGCATGTCAAGTTAAATTGAAGGGATGTCATATTGAGGAGGAGCAAGCTTGTTTTCTTGCTGCTCCAGAGAATAGGACACATGGAGCAATGATGCAAACTGCAGGAAAAGAGATTCCATCGCAACATTAGGAGGAACTTCCTGAGAGAAGGGCTGTTTGACAGAGGAACACACTCTCCTCAGAGATTTTGGTGGAGTCTCCTTCCTTGGAGGCTTTAAACAGAGGCTGGATGGACATCTGTCAATGGGGATGCTTTGATGAGAGTTCCTGCATGGCAGAAGAAGGGAGTTGGACTGGATGTTCTTGGGTTCCATTCCAACCTAGGATTCTATGATTCTAGGATTCAACAACCAAAGGCGATGGCGTTAATCTGTGGAAGAGGTTTTCAGGGCATCGCCAATGAGGCACAAACCCAGCCTGTCCTGTGTGCCTTAGACCAGTGGAAGGGACCTGACAGAGGATGCCATCTGCTCATTCCAGCTTCACTTTCAACAGGGCACTGAATCTGCTCCAGAACGAACACCTTGGAACCGTGTTGGGCGTCTGGGGACATTTAGTCGGCTTGCAAGAAAACTGGCTCTATCAATGGCAACGTTGAAGATGACAATTTTTTTGCTCTTGTGCGAGTGGACCATTGTGCCAACAACCCTTGAAGACGTTTGCTTGCAAACTGACTAAATATGACAGCGGGGTGACATAAACACCCCATTGTCCTGTAGTTGGGAATGAGTCCTAAGGCTGCATCCACACTGCAGAATAACCCAGTTTGACACCACTTCAGCTGCTAGGGATCCTTGGAACCAGGATTTTGTGAAACATTTAGCATTTCCTTGGCAGCAGAGCTCCAGTGCCACGACCCCAGAATCCCACAGCCTGAGCCATGGCTGTTCAAAGTGACGTCAAACCGGATTACTTCTGCAATGTGGAGGCACCCTGAACTATTTGCACATGGTCCCAGTCCATTGAATTCCTTTACAAAGATCAGCATTGGAGCAAACCCTGTGCATCTTTAGTGCGCAGACATATAATTTTTCACAGACGGCACAAACGTCTCATGAAAAGCGAGAGGACTCTGTCCTCAGGCTTTGGCGCTTGCAAACTCTGGAGGGAGAGATCTTGAAGCATGTAGCATGTGATCCATGGAGTGCCAAGTGAGAAAGACATTTGCAATGGAAACATCATGTGAGTCTGAGTCGCTTCGTCTCTTGACTGCGTTTGCATAGGTCTGGGTACAGAGCATAGCAAGGAGAAGGAAGCCAGAGGCATTCCCATTGCTTTCAGATGATGCATTGCATTTGTACGGCGAGCATCATTCTTCCATCTGTGTGCCAATTGACAGCTACCTCTTGAGATTGCAATCCCCAGCATCCCCAGTCATTTGTGTTCGTTGTTGCGTGTGACTTCAAGTTGTTTTGGACTATAACAACCCAAAGGTGAACCTATTGGGGTTTCCTGGGACTTTTTGCCATGGCCCTCCTCTGAGCGAGAGAGTGGAACTTGCCCAGGGGTTTGCATGGCTGAGCTGGGATATGAACCCGAACCACACACACTCAGCCCCAGAAAACCTCGTTATAGGATAGCTTTAGGATTGCATATAAGTTGGAACCAACTTGAGGTGTGCAACAACTACAAACAACCGGATATGAAGCTGGCTAGAGATAATAAGGATATATAGTATTATGGAATAGGGAGACAGTATGTGGGACTCTGGGTTATGATACGGATGCCAGCCATTGCTAGGACTCTTTTTCCTTCCTTTGCTCTTGAATGGAGATGTATTTTGCTTTATTTATGGCAATATTTCTATCCTGCCCTTTATCCTGAGATTTCAGTACGATAAAACAAATCTAATACATGTAAAGAAGAGCTGGCATGGTGCTGTGGTTGAGTGTTGGACTAAGACTCTGGAGACCAGGGTTCGAATCCCAGCCTATGCATCCTGGAGACCAGGTTCAATCCCAGGCTGCTAGACTTTGCACCAGGGTTCGAATCCCAGCCTGACTATGACTCTGAGACCAGGGTTCGAACCCAGCCATGTGACTCTGGAGACCAGGTTCGAATCCCAGCCTATGACTCTGGAGACCAGAGTTCAAATCCCAGCCTGACTATGACTCTGCAGACCAGGGTTCGAATCCCAGCCTATGATGTTTATCACACTATGCTCTTAAGAGGTACTATTCCAGTGTGACTCCTCTAGCAGCGCTCCTGTTGCATGCGGGATTGGCAGTTTTAAGGAGCTGAACTTCTCTGCCTGAGATTCTAAATACCCCTCCTTAAAACTGCCAATCCCACAGGCAACAGGAGGCAGCTAGAGGAATCACACTGGAATAGTACCCTTTTAAGAGCATAGTGTGATAAACATCTATGACTCTGGAGACCAGAGTTCAAATCCCGGGCTGACTATGACTCTGCATAGCCATGTAAACCCACGGTTGACCATGGGCAAGTCGCACTTTCTCACCCTTAGAGGTCACCCAGAGCAAACCCACTCTGAAGAAAACTGCCAAGAAAACCCCATGATAGCCATCACCTGGAGCAGATTTAATTTCCCACCAATGTAGAAGTCACCGGATGCTACTGAGTTGGGTTTGGTGAACAGTCAGAGTATGTAGCATTTTATTTTGGGGAATCACTTACAAAGCATCCTTTTAATTTCATTAGAGAACGAAATACAATAAAAAGAAAGCCAAGCAATGAAAGCCTCTCCTTGTATTTTATTTTTAATCAGGTAATGTGGCATGAATGCAATCAGCCCAACAAATTAAGTCTGGAATATTCAACCAGAGGATTAACATAAATGGATTTATCTTGGGACGGCATCCAGGGGATGTGTTTCGCTGCAGAGGAACGTTTCCAGGCTCTGGTCCGGAGGGGAGAGGCAGGCGATAAGGAACTGAAGCATGAGACGTCCAGGTGGGTCTCCTGCGAGGTGCGGTTCCTTGGCCAGGGGTCCAACCATGCTGAACTTTGGGCCTTTCACACTACACAATATAGTGCGACAAGCCAATTCAAGACCATGGCTCCATCCCGTGGGATCCTAAGAGTAGCATCCAAGTAAGGATGAGAGACAAGTAAATATGGAGACTGAAGCATTGAAGAAGTGAGAAGGTCCAGGTGGGTCTCCTGTCGAGGTGTGGTTCCTTGGCCAGGGTCCAACCATGCTGAATTTTGGGCCTTTCACACTACACAAATATAGTGCGACAATTCCAGTTCAATGACCATGGCTCCATCCCGTGGGATCCTAAGAGTAGCATCCAAGTGAGGATGAGAGACAATAAATATGGAGGTTGAAGTGTTGAAGAAGTGGAGAAGGTCCAGGTGTGTCTCCTGCCAAGGTGTGTTCCTTGGCCAGGGTCCAACCATGCTGAACTTTGGGCCTTCACACACTACACAAATATAGTGCGACAATTCCAATTCAATGACCATGGCCTCCATCCCGTGGGATCCTCAAGAGTAGCATCCAAGTGAAGGAGGAGAGACAAGTAGTATGGAGGTTGAAGTGTTGAAGAAGTGGAGACGGTCCAGGTGGGTCTGGTCCAGGTGGGTCTGCTGAGGTGTGGTTCCTTGGCAAGGTGTCCAACCTTATTGAACTTTGTACCTTTCACACTACATAAATATAGTGTGGCGATTCCACTTCAACTCCCATAGCTCCATCCCAAGAGATCCTAAGAACGTTATGCAGGTGAGGATGAGAGGCAGATGAATAAGGAGGTTGAAGAAGTGGAGAAGGTCCAGGTGGGTCTCCTGTCGAGGTGCGGTTCCTTGGCCAGGTGTCCAAAAATGCTGAACTTTGGGCCTTTCACACTACAGAAATATAGTGTGACAATTCCAATTCAACAGCCATGGCTCCATCCCGTGGGATCCCAAAATTGGCATTTTAGGGATGAGTACTTAGAATTAGAGCTCCAACGTGGCGTAGAGATTTGAGCATCCATGGATTTTGATATCCACGGTGGATCCTGGGACCAAACCTAAGTGGATACCAAGGACCCACTGTGTATATAAAACAGAAATGGATATTAAAAGCCTGGCATGACACTTTCAAGCACTGTTTATTCTAGTTGTAGAATCGGAGGGGTCCGAATGTCAGAATTTTTGAATGAAGAATATAATGAAGATGAGCTTTCCCTTTAAAATGATGGTTGTTTCCGACTCGGTTTAATGTATGCCGTCTCTCTCTCTCTAATAGTTACATAGGAAGACTCCTACACTTAGGATGGAGATATGTATTTCTTCCAAACGTAGAAAGCCAGTCCTGTTGGGTTGGGGAGCTCTCTTGTTTCTTTTTTCCTACCTTGACGATGCTGCGACACTGGAAAGAAAGCAGAAAGGACGCTCCAAGTTGTGAAGCCATCTTGCTCTAGGCATTTCATGAAGCATCACAAGCCATTGTTTTAAGAAAAGGAAATAAGTTATTTGCAGGAAGCACTGCAGAGCTACCAAAAAAAGAGGCTTGCTTCTTTTATTTTCATTTTTCCTAACGTAGACGTTTGTCCACTTAAAATAATAATAATTATTAGAGTAAAAATGATCTATTCATAGGTGAGGAAAATGCCACGTTCGTCCCCATTCCTAAATGTCTCACTCCAGGAAACTATGGGTTGGGTCTTCATAGGTTGACCATAAGTCTCAGTATTGTGGCAAATCTTTGGCAAGTCCTTTTCCCCGCAGGTGGAAGAGATGCTCAAAATGGAGGATCTGAGGATTTTGTCCCCCCACGATGGTTTTTCCTTGTTAGGGCCTGTCAAAAGAAATGGGCGGAAAGAGAGGTTATTTTGCAGAACCAATGAATACATCCATCTGAGTCAAGTCTCTGAAATCCTCCAAAATCCATGGAGGGCCGAAAGAGTCCCATCTTTGCTTTCGGATGGTTTGGTCTACACCAACTTTGTTTAATGCACCAATGTTTTAAAAACATTATGCTTAAAATGACCTCCAAGCGATGCTTATCCAAAACACAAGTGGATCGTGTTGTGACTTGGGTCCCGTCTCCAAGATACCTCATTATGTCTATGAAAACATTCCCAAATCCAATAAAACCCAAAATCTGAAACACTTCTAGTTCCAAATTTTTTGAATCAGGGAGAATCAACTGTGTCTTCCTATTCCTCATATAATTTCAACTAAATTCTGTACAAAGCCAGCAGTTCCTTTTACAGAAAAGAGCCATTTCTGGGCAGTTTCTTGCACCGAAAGCAAGATTCTGGCATTTTCTAGGTAGAAATGGTCTTTTCTGTGCAGAACTTGCTGAACATGGCAAACATTTGTATGTTCTGTTCTGTGCATGGAAATCCTCATGCACATTTTTTGCAGGATATACCCTGAAACGTGAAGGCTCTCCCTGCCTAACCTTCTTCTTTTCAAGGTTTTCTGACATTAAAAAAAGCAGTTTTTCAAGCGCTTCTCCCCCCAATCCTTGGAAATATTCTTTCCATACTTGCAATTGGGAAAAGAGGAGAAAGGTATGTGCCAGCGTCCCGCTCTGCCTGACCCTGGCATGCCCTTGCGTTCTGGACAGCCTCCGTAATTGGAGAAAACCCACCCAGGCTCAGGTTGCAGAGAAAAGGGAATATGGAGAACTGACCTCATGAGCCTCCTATGCCACCCTAACACCCGCCTGGCCAAGTACTTACGAGTACCTGCCCGACACCTTCTTCACGATGATAATGATGATCCCAGTGGCGACACCAATTGCGACAATGATGCCAATGATAATCCCAGCCATGGTGGCCGTTTCCAGACCATCTGAAAGGGAATTGGAGAAGCATAAGTTTGGAAGAGACCTCAAGGGCCGTCCAATCCAACCCCATTCTGCCACAATCCAAGCACTGGCCATCCAGCCTCTGTTTGAAAACCTCCAAAGAAAGAGACTCCACCACACTCCAGGGACCTTATCACACACATTATTTACACCGTTATGGGAATGGGAAGGGGACGCTCAGGGCTGCGCGCAACTGGGAAAAAAGGGATTTTATTGCAAAGCAAATTGTTGTCAAAATGGCCCCGTTTCGTCCCCCGGCACCAAGTCGTCTCCATTCAGTGTTGAGGGGCGCCATCTTGCTCGGTTGGAAGACTTCCGAACCGAACATTTAATGCTTATCAGCACTGAATGGGGACGGCTTGGCGCCGCGGAACGGAATGGGGCCATTTTGAGGATGATTTGCTGTGCTTTAAAATCCGTTTCCCCCCAGTCGCGTGTGGCCCAAAGAGTCCCATTCCCATAATGGGGAAAATAATGTGTGCGATAAGCTTCGAGGTCAACATCTTCCACCATCAAACAGCTCTTACCATCAGCAAGTTCCTCCTAATATTGAGGTGGAATCTCTTTTCCTGGAGATTGCATCCATTGCTCCGGGTCCTATTCTCTGGAGCAGCAGAAAACAAGCTCACTCCCTCCTCAGTATGACCTCCCTTCAAATATTTAAACAGGGCTCTCGTATCACCTCTTAACCTCCTCTTCTCCAGGCTAAACATCCCCAGCTCCCTACGTTGCTCCTCATAGGGCTTCATGGTTTCCAGACCTTCCACCATTTTGCTCTCCCTCCTCTGTACATGCGCCGGCTTCTCCACAACCCACTTGAATTGTGGTGGCCAAAAATGGATGCGGGTGGACTACTGACTGTTTTCTCCTCCAGCACATTTGCAGGGCCAGCTTGTCTGTGTTGTGTGCCTTCCGGTCATTTCTCACTTATGGCCATCCTAAGATGATGCTGTCATTTGAATTTCTTTGGCAAGGTTTGTTCAGAGGAGGTTTGCCATTGCCTTCCCTTGAGTCACAGAGACTTGCCCAAGGTTTTGTGGCTGAGCAGGGAATCGAACCTTGGTCTACAGAGTTGTAGTCCAACACTCAAACCACTATCCAATGCTGGTTCTCAACAAGGCATCCTCCCAGATGTATGCTGCTAGATCCATGGAAAGCTATACTTCCCCCATACACAGCCACACTATATATATATATATATATATATATATATATATATATATATATGCGCAAATATCCCCAAACACTCTCTAGGGAGTGTTGGGGGTATTTTTTGGGCATGTTTTAGCCCCTCTGGGGCCACTGCAACCATGGTCCCTCATCCTTAAATGGAGTATTTCAAATGCTGGATAAGGGAGACTCAACCTGTATATGAAAACATCCAAAAAGCCAATAAAACAATCCAAAATCTGAAACTCCTCTGGTCCCAAGCCTTTTGGATAAAGGAGGCTCAACCTGTACTTTATTAAAGTTCAGTCATTGCTAAGGAATGTGTTAGGAATGCTTTGGGCAGAAACCGCCAAAAGGTACCAGCTTTCTGCCCTGCAAATAATGAAAAAACATTCCGTTCCAGAGCAACTTTATGCCCAAACCCAGACCTCCAAGAGAAAAAACAACCCACGAATAAACCAGGCGTAGCATTTCTCCACATCTGAGCAGACCAAGAGAAGCTCACCGGGGTCTTTGTACTTAAAAGCCACCAGGAAGTTGCTTTGGAAAGAAGAAGTTATGAATTGTGGGATGATTTGAACTCAGTCTTCTGATGGAATGCCAAAAAGGATGCATTTGGAAACTTAATATGGAAACTAACACTTTCCATCATCTGGTCAGTTATTAGACTTTTTAGCAGCAAAATCGGGGGCAACAATTTGGAACTACCAGACTATAAATTATGGGAAATAGGATTGCAAGGTGGTATAGTGGTTTGAGGATTGGACTATGCCTTTAGAGACCCGGGTTCAAGTCCTGGCTTGGCCATTGAAACCCACTGGGTAACTTAGGACAAGTCACACTCTCTCAGTCTCAGAGGATGGCAATGGCAACACCGCTCTGAAGAAACATGCCAAAAAACCCCCACAATAAGTTTGTCTTAGGGTTGCCACAAGCTGGAAATAATTTGAGGGCACACAACACACCCATACACACCCATACACTATTTTTGCACTTGGAACAACAACAACAGCAACAACTTAGTTGTTGGAACTCAGTTTGCAGCAACTGAAGTAAGCTAAGGATGAAGGAGGGAGGAGGAGGGAGAAAGTGGGACTTTTTAAGAGCAATGGAAAATATGCCTCCATCCTGCACTGAAATGATACTGTATTTTTGTAGTTTCGTCTTATGGTTGCCATAAGTCGGAAACGACTTGAAGGCACACAACAACAAACATCATGGTGTTAAACAGTCTGCAATGACTTCTCCAAACAACTCCGCATCTGGCTTCTTTCCAGTCCGCACGCCAAGAGCTTTTGCCACCTCTGGAACCAGGATGGCATGCGCCACCCGCCTCTCCTCTCCAAAAGTCTCACTCATTAGCATGCCTATAGGTTCATATAAGGATTTATAGGTAACCCAAGAAAGCGACCTAAGCACTTGCCGCCTCGGTTAAATTCAGACATGACACGCGCCTTGTTTGAAAATCTACCCGGGGCCTTGGGTTTCGGTTGCTTGGAGTTGGACAAGGACCAAGGATGGGCCAAGGAGATGATAGAGCAATTTTAAGGACCTTGCTAGCTAATCCAGGCTGGTAACTGATACGATGGACCTGTTATGTAATTCTTAATTTGGGATAGGCCTGTAAACAAAATCTCAGCCGCAGGAGCCTTGCTCCAAATGCAGGGAAATCTGGCCAGAATGGTGTTTCCCGGGAACGGGAGAGAGGAATTTGCTTGCTGATTTAATTACTTAAAGAAATATCATTGCCTTTTATTAGTTTTGTTTTTACTAGACTTAAGGTGGATCATCTAAACTGTAGCGGGGCACAGCGGTTTGAGCATTGGACTGTGATTCTGGTGACCAGGGTTCGAATCCCACCTCGGTCATGAAACCCATTGGGCAAGTCACACACTCTCTCAGCCTCGGAGGATGCAATGGCAAGCCTCTCCTGAAGAAGTTTACCAAGAAAACTCCATGATAGTGTCACTAGTCACTGGAAATGTCTGGAAGGCACAAACAAACCACAACCAAAGCCTCCCAATGCATCCCTCCAGTTGTTGTTGGACTGCAAGTCCCAGCACCCCCCCCCCCAGCCAGCATCACCAGCCATGAGGAATACTGGGAGGTGCAGTCCAGCACTATGCAAGAGCTGTGTGACTCCAGTCCCATGCGGAAGACCTCTCCCAGACGCATGGCATTCAAGCAAAAGATATAAAGCATTAAACAGTGCTGATCATACCATCAGAGGGCTCTGGCACACCCGGGTCAGTCGTGTTCTCACTGTCTTCGCTGGTCGACAGGACACTGTCGGTGGTCATCACTCCCTGAATTGGGAAATCATCCGTCATCATAGGCAATTCTACACATTGGATTTGGCCTGGCCATATTGTAACTCAGACGGTGCATGTGGCCCCTGGGATTGCGGGGGCCTCCAAAGACTCACCCCCCCTTCAGATTTCATACTGTTTGTATTTTACTTTCTGGGAAGACCAACCAAATGGGCTTAAAACCAGCTTGCCAATGCAGTGGGCTACTTCCCCCATCCTTCCGGGCAACTGTAAACTGCACAAATCAGTCTGCAATAAGCCAAAACCAGAACCATGAAGGTATCTAGGAGGTTCCCACAGTTGGTGGCCGCAGTGGTGGGGCAGGAGGAGGTCCTGACATTGGTGTCAGCAGTGAGGAGAAGGAAGAGCCTCCACATTTGGTGGCTGCGGTGAGATTAGTAACTTGGCCCTCCTTGCATTTTTGCTGCCAGAGTGTGCATGCTCATGGGAATGTTCTTCTAAGAATCCTAGAATCCAAGAGTTGGAAGAGACCCCAAGGGCCATCCAAGTCAACCCTATTCTGCCATGCAGGAAGACACCATCCAAGCCCTCCTTGGGACAGATGTCCATCCAGCTTCTGTTTAAAGGCCTCCACAGTGTGTTCCACTATAAAATAGCTCTTACTGTCAGGAAGGTCCTCCTAATATTTAAGTGGAGTCTCTTTTCCTCTAGCTAAAAATTAAAAATGAAATGCACAGATATAGGACTGGGGACACCTGGCTGAATGAAACTACAGTGCTTCCTCGGGTTACGAAATTAATTCGTTCCGCGGCCGCTTTCGTAACCCGAAAAGCCTTCATAAGCCGAAATGCCATAGGCGCTAATGGGGAAAAGCCGCGATTCCGTGTGAAATAGCGCCGAAAAGCACCAAAAATTTTTTCGTAACCCGAAAAAACATTCGTAACCCGGAACAATTATTTCCTATGGGATTTTTTCGTATCCCGGAAATTT
This sequence comes from Sceloporus undulatus, assembly GCF_019175285.1. Lineage (NCBI taxonomy): Eukaryota > Metazoa > Chordata > Lepidosauria > Squamata > Phrynosomatidae > Sceloporus > Sceloporus undulatus. The sequence continues at coordinate 9,703,521 of NC_056528.1, read as the reverse complement.
CGTAACCTGGGTATTTCGCATCCCGAGGTACCACTGTACATGTGAAAGAGACCTAGGAGTCAAAGTAGACCACAAGTTGAACATGAGTCAACAGTGCAATGTGGCAGCTAAAAAGGCCAATGCGATTTTAGGCTGCATCAATAGAAGTATAGTGTCTAGATCAAGGGAAGTAATAGTGCCACTGTATTCTGCTCTGGTCAGGCCCCACCTGGAATATTGTGTCCAGTTCTGGGCAAAACAATTCAAAAAGGACATTGAGAAACTGGAGCCATGTGTCCAAAGGAGGGCAACTAAAATGGTGAAGGGTCTGGAAGCCATGCCCTATGAGGAACGCCTTAGGGAGCTGGGGATGTTTAGCCTGGAGAAGAGAAAGTTAAGAGGTGATATGATAGCCCTAAGTATTTGAAGGGATCACATGCAGAGGAGGGAGCAAGCTTGTTTTCTGTTGCTCCAGAGAAAAGGAGACAATGCAGCAATGGATGCAAGCTCCAGGAAAAGAGATTCCAGCTCAACATTAGGAGGAAATTCCTGAGAGTAAGGGCTGTTTGACAGTGGAAGACACTCCTTCCTCTGAGATTTTGGTGGATTCTCCCTCCTTAGAGGTTTTTTTAACAGGGGCTGGATGGCCATCTGTCAATGGGGATGCTTTGACTGAGAGTTCCTGCATGGCAGAATGGAGTTGGACTGGATGGCCCTTGCGGTCCCTTCCAACTCTACGATTCTATGATTCTAGCTTCCATCACTTGCTCCATTGTGCCCTATTCTCTGGAGCAGCAGAAAACAAGCTTCCTCCACCCTCATTATGACACCCCTTCAAATATTTCAACAGGGCCATCATGTCACCTTGTAACCTTAACTTAACTTCATGGTTTACCAAAATAACCTTGCTGGCTTGGGATACTTAGCATGGTGAGACAGTCAGCCCAGGCAGCAATCTTTCTTGGGCTAGGCCTGGATTAGAGCAATACTCACCTCCGTCGGTGCTTCTGAAACCAGACTGTCACTGAGATCAGCAGTGGCTGCTTCATCTTCCAGGACAGGTGTGCTTGCTGGAAAAACCACAACAAAATCAGGGTGAGACTCGAATAGGGTTGCCAATCCAGGATTATTCCAGGCCCAGAGGTTTCCAGGGACAGACTCATGAGACCTAAAGACAGCTCTAGGTGGTGACATTAAGCATTATGTGTTTAATACCAACCACAGTTGTTCACGGCGTGTCATTCAGATATAGAGACTTATGGGGACAGTCGCTTTAGCAAAGAGTTCTGTCGTAATTTGCAGACAGGAAAAGTATGCTCTGTCTGAAAAATAAGGCAGAACTCTTTGCTAAAGCGACTGTTCCCAGATCAAGGTGAAATTAAGGAATGTTATTCCTTCTTGCTGACTATGGGATACGGGATACGAACATTCAAGCTAGCCTACTTTGCTTCTATACCATAGGATGCAGCCATGGCAATTAAAGCATCATGAGAGCGATTGATCTGGGTAGTGTAGACAACACTCAATGGAGGCTCAGTGGTGTGCCCCATGTCAGTGAATACACTCCACGTTTAGACTTTAGAGGAGTTATCCAAGCTGCCGAACCAGGATCAATATAGGTTTAGCACCTGGGATAGTTTCTTTAAAGCAGAGCGGGCAAAGTACCGCCTGCAGGACATATGTGCCCGCCAGAGCTGGGTTTATGGCCACCTAAGTATTTCTTTCCAAATAATTTGGGGGGGGGGTTTGCTCTGGAATACCCAAAAATAATCATTTCAAAGCAAAATGTTTGGTCTCCAAAGGCTCTCTAGTGGCCCAGGAAAGCTCCAAATCATGTCCCCATATCCCCTAAAGAGTGTCTTGGGGCACCTGGGGGCAAAATGAATGGATTTTTGTTTGCGGGAGCAGGCGTGGTCATAGAATCACCAAATCCTGGAATTGGAAGGGATCCCAAGGGTCATCCAATCCAACCCCATTTTGCCATGCAGGAACGCACAACCAAAGCACTCCCAAGAGATGGCCATCCAACCTCTGTGAAAAAACCTCCATAGGAGGAGGCTGCCTTAGGCAGCGCCTTCCACTGTTGAACAGCTCTTGACGTCAGGAAGGTGGCATCTCTTTCTCCCTAGTTTGGATTCATTGCTCTGGGTTCTAGTCTGGAGCCTCAGAAAACAAGGCCACTCCATCTCCGGTGAGAGGCGTGATCCTCCAATGTCTTGCAGCCCTTACTTTCCCACTGCTCTAATGCTATCCAAAAACCCAGCATGGATTCACTGCGAAAGTAGACATGGGACCCCAACAGCTTCTGCTGAATGTTCCCCCCTCCCAAAAAAAAAATATAGTCTGAGAAATTCCAGCTGAGTGCTATGACTAAACCTGATAGTCTGGAATTTTCTCCATTGACCAGGTGTCCTCGCCCTATGATTAAAACCTTGCATCATTTCCTTTGCTCATCTCTTTCTTTTCCGTCTCTCTCCACCATTCAAAGGTTACCGAACAGAAGCCTTTCGGCCGGACACCTTTCTTATCCTGAAATGATGCACAGAGTGTTGAGTGATGTATGAATCCAATGAACTCTTGCAGCCCGGAAACCATTTGCAATGGAGCAGACACGCCCCAATGGGCCCATTGCAATGCATTATTGAAAGGAAAGGCGCGGACGAAGAGAGGGGCTTTCATACAAAACAGCAGGTCTGCAATCTTTAAAAAGCTGCTTAACACTGTCTGGTTTATTTTGTGCACACCAGAGGTTCTTGTGGCTGACCGCACAAAATTGGCCTGAATTCACATTTTGCTTTCTGTTTGTTTAAGCTGCTTGCAGCAGTGGGCTTTTGCTTTCCTGTGGCTTGAGGAAAGGGGCATTTGGGGACTAGCCGTCTATATACGTGAAATGTGAGGATTTGCTGTGGAAGGGAGTTCCAGAGGCCAGAAGCATCCACCAAGAAGATCCTTTCTCATGTCCTCCCAAACATGGTGTTTTGAAGCGTGGCGCCATGCTTCAAAGATCTTAAAGCTGAGGCATGCTCATATAGGGAGATAGGGCCTGAACAGACAGGCCAAAATAAAGCTGCTTTGGGTCACTTTGGAGGTATGCTGTTTAAATGATGCATGCGTCCAAAGAGGCCAGAAGATGCGCCAAAGCTGCGTTCTAGTCCTTAGGACTGGAGCATGGCTTTGGCATAGCTTTTGGACTCTTAGGACGCATGCACCATTTAAACAGCAAACCTCCAAAGTGACCTGAAGCAGCTTTATTTTGGCCTGTCTCTTTGGGGCCATAGTCTGTCTGTCTGTCTTTCTTTCTTTCTTTTGAAATATTTTTATTAAACATTTTGGCACATAGAAACCCTAACCCAATTCATCCAAATGCATACAGATTCATACCAACATCCTCAGACAAATATTAGTATAAAGCGATATACTTACCATCCGCTCAAACCATAAAAGATTGCTATCGACTGTCCCCCAAATTTCAAAATCGCTCTACTATCATTGCATTTCTAACCCAACAATTCTAACACTTGCGATCCAACTCCAAGGAGATGGTCTTCTAAACGCACTGGACGCAAGCAATGCGTATGTTTAATCCTTTTAATTATATTTGTTGATTTGATACCGGTGTGTTTTTGCGGTTTATATATCGGTGTTTTATTTATAGAATGTAGACGCTTATGATTGTATGTGTTTGGATTGTAATATTTTTTGTTAAATGAAACTATATGTTTTATTTATTCCTACCCACCCCATAAATTTATTTCTGTCTCCAAGGGGGTTCGGAAGAGGCTTGAGCAGAAGGTCATGCTGCTTCCTCCCAACAGTTAAAGGGAAAGAGATGATCTTACGGCGCACCGCCAGGATTCCCCAGGAGTGGAACCAGATCATGAAATATTGAAGGAAAATCTTCCGTCCCGCTTGGAGCATCAAATATTTAATGGACGGGGGGAAAAATCCACCCACTGAAGCTTAGAGACTGACCAAGAAGAAATGCACTTAATTTTTTATCTTTTACGTTGATGAATTTTTGCTGGCGATGCAGATCCTCAGAGAAAGTGCTTTGTGAACTTACTCCGTCGGTACCTCCCAGATTGCTGCAAAGATGTTGCTAATTTTGATAGGTTTTATGCTTATGCTCAGCACAAAAATATATACTACAGGTATATCTACATGGTAGAAATAATGCAGTTTTACACGCCACTTTAACTACCATGGCTCCATCCGAAAGAATCATTGGAATTGTAGTTTTGTGAGGCACGGATAGAAAAGGCTGGAGAGCTTGCAAAACTAAAAATCCCTGGAGTCTATAGGATGGAGCTACAGCACTTAAAGTGGTGTCAAAACTGCATTATTTCTACCATGTAGATGCATCCAGAGATGCATTTCAAGGCCTAAATTTGACATGATGGTCACAGAGTGCAACCATGCTCTAAGATCTATGGAAGAAGGCTTCTCTCCTGGTGCCAGTTGAGGATACAGGAGAAGACCTTCACAGTAGATGTTCCAAAATTGTGGAATTCCCTTTGGACCCATGTCTATGCTGGAAGTAAAAAAAACCTTTTTTATTTAAGGAGGAAAAGAGAAACGGGACCCAATGGACATCTTCTGGAAAGGGAGTTCCATAACCTAGGACACTGGTGGCAAACCTATGGCACGGGTGTCAGATGGGGCACTCAGAGCCCTCTGTGGGCATGTGCGCCATCGCCTCAGCACAGAGTTCACCAGACTTTGTTACTAGAAATCCAGAGGAATACAGCACTTTGCGATAAATAAGCGGGCGTTGGGTTGCAGTTTGGGTACTTGGTCTCTAAAAGGTTTGCCATCACTGACCTAGGACCATCCACCAAGAAGACCATTAAGTTTATCACACAGGGCTCCTGGCACGCAAATGGAATGGTACAAAGGGGGCCGGGAAGGGAACAGAATGGGCTGGGGACGCATTTTACTGCACACCAGATTGCCGCCAGAAGTCCCCATTCCCCAAATTGCCTCCTCTGGGACGGATGGGAACGGAACGGGGACTTCCGGTACTGACGGCGTTCTGGTGTGTGGTAAAATGCACCCCCCGCCCGTTCCATTTCCTTCCCGGCCCCTTTTGTACAGTTCCATTTGCGTGCCAGGAGCCCTGTGCGATAAACGTACATCTCTCATATTCTCACCAAAAGTACCTTTGATGGTGGTGGGACTGCAAAAAGCCTTCCCTCAAAGACCTTAAAATCCTCAAAGTAGAGGAAGGGACGGCCTTTCAAACAGACTGATCTCCACTTAATGCCAAAAATGAAAGCGAATCCACAATACCCTGAGGACTATTGGCTCCTCTTTTTTTTGGAATAACCTATTAGTCCAAACTGATCTTGTAGCACCTTTCAGACTATTGCTAGCATGAGCTTTGCTAGTCATCCAAGGAAGCAGACTCAAGTCTAGGAAAGCTCATGCTACCAACATCTCTCACTTAGTCTCAAAGGGCCTACAAGATTTTGCTCATGGCTTTTGCATATTGATTTTGCAGACTAACACAGCAATGTCTTTTCATTATGACTCTAAGCTATGGTCTGAGCCATTGGATCAACTGGATTTACCTCCCTGTTGACTCACCATTTAAAGAATGGATGCAATGGGCCTACACTAGTAGGGACTAACCAACCAAGAATCCAGCCATACAATTGCACATTCTTGGACGGTGTGTAACTCTTTGTCATTGCACTTGGGTCAAACCAGTCGATTCTCTGGAATTGCAGAAACAACACTGTGCTTTATCTCCCATTGCACAAGAGACCCAAGGCTGGCACAAGGGTCCGATATACCATCAGTTGTGCAAGGTTAGTATGCACCAGGACAGGAGTGTGTAACACGACAGCTGTGCAACTACGTGTTTGCAAATTTCGCACAATGCTTGCAAAGCAACGAAAAGGAGGGCGGTGGAGATAACGGCATTCCTGAACACTGAACGTAGCCAGGTTTCCCAACACAGACAGAAGAAGAGAGGAGAATATATTACATTCCTTTCTGAGTCAGTGCAAGGAAGTGTTTGCATGAATGCGCATAGCTACGCAACTATATTTTTGAGAAAGGCAAGGGTAGAAGTTAAAAATGTTAGAAAATACGTCTGTCTTTGGCTAGACATCTGAGAAACCAGGCTGGAAATCTACCAGGCATTTTCCTTATTAATTTGCATGCCTTCTTCTCCTCCTGTTGGCTTCCTGCCTCCTTCCCTCCTTCTCCTAACAAGGCTTTTTATCATGCCGAGAAGAACAAAAACAGAGACAACGGTGAGATTTCCAGCTGGGAGTTAGAGCTACTTTGAACTGGAGATGCGTTCACACCAACTGCGGATTCCCAGTGGGAAAGGATTTATAAATTCGATATCTTTCCAAATACGGCTATTTATGGGATGATTTGTGATTGCGGTTTGATTGCCTTCCATTTGTGTTTGGCATTGTTTGATATTCTTTTGTGAAGTTATGAGAAATATCATGGATGCCCCCCCGGATTGGCTTTCGGTTAACCTTCCGATTTTCTCTGTGTTAAAAAGTTCATAGAGTTGGAAGAGATCCCAAGGGTCATCCAGTCCAACCCTCCGCCACGCTGGAAGACACAATCACTGTGCTTGGGGAAACTACATCTTTTGCACTACAGCTCCCAGGGTTCCTCAGCCACGGTCCAAAACAGACAGAGTTAAGGTTGCCATTTCTCAGGAGGGTCTCTAGTTCAGTGATTCCCAAATGTTGGCCCTCCAGATGTTTTGGATTTCAGGTCCCTGGATGTTGGCCAAGCTGGTTAAGGCTTCTGGGAGCTGAAGTACAAAACATCTCTGGAGGTATAAAGTTTGGGGACCACTTCTCTAGTTTAGGTGGGCCATCTCCGGATGAGAGGCAAGAGTGGAAATACTCCAGCCAAAGGAGAAAAGGGCCGAGAGAAAACCTCCAGCTCAGCTAGCAGAAGAGCAGCTTGCTACAATTTGCAAGGCTTCATTGATTTCTGGCTGCAACTTGCAAAGACTGTCCATGGATAGGTTTTTTGGGCTATGCGGCCATGTCCTGACGTCTCGCCGGCACCTTCAGATTCTCTGAAGATGCCAACCACAGATGCTGGCAAAACTCTTCTAAGACATAGCCACATAGCCCCAAAACACCCACAAAAAACTATGGATGTCGGCCATAAAAGCCTCCGACTTCACACTATCCATGGAGTCCGATTATTTACTTAGCTTCCTTCTTCCCTTCCATTTGTTGCAGTGCCAGGGCTCACCTTCTGCTCTGCTTTGCATCCATCTACTGGCTAGAAACAAGTCGGCTAGATTAAAAATGCTCCTAATCCTAGCTCCTTAAATAGTTGAGAAGCAATAATCCTCTCATTCCACCTTGATCAAGGAACATCTCCTTTAGCGAAAATGTCCATCTTGATTTTTTTGTGTTGGTGGGTGTTGGCACGACAAGTTGTGAGCAGCTGGAGGTAGGACCGGATGAATCACGCTGCCTGATATCAACAGGGACTTTCCCCAGGTCTCAGGCTTTGACCCAGAAACCTCAGGGCCTGGGAGGATCCTGAACTCGCAACCCTAGACGGAGTAATGTTTCCAAGCTGCAAAAAGGGACCTGGCGATGTGCCACCTGCCCTTTCAGTGCTCAGGGCATGGTTGACGTCAACCATGCCTCTTGCCCTTTCCTGTGCAACAACTGGCACAAAGCACATGGGATGAAAAGGGCTGGGATACTAATGGTTGGCTTGGATCGATCAGGCTGCTTGAAGTGCAAAGGATAAACTTGGGGACTGGTGTTGCTGTGTGCCTTGTAGTTGTTCCTGACTTATGGTGACTCTAAGGAGAACCTATCCTGGGGTTTTCTTGGTGAGGTTTGTTCCAAGGAGGTTTGCCATTGCCTTTCCCTGAGGCTGAGAGAGTGCCACTTAGTGGGTTTCTATGGCCAAGCTGGCAATCAAACCCTGGTTTCCAGAGTCACTGCCCAACACTCAAACTGTGACACCAACCTCCTTCAATAAAAAACAACTCCAAATCAACCCATGCAATTTTTCAAACTAAAACAAGCTGAAGAGAAACCCTTCTCCATTTCCTTTCTGCTCATTCGCAAACCATGGAGAAGTTTTTTCTTACCTTCCTCCGCCAAAGCGCAGAACGATAAACTCCCTAATAAGAAAAGGAGAAGCGGCGTTTTCATCAACATCTTGAGTTGTTCTTGGCGTCGTTTTCTGCTTTAAAAATCCAGACCGGAGTAATCCGGCAATGCCTCCAAAAGTCGGGTTTTGCAAAAGTTTTAGTTTAGCAAAAAGTTTGGTTTTCTGAAACTTTCTGCTTTTGCAAAAGTGTGTTTGGTTTCTTCCAAGTCTCCCTTTCTCCTCTTTGCTGAGGTTGACAGAGGCACTTCGGTTGGGCTCTTCTCTCCCCAAAAGCCTTGACAGCAAATGCAAAAAGTCACCCACAAGAGACTCAGCACTTTCCCCCTTTTGCTGAAGAAGGCTGGGTCGGTATTCAAAGTGGTCCCCAAAGATCCCGCCCTGCTCCACTCTTTCTGGCCCACCCATCAAAACAAAAATATGATCGCTCTCGGGTTTAAAGTTACAGGATGTTTTAGAAGATGTCAGAGACCGTTTTATATATAGAGAAGTGTGGAGGAAGGATTAAGGGACGGGAGGCGAAGATGGGACGCCCGCCTTGTAAAGCCGAAGCCGGTGCCGCAGGATAATTTGGGTTATTTCTAGCCGAGCAAAGCGGCCGGTTGATTTATTTGGTGACTTTATTTGGGATTTGCTCTGGTTTCATAAACCAAATGAAGGCTTTCGGGTGGAAGAACAAGGCAGCGAGGGCAGCGACGGGAGGCAAATGTTACCTCTTTTTAGTTAAACACGGAATTTAAGACAACTAAAATGGATCAATGGGGGGAAAGTCTATAAAGAAGAAATGGGGGAAAGACTTGTTGATAGAGTTAAAAGAAAAAAATTGGGGGATTAGATTAAGATTAAGAGGTTAATCATAGCATGCTTTATGCTATATTATAAAGTTATAGTAAAATTGTGGACACAGAAGGGTAAACATTGTACAAACTTGAATTTAAAAAGAAGATATACAGAAAGGAAGACGAACAAATGGATCGGCGAAGAGGAAGTCTTTGGAAGTCTTTTAGGAATGCAAGATTTCAGTTGTCTTATTGTGTGTGTTTGTTTGCTTTTGCATGTTATGTATACAGTTATTTGTACGTTGTGTGTTCACGTATTTTTGTTTTGTCTTGGAAAATAAATAAAAAATGTTATTTTGCTATCCTTGGTCAAAATTCCTGGCATCAACAAGAGAGGATAAAAATCCTCTGAATGCTAAGGAGATTCTTGAACGTTTAGGATTCTACCTGAACAAATTTTCTAACGCTAATGGACCAATTCCCAAATATTTTGGAATATCATTTCCACCCATATAGTCATGAGAGTGATTTCCAGGCCCTTGAAAATGGCCTTTTGCAATGAAAAGGATGTGGAAATGTGTTAGTGGATTGTGACACTGCATGATATAGGATGCCAGGGTATAAAAATCTATGGAGTTTATCACATGGGAGGAATCTCTCTTAATTTCAAATGAAAAGAAAGTGGGGCCAGAATGCATTCACGTGAATTCGCTAGTTTAGTGAATTTATATGAATATGAATTGCGTTCGAACTGACTTCCCATTGCCTGAAAATAGTTTGCCATTGCCCAAAATTGCGTATGATCACCTCTCACGCAATAACACGAAACCCCATGGTTGCATTTGGACTGATTTCACATTGCCTGAAATTGCATGTGGTAGTCTATCACGCAATAACGTTAAACCCCATGAATGCGTTTGGATTGCCATTGGATTATACCTCCAATTTCCCTTGTCTGATACCATCCTATGAAAACTTCCTTTCTCTTGTTTGGGCTGAATGGTCATTCATGCTCAGCCCCACCACATCCCCGAAAATGTTTGGGTCAGAAACATGTGAAAACATGGCAACGTGTTTTGTCTCTTCCCCAAACGTCTTCCGCTTCCTTCTCCCTTTCCTAGCTCTTGTTTAGCCTCACGGACACCTTGCCAGGCTGAATAAAAAGGCAAAAAGACTGAACCGTTCAGTTCCTCGGAGATTATATGGCCGAAACAAAACAGTGGCTTCTTTTCAAGGACTCGCCCTCCTTTTCTCCACGCTCCGACTAGGCTAAATTTGAACCTCGTGAAGGAGCGCACGGTGCCAAAAACACACACGCATCCACACAGCTTTGGGGAGTTTGCTCTTAGCAACTGGCAGCCATTTCTTCAGGGATTGGATGATTTCCTCCACCCTGGTCCTTTATTTTTCTCTTGCATGCCCAGCTTTCTGACTCCCATCTTCCTTGGGACAATACTGCAATATTGCAGACTAGGATTTTTATGGGGTTTATGGGGCTCTGTAGCCATGTTCTAGAAGAGTTTATTCCTGACGTTTCGCCAGCATCTGTGGCTGGCATGGAAGAGAGCCACGTCAGGAATAAACTCTTCTAGAACATGGCCACAGACACCCCCCCCCAAAACCCACGAAAATCTATGGATGCCAGCCATGATTGCAGACTTGGTTATGGTTATGGTTTTGAGGTCTTCAGGAGAGGATCTTACCATGGTCCCACCCATCTGGTGGGAAACTGGGAGAGGGCCTTCGCGGAGTTGGTCTTTCATTGGCAAACTCAGAGAAGCATATCACACCCATTTCTCCCCCTGTTTTGGGAAAGGGAAGGGGACACTTGGGGCCGCATGTCACTGAGAAAACGGATTTTACCGCACACCAAAGTTTCCTTAAAATGATCCCATTCCGTTCCCCAGCCTCAAGCCGACCCCATTCATTGCTGAGGGTGCCATTTTCCTCAGCCAGAAGACTTCCAACCCGAACATTTGGTGTGCGGTAAAATCCGTTTTCTCAGTGACACGCGGCCCCAAGTGTCCCCTTTCCGTTCCCATAATGGGGGGGGGGGGGGAAATGGGTGCGATAAGCTTGGGAAATTGACCTTGTCCGAGTTGGATTTTTCTCTACCTTGGGGTTTAGGAGGAAGCAGAGATAACATTGCATTAGAAGTAGCAGGAGCTGGTGTAAGTATCCATCCGAGTCTTGCCTGTACTTTTTAATTTCCTAGGAGAGCAAGTTACAACGTGTTGGTTTTTTTGTGGGTTTTTTGGGGCTATGTGGCCATGTTCTGGAAGAGTTTATTCCTGATGTTTCACCAGCATCTGTGGCTTTGGCATCTGGAGAGAAAGGTTCTCTGAAGATGGCAGCCACAGATACAGGTGGCCATGATATATGTACAGAACCTTGCACACATGGCAACGTTGCTTCAAATACGAAGCCTGTGTGCTTTTCAGGTCAACCCCGTCAACTAAAAAGCCCTTTGATAAAGGTTTAGTCAATGGCAGCGCTTCCTATTAAGCCAATTAAGCTTTGCCTCCCGCCGCTACAGTTTCCTGGTGAAATTGTTTCATGGAGGACTCTTTCTTCTGATCGGCTGCAGCTGCCCGTTCGGCATCAAAAGACAATCGGCATTGACTGAAGTACGTGGCGCTCACCATGAACATCATCCCCCTGAACTCCTGGAAACGTGGCCGAATCCAAAACCGCAGCTGTTATCAACTGAAAGAAGAGCTTTGTGCCTCTGCCTTGTCCCATAATGTCCTTCTACATTGCCTCACGAAGGGGTCTGTGGCATGTCAATATGCGAAAAGAACAGATGCGGCATTATGTGAAGGTAATGGACAGATCTCCCCATCCCAAAGAAGAACAACCCAGCAACCCCATTAAATGCCTGTGAGTTGCTAGTAGGTTCCTCATATCTTCTACTGGAGAATCTGAAGACGGCCCTGCATACTCTGGTAATTTCAAGGTTGGACTTCTGCTATACATTGGGTTGCCTTCGTACCAAGTTTGGAAACTTGGGCCTGTTACAGACTGCCAAAATAAAGCTGCTTTGGATCTCTTTGGAGGTATGCTGTTTAAATGATGCATGGGTCCTAAGAGTCCGGAGGTCGCGCCAAAGCCACACTCCATTCCTAAGCACTGAGTGCAGCTTTGGCGCAGCTTCCAGATTCTTAGGGTGCATGCATCATTTAAACAGCATACCTCCAAAGAGACCCGAAGCAGCTTTATTTTGGCAGTCTGTAACAGGTCTTAGTTCAAAACACAACAACCAGACTAGGAGCGATCGTGGAATAATAGAACCATAGAGTCCTAGTAGTATTGCACACTTAATAAATCATCGAATCATAGAGTTGGAAGCACCTTTGACAGATGGCCATCCAGCCTCCATTGAAAAATCTCCAAAGAAGGAGACTCCAAAACCATCCAAAGGAACGTCTTCCATTGTTAAACATCTTACCATTAGGAAGTTGATGTTTAGGTGGAATCTCTTTTCCTATAGTTTGAATCCATTGCTCCGGGTCTTAGTTTCTGGAGCAGCAGAATCAAGCTTGCTTCATCCTCAATAGGACATCGCTTCAAATATTTAAACATGGCTATCATGTCCCCCGCTTAACCATCTCTTCTCCAGGGTAAACATACCCAGCTCCCTAAGTCACTCCTCATAGCATTTGGTCCTTACCAGACCTTCTACCATTTTGATCACCAGGATCTATCTTGTCTACGTCCTTCTTGAATTGTGGTGCCCAGAACTGGACCCAATATTAATATCACTCCAGTGGCTGCCAGTTTTTTTCTGGGTAAGGTACAAAGTGGCGTTGGTTACCTTTAAAGTCCTATACTAGTCAGAAAGATCAAAATGCGTACCTTCCAACTGTCCCTATTTGGCAACAACAGCCCCATCAATCCCCTGTGATCCCACTTTTTCAGCTGCTTATAAAACGTCCCAGTTTTGCTCTCATTATCCCACTTTCCCCCTTTTTCTTCAGCTGACTTGCATTGCTGCAAACTGAGTTCAAACCCCCCAAATGCCCCCAGTTAACTCACCAAGGAAAGGAGGGCATAAAATCTTGCCCTCCCCAAAAGGTTCACCTTTAAAGCAACATAAACCATTTCTTCTCGGACAAAAGCTTCAAACCATTTTGATCTGGGTGGGACATATGCATGCATTGCAAGGATTTGGCCAGAAGGCTATGGAGGGAGGTGAAAAGAGGGAAGCAGCAAAGCAAAAAGGATTTGTTCTTCTCACTATCACCCTCACAGAATTTCAAAGCTTTGGGCTTTTTATTTTGCCTCCTAATAACAGGCCTTTGGTGGCTTATCCCTACAGAAGTGTCGGCGACCCAGTCAGCATTCAAACAAAGGAGGCCAGTCCTAGCCTTTTTATGCAACCAAAGTCCTCCCCACTTCGTGCCAAAAGTGCTCAAGAAATAAGAGCATTTCATGTTTCCTTGCACCGAAGCAAAGAAAGGCCTCCATTGACTGCTGCATGTCAGGGTTCGCTTAAGTGCATTGAAAGCACATCGGAGAAGAGCAAATGGCATTCAATGCCCCTCGGGCCAAGAATAAACCCGTGTGGCTTTTCTGTACAACCCATTTTCTAACTGCTGGACATGCGCTTGGAGATGAATTCGCACAGTTGACACAAGAGGGAGCCCCGATTTCACAGATCCATGTGGCTTAATTCATAAGCTGTACGGAAGTTCAGTGGGAAAAGCAACAGTCATAATGCAAGTCAATGGGATGCAGATGATGGGAAAAAAAGGACAGTGCGGTGAGGAAGAAGAAGAGGAAGACAAAGAAGAGGAGGAGAAAGAAGAAGATGATGAAGATAAATAAGGAATAGAAGAGGAAGATGAAGACGAAGGCAAATAAGATACAGAAGAAAGAAGAAGAAGGAGAACTAGTAGTAGTGAAGGATGAGGAGGGAAGAAGTGGAAGAAGTGGAAGAAGAGGAGAGGAGGAGAAGGAATAAGAGCAAATGAGGAAAAGGAGAAAGAGGAAGAAGATGACAATTACAGAGGAGGTGAAGAAGAACAAGAAAAACAAGAACAAGAAATCAAGTTTCATAATCTCTTTTCACACATTTCAATCTCTTGCAAGCTCCAAAATAAATAAATAAATAAATAAATAATAATAATAATAATAATAATAATAATAATAATAATAAATTGAAAAATGTCCAATTTTTTGGCGTTCTCACCGAACAGGGAGAAAATGGTTTTGTTTCCATGCTTTTCTAAAGGAGAGAAGACATACTCAGCACCAACTCATGGGCTGACTACAACTCTGCAATCCCCTTGGAAGATCGTAATGGTCGCTAGTAAATTTCCTGCACGTAAAAACTGCGTAGTAAATGCTCTGAATGTTGTTGGCATGCGTCTCTTCTGTGTGTGTGTCTCTGTCTTTGTGCATGCATTTTAAACGAAGTGCTGTAACATCCTCTCCGTTCTTGGCCTTGCGGGGGGATTGGTGCACACGCTGACTTAATCCGTCCCGACATTTCACCCATCTTATTAACAAGACAAGTGAAACGTCAAAAAACATCACGTCAGAAACACGCGGCTTTCTTGTCCTGAGGGGCGCATGCGGAGCACAGTCCTGCACTTTTCCGCTAGCCAGCAAAATCCATTTTTTGAGAGCGAAGCCAAGCCGTAGCCTTTGGATGGGAACTGTGAATCCACCGGATCAATTAGAACAGAATTTCAGGTCCAGAGAGAGAAGTGTATCAGTTTCAGGATAACTCAAAGAGCTGTAAAACAATTAACAAATTGGCTTGGACGGATCTTGTTGAGAGAAAATAAAACATGAATGCTTTCTTTTCAGGGGGAGAGTGGCAAGCGGATGGACAAAAGCCAACTACAGGTTATCCGAAATGCTTGAGACCAAAAGCATTTGGGATTTCAGACTTTTTCGGATTTTGGAATATTTGCATATACAGTGCGTGCCCGCATTATATGCGAGTGCGCTATACATGGCTTTGAGCTCACGCGCAAAGCTGCGTAGAGCTGAGCAGGAGTGTGCGGGGCGAAAGGGGTGGCGTGTCCCATTTGAATGAATGGGGTGTGCGCCTGTGGTGCATGTGCGCTGCCGTGCCGCTGCGTTTACTTGAATGGGGCTTGAGCATACGCGATATTTGGTTCATGCGGGGTGGTGGTGGTGGTCCGGAATGGATCCCCCACATAAGCCAAGGGCGCACTGGACAGTCGACCCTCCACACCTGCAGCTTTGACTTTAGCAAATTTGGTTATTTGTGGATTTGAGTAATGTATGTTCTCTCCAGGAATCTCTAAGTCCTCCAGCACAAGTGCTAGTGCCTCTCAAAACTATATATCCCAGGATTCGGTTGGATGGAGCCACAGCAGTTAAAGTGGTGCCAAACAGCATTATTTCTATAGTGCAGATGTGCCCTTGGAGGAGCAGAGAACAAACCTGCCGGCTCCTCTCTGTGACAGCCCTTTAAATGTTTAAAGAGTGAAATAATGTCACCTTCCAGTCTTCTCTTGGCTACATGTGTTATCTGCATCTATATTTCTCCCTTGGTATCCATTGTGGATACAAAAATCCATGGATGCTCAAGTCCCATTAAATACAATGTTGTAAAATGGTGCCTCCTATATAAAATGGCAAAATCAAAGTTTGCGGCTTTGACTTTTGTGGATTTGATTATTTGCGGTTTAGATTAATATATTCTCTCTAGGAATTTCTAGGTCCTCCAACCCAACTCTGCCAGACGTTGACCATAGAGTAGTGCTGGAGAACCTAGACGTTCCTAAAGAAAATACTTCTCTAGGCAATTTTAGGTCCTCCAGCATAATTCCATGATCAACCTCTGGCAGATGTTGACCATAGAGGTGCACTGGAGAACCTGGAGATTCCTAGAAAGGCCCCAGTGAATATGGAAGGACCACAATGTGTGTGTGTGTGTGAGAGAGAGAGAGAGAGAGAGAGAGAGAGAGAGTGTGTGTGTGTGTGTGTGTGTGTGTATATATATATATATTACAGTGCACTCTTGACTTACGTGGGGATCCGTTCTGGACCCCCCCCCCCCCGTGTAAGCTAAATACCGCACATGCTCAAGCCCTATTCAAGTGAATGGGCCTCGTGCATGTGGCAGTGTGGTGGCACCCTGCATGTTCAAAGCCGCATATAGCGCACCCGTGTATAACGCAGGCACACTATATTTTCAAGCGGGGAGTGGTTGAATCCTTAGATAAGGAATCCATGGCTACGGAGGTCCAACTGTGTTTTAAAATAGAACTAGGAAGACCAAGTGAGTGGCTATAATACCAGCAAGGGGATAGTAGCTTATCTAAATTCGGTCCTACAAGGACCAATGCTCTCCTAGTATTGCCGACTGAATCTACCCTAGACATAAATAAATCAGTGCAAGAAGTTCATTATAGCAGCATCTTATGTACTGACCAAAAAACCCCCATGATGTGTCTGAGAAGACAATGCAAATGGCGGAAACTGTGCCCGGATGAGCTGTCGGATCCACTCCTGGACTTGAAGCCTCGGTTAGCCCCAGGGGGCTTGCGAGAGGCTGTGTGGTTTCGTTCTGGATTGACAAACCTCTCTTGGCAGCGGTTTTCTTGCAAAGTTAGCGGCTTGTCAGAGAGCATCAATAACGTCATTTGGGCTTTCTTGATTTCACTCCCTTTGGCAGTTTCTCTTTACTCAGCCTTCTGTGGATAAGTAGATGGTGAGGCTTTCATTTGGGCAAGGCAACCAATAGATTCAGATTGGGGAGGTCCCCTGTTTGTATTCTACCTCCCCTTGGCTGAATATAAAATGGGGAACCTCCCCAATCTGAATTTATTGGTTGCCTTGCCCTAATGTAAGCCTTACCTACTTATCCACAGAAGGCTTTGACTGCATGGACCACAATAAGCTAGGGAATGCTCTCAAACAAATGGGAGTGCCATTACATCTGATATTCCTGATGAAGAATCTATACTTAGGATAAGAAGCTATTGTAAGAACAGGATATGGAGAAACAGAATGGTTCCCAATGGGCAAAGAGAGTCAGTCAAGGCTGCATTTTATCTCCCTTCTTGTTCAATTTGTCTACAGAAAATATCATGCAAAGTGTAGGTTTAGACTCAGAAGACGGAGTGAAGAAAGGAGGAAGGGACATCAACAATCTATGCAGACGATATGATAAGATATGCAGACGATAGCATATTAGTAGCAGAAATCATCATAGGCTTGGAGCAATGATTAAAGAAAGTCAAAGACGCACGCGCAAAGGCAGACCAACTGGTGAACATTAAGAAAACAATAATAATGACCACGAGTGATAAATATAAATTCAACCCAGATAATGAGGAAATCGAAATAGTTAAAGATTTCATATATTTTGGCTCAAACATCGATCAGAGCGGAGACTGCAGTCAAGAAATTAGAAAAGGATTAGGATTAGATGAAGTTGGATCAGAAATATTTAATGTAACCTGGATGCAGAGCAGAGTGAAGGGAAGAAGAATGTTAAGTAAATACACAGACCCTCTTGGAGAGCCATTGCAAATAGCAGCAACAGACCAGACTATGGTTCTCAGCTCATTTGAATTAGATTTGGATAACAAATCGGGCCGGCCTTCCTTCCTTCCTTCCTTCCTTCCTTCCTTCCTTCCTTCCTTCCTTCCTTCCCTCCCTCCCTCCCTCCCTCCCTCCCTCCCTCCCTCCCTCCCTTTAAAAATATTCTTGAAAGAGAGCCCAAAGACATAAGAACTGATGTGTTCCTTCTTTCCATTCTAAATATAACCTGGTGTGATAAGACCTTATCAGATCGAGAGTTTGAGCTGTCTACCTGCTGCAGGGCTCTAAAAGTTCTCCTTTAAAAGTGAGCTTCGGCATCAAATGGCTTTTTCTCTCTCTGAAGCAGACATTTTCACCCTGGTCTCTTTTGAATGCACTCCACTCTCTCCCTGACCTTGCTTCTCAAATTGGCAGGAGCTCTTTTGGAGAGGAATGGCAAAACGTAACAAAGGTGTCCTCATTCAAGGGATCCTAAAGCACAGCATGTCGGTCAAATGGGGATCCAAAGCAGGTGGAACATGAACTGACCCCTTGGTGGCTTCTTAGAAGGGCTGGAGTCAGGGATGATCAGAGCCTTGCCTCCTCTTTGATAAAATTCCTCTGCAAAGTCCATTTGACTATCTTGGGCAGGTGTACCTGGGAAAATACGGCTGCTATCTTTTTGGTTGATCCCAACCAGAGCAGATCGAGGGTGCATTTGCACTGCAGAAACCATGCGTTTTGGCACCACTTTAACATCCATGGATTCATCCTACAGAATCGTCCAGGTTCATAGTCCAGGGTTCAAGCCACTCTGGCTCTAACGTCCCACTATTTAGTCCCAACCAGGGACTAGTATTCTATTACCATAATTGTGAGGCATGAAAGAGTCTAGTGCACTGGTTCCCAAATTTTGATCCTCCAGATATTTTGGACTTCAGCTTTTGGCATTCCTGACTGTTGGCCAAGCCGACCGGGGCATCTGGGAGTTGAAGTCCAAAACACCTGGAAGACCAAAGTTTGGGCATGAAGAAGAAGAAGAAGAAGAGGAGGAGGAGGAGGAAGAAATAATACTGGGAGCCAGCACCAGGCACCAAAGAGGATAAAAGAAACCTGCTGCCATTTATTCACAAGCTCCCGCTTATCGAGGAGCTCCACATCACTTTCCCACCTTGCAAAAGTGTTGGATACAAAAAGGATGGCATGTAATTAGTTTCCTCTTTGCTGTGACTTATGGTAGCTTGTAACTCCAGACTCTGGTTAAGGGCAGAGCTCAGGTTCCAAAGGAAATTAAGGTAAGGATGAGTCCAAAGGGTGATCAGCTTTTAAATGTAATATAATTTATGTAATGTGTAATGTTTGCATTATATGAGTTTGGGTGGATATATTTGATAGTGGATGGCATCTGCTTTGCGTTATGCGTTAATCATCAATAAAATATTTGGCACCGTGTCTGTTATTTTTGTAATGTTGGTAACGTAAGTAGTGTATGTGATGTAATATAAGTAATATATGTAATCTGTGTAACGTAATGTTTGCTTCGCATGGATTTGGGTGGATATATTTTATAGTGGATGCCCCGTGCTTTGTGTTACATGTCAATGATCAATAAAATATTATTCTAAAACAGGATATGTTTTTGATTTTTGTACTATTGTAATTGCTCACGTTTGTTCTTTCATTCTGGAGGCCTTGGGGGCTGGGAGGCGAGACAGAAATATCCTAAATACATCAATAGATAATAAAAGGGTTGACTATGGCACGGGTAAGCGGCTGGCGTACCAGGCAAGGGAAAGGCAGATCCTGTTGCTGGAAGGCTCCTTTCGGGCAGAAATTTCTCCTTTCCTTTGGAGCGGATCCTTTCAGAGGCTGATCTCTTTCCTCTGAATTTTCTGCCGCACAGAAACACACACACTCTCAGCCCGCCTAAATCCTCTCATCCGCCGCCCTCCCTCTTTCCCTCACTTGTCGGCTATGTCTCTCTGTGCGTGTTTTCTCTCTTTCCCCGCCTCTTCTTTCGCCTGCTGCTATCTGATCTATGATATGTGATCTCTTGGATAAAACAACACACTTCCCCAAGCAGGGACACACAAAGCGCTCCATCTCTCTCTCTTTCTTGCACAGACGCGGCAGTGCCAGGTCCTCTCTGCCACACAAAATGCCTTTTTCCTAGTTGCTGGAACAGCTTTTTCCCTTGGCCGGCCGAAGCCTGACAATGTGGCCATGTTTCTCCATCTGCTGCCTGTCTCCTTGGCTTCTCCTTGGCTTGGTCTTCTTGCCCTTAGGCCAACTCTGCCCTGCCATGTGTAGCTGCATGGACTATCACACCATCGATTGTCGGGACCAAGGACTTCCCCGTGTCCCCAGCCCCTTTCCCTTGGACGTCCGGAAGCTTCTCATCGCTGACAACCGCATCCGGAGGATCCCTGCCGATTTCTTCATTTTTTACAATGACCTGGTCTACCTGGACTTCAGGAACAACTCCATCACCACCTTGGAAGGGGGCACCTTCAGCAGCTCCAGCAAGCTGGTCTATTTGGACCTGAGCTACAACAACTTGACCCAGCTAGAGGCCAGAGTCTTCAAGTCGGCGGAGAAGTTGATCAAGCTGAGCCTGGGGAACAACAACTTGGCCGCCGTGGACGAAGCTGCCTTTGAGAGCTTGGAGCAGCTCCAAGTCCTGGAGCTGAACGACAACAACTTGCAGACGTTGAATGTAGCCATCCTGGAGGCCCTGCCCAACCTCCGGACCGTCCGCTTGGAGGGCAACCCTTGGCTTTGCGACTGCGACTTCGCAAGTCTGTTCATCTGGCTGGAAGAAAACGCATCCAAGCTCCCGAAAGGTAACACACTGTACACTCGCAAGGGTGTTACTATGCCAGCTTGTTGTTTTGTCTGCCCGTTTATCTTTTTGTTATGTGTACATGCTGTTCTTTCTGGACAGATGGTTTCTTTGCCTGGGTGTGTTGATAAACTGAGTCTCCCAGCAGGAATGGCAGGGCTGAATCAAAGCTAAGTCCAATGCAGTTTGGCACCACTTTCATTTATATTGATTGATTGATTGATTGATTTGATTTGATATGCTACCTTTCCCCTAAATCAGACGCAACACATAGACCCGACAAGGGAGTTAAAAAGGGAGGGCGACGGATGAGAGGATCGCAGGGTATTTCTCCATATTCTCCAACTTCCCATAGAAGCAAACTGGGACCTGTGTGCAAAGCAACATCGGAGTGTGGTTATGATGGGGAATGTTCTAGCAAGGAAGGATCCAAAGGCTAGGAGGTGCTGCAGCAGTTTGCTTTTGCCTCGCTTGACTGAGAAGGGCATGATTCTGCCTCCTCTTCTCCTCTCTCCTGTCTGTTTTTTGTACTTTGAACTCAATTTGCAGCAATGTAGGCAAGCTGAGGACAATGGGGAAAAAAGGAGAAAGAACCCGGGACATTTTAAAAGGAGCTGAAAAAGTGGGATGGCAGAGGCTTAATCGGGATGGCCCTTGCCAATCTGGGATATGAGGGAAGATGGTCCAAAAGGATAACCCAACACCGAGTCTCTTGCTGGCTATATACATAAAATGGGGAGGAATTTTGCCTGCACTAATAACACCTCCATGTATTCTTAATGGTATTTGACAACGTGTCAGGAGTAACTTCATGTTTGCATCACCTCCTTGCACATAACGTGCATGGATTTCTCCCCTTCTCCCATTACAAATTTGCTATGACCATGAAAGTCCAGTCTTGGGTACCAGTATGGCTTGGGCAAATGACGTGACGTTGTGTGGCTGTGCTCCAGTGGATGGCTTGAAAGGTTTGCGTTTATTGGGGTGCAGCCTTTCTAAAGTAATAATAATAATGTGAAGCCTGAGGCTGGATCTCAAAATAAAGGGAAATAGGCTGGAGATGGAGATTGGGGAACCCAATGTGGAAGAACCGATAACCAAGGAGAAGGAAGGTCCCATTCCAGACAGTTAGAAGTTCAGTCTGGGTTGTCCATTTGGGCACAAAGAAGAGAGCAGAAGGTAAGAAATAAACTCGAATCGTCACTCCAGTTTTTGCCTGCAGGCATATTAGAGAGGCATTTGCCAAGCTGCTGCTGTTCCAGGGGAAGATCCCTGGGAATTCTGGGTTGAGTTTAAAAGAGGTTGGCAAGAGCATTAGCAAAAGCTGTGCGTATGCACGCAGGGACATTAATGCAGAAATCCGCACATCTCCAGAACTACACTGGATCCAAGGATGGAGAGCAGAACCTTAGGGCAGTATGCTGTCTCTCCAAGGCTGCTGCATCACTTTCATATGTATTTTGGCATCACTTTCATATGTATTTATTTATTTGGTATGCCACCTTTCTCCTAAACTGCACTCAAGGCAGCTCCCAAAAGAGACTTAAAAACAGTACAACTATTTTAAACCCTTGGGCCTAATGTCTATAAGTCTCCCATCATTCAGTTTCCTCTCTCTCTCTCTCTCTCTGTTCCTCATGCAGACTTTCTGTATCATCTGTCCATCCATCCTATTGTCAGTTTCTTCCATCTTTCCTTCCCTAGACTGGGGAAACTGAGAAGGTCATGGAAAGCACTGGACGATTCTTCTTTATCTCTTTTAGTGGTGTACAGTAACATATTAATATCTCTTCTGGGGCTGGTGGCCTTACCTGAACTTCTGAAATGGGAGCAAAGAGTTGTCAGAGAAAATGACCCGTATCTATTTTTCATGCAACACATTTCTATCTAGACTCCTTGAACTGTTGTGGCTCCAGACTATAGAATCCTGGGATTTGTTGTTTGGGGAGGCACTAGAGCTCTCTGGCAAAAATTTCTATGTACGGTGGTGTCTACACAGAGGAAAAGCAATGTTCGTGCCTCATTCCCACGTGTGTGTGTGTGTGTTGTGCACTTTCAAGTCATTGCTAACTTATGGCGACCATAAGGTCAGCCTATCCTGGGGTTTCCTTGACAAGGTTTGTTCAGAGGAGGTTTGCCTTTGCCGCCTTCTGAGGCTGAGAGAGTGTGACTTGCCCAAAGTCACCCATTGGGTTTCATGGCCATGTGAGAATTGAACCCTGGATCATAAACATGAGGAAGACATGCCCAATTTTTGCTCCAGGGTGATTCCCTGTAGTAAAGAGTCCCTTTTTTTTTGTTCTGGATCAGGGCAGAAACTCCAGAAAGCTTTCTGAGTGTGTGGGCTGCATGCTGGTGTGGGGATAATAATGATAATAATAATAATAATTTATTTTTAGTCCCCCTCTCCAAATATGATCGAGGCAGGATGAAGCGAGGAGCATTGGAGGATGCGCAGCCACTGACCTCTTCCCTATCCATAACTTCCAAATCGATGCTGCTGAATGCTCATTTCCAAATTTGCATGGTTCCGGCACCATTGCTTTTGCAGATTTGCAAATTGCGCAAGTGCACGCTAGCATGAAAATACTCTCAGTGCAGTGCACCAATGCTCAACTGCAGGGCCATTGCCTGGGGAGTGTGTGGGCAGTGCTGTTGGCATTGGCCCTTTGTGGTTCAGCATGGCTTGGAGTCGCCTTCTCTGAATGTCTCCGCAAAGACATCTCCCTGCTGGAGATGCTTTCGCTGGAGCTCCTGCATTGAGAGGAGGGTCAGACTTGACAGCCAAGGGGTCCCTTCCAATGCTAGGATTCTATGTACAGTGTTGCATAACACAATTTGGGTATAATTCAAGTGATGCCACACAACCCCGATGTTGGCTTATGACCAACACTTTATGTGGGAATTTTCTTTTGAAGGAGACAGAGTGCCCCAAAGGTGCGCTCTTGCTCAGACCCAAAAGCATATCTTCAGTGAACATTTCATTTCAAACCAGGAGTGGGTGCTTCCACTCTTTTCCTGTTAGGTGCACCAGAATTGGAGGGTTGCGGAGGCGCCGATCTCCCATAGCGCATTCCCATGGCACTAAATGATGGCCCGGTGCTATTTCTGAACAGGGTGCCATTGTGTGCCGTGCCATCCCTGTGCCCGGATTCTAATTGCGGCTTCGGAGGTCTCGGCTAACATGATAAGTGCATTTGCTGAGTCAAAAATATGCTCTGCTAATCCACCCGCAGCCTCTCCTAATACTCTGGGCCCAGGGCAAGGGAGTTCAGGATTAGTCCCTAGATCTGTTCATATTTCTTGACTGGTTCCCAGAGCAAAGGCTGGGGCAGAACTGCAGCACCATCTAACTTAGAAGGTACACCAGCTGTGGAAAGTGTGCCTCCCAAAGTTATGTTAAGGTCTCCAGAGCGTCCCCATTCTTCAAAAACAAACCTCTCCATAACATTTCCCACTTTGCCACCACTCCCACTCTCTCACACACAAATGCCCCCCGACATTTTCCAAATGCAAACTGGGACACATCTGGCTGAGCAGCATCAAGAGTGTGTTCAAGGATGCAAAAGTTGTTAATGAGGGCAAACACACAAGCGTTTGTCTGCATTTATGCAAAAGGGTGAGACTTTACCCGCTTCTCTCTTCTCCCTTTTGTGCGGACTCCTTTTGCACTTTGAACTCAGTTTGCAGCAACTGGGAAAAGTGGGAGGAGGAGAGAGAAACTGGGACATTTTAAGAGTCAAGGGGAAACGGGACAACAGAGGATTAGCTGGGACTGTCCCTGCCAAATTGGGACATCTCTCAGACACCCTTTTCCTAAAACAATATGGACTCTCACACTCTCTCTGCCCACTTTTTCCACTTTTCCTCCTCTCTGCACAGACGCACATATCCCCTCCAACATTTCGCAGATGAATACCAAGTCGCCTGCAGCCAAATAACATGTTCGGGGGCCTGATTCCCACCCTCAACTTTGATGAACAAAGTTGTCAGATTGCCTTTTAATTCAATTCAATTTTTCCCCACCCAAAGCCCTTTCCATCAAAGAGAAGGGGAAAAAAACCATCTGAGAATTCTGGAAAGCAATAATTAAAAATAAATCAATAATGAAACTAATTTCCCCCATCAGTCTTTAATTTATTCTGACTGACAGAGGCTCATTTTCAGAATGATCTGGAAAGACCAGGAATTGAACTGGGGACCATTTGCATGCAAAGCAGTTGCTCTACCTTGCCCTCCAACTGTTCCAGTTTGGCAGGGACAGTCCCAGCTAACCCACTTTTTAAGGCTGCTTTTAAAATATCCTAGTTCGTGTCTCCTTTCCCCAGAGCTCTCCTTTAACATGGCTTACTTCAAATGCTGCAATCGAAAGGTGCATCTCCACTATAGAAGTAATGCAGTTTGACAACACTTCAACAGCCGTGGCTCCATCCTAGAGCATCCAGGGATGTGTAGTTTTGCGAGGCACCGGCATGCTTTTACCAGAGAAAACTAAAGACCTTGTAAAACTGCAGTTCCCAGGATTCCAGAAGCTGGAATTACATCACTTACAGTACTGTCAAATGGCATTATTTCTACAGTGAAGATGCACCTGGGCTCCACGGATGAAAGTAGTTGATGGCCGCATTCCCACTTACAAATTGATGGATCGGTTTGGCAGCGGAGCATGGTTTGCACTACATTTGCCCCGATCGCATTTTCTTGCTGCAAAGGAAAATAAAATAACCCACTTGTGGTTCACATTGACAAATGAACCGATTCAATTTAAACTGTTTCCTGCGGGAGTCTCTCAAAATAACCCACTTGTAGTTCACATTGGCAAATGGACTGGTTAAATTTGAAGTATTTCTGGTGGGATTTTTCTGCCAATCACTGCAATCGCATTTACACACTTCCATACATGCGTCAAAGAATGGCAAACACAGGTTGTTAATTCCTGCTTCCCCACCCAGCGACCCCTTATCATATCATAGCAAATCCATTGCGATCTGCATCTCATTCACACTGATACTGAATCAATTTGTGAATTCAATTCTTCAAATAGATTCTGGAAATCGATTCCGATCTGCATCTGATTCACACTTGTGCGTAATCGATTTGTCCAAAAAGACGCAGAAAAAATCAGCGTCAAAAAGATGCGGATTAAGTGGGTCTAGACCAGTGGTTCTCAACCTTCCTAATGCTGCGACCCTTTAATACAGTTCCTCATGTTGTGGTGATCCCCAACCATAAAATTATTTTCATTGCTACATGCAAATATGTGTTTTCCAATGGTCTTAGGCGACCCCCATGAAAGGGCCATTTGACCATCAAAGGGGTCCCGACCCACAGGTTGGGAACCACTGGTCCAGCACATGACTCTCCTCTCCAAATCGCTTCAACAATTCAGTTCAAGTGTGAACCAGGGTTATTTAAACAGCTTCAAACCGATTTGCGAACCGGTTTAAAACATAGTGGGAATGAGGCCTATATTGCCTTAAATGATCAGGAAAGAAGGAAGGGGAAGAGTTGCCTTTCCAGTTGGCTTAGGCACAAACAAACCGCAGCCTCTCCTTGCTTCTGTGTTCTTCCTCATTAATTACATTTGCTATCTTAAACCACATTCTGGTGCTGCTTGGCCACACAGTGAAATGTGGGATGCTACGCTCTACTGCTGAACTCTGACCCTTTCCCAAAGTGCTGCTCTATGGGTCTTTTATTCCCCTTTATCCATCCAGGTGATACCTAACCCTTCTCCCTCATGCAATGATGTTTATCTAACCT
This sequence comes from Sceloporus undulatus, assembly GCF_019175285.1. NCBI lineage: Eukaryota > Metazoa > Chordata > Lepidosauria > Squamata > Phrynosomatidae > Sceloporus > Sceloporus undulatus. The sequence goes on along the minus strand of NC_056528.1, from coordinate 9,677,529 downwards.
TATTGAAATGGTTCCTGCAATACTATCTCTATTGGCAAGGAGTCCTTTTGCTCAACTCGGCTTCCCGTTTTGCAAAAGTTCACTCGATCTTTCTCTCTGACATCGACGTTCTGCCGCTGCCTCTATCAACCCGTCGTTTGGTTTGTCAAAGGGGAAGGAAGGCGTGAAATCCATCCCCGTCATGTTTATGCACTGCTTCTCCCCTTTGTGGGTTTTTAATGTGTTTGAAAGTGGTGCTAAGTGCCGCACACCTGACCTCGATACAACCTTCAGTTTTCTAAGGTTACATACATTCAGGTCAATGGGAATCAGCTGCCGGTGGCTTCATTGCTGTTACCAAAGCTGAGAACCTTGGATGTTTGCTTTTCTCTCCCTCCCCGATAGTTTTGGAATTATTCGTATATGTTTTGGAATCAGAATAAATACCAGCATTTTGCAACAGGAACCATAAAAATGCACAGAGCAGGGTTTTTCAACCAGGGTTTTCAGGAACCATACAGTTTTTTGCAAGAGGTGTACATAGTATCAGAAACTTCTGATCGCATTCAACACTTTTTGTGGGCATCAGGTGGTCTTTATGCCCATCAAACCTTTTCGTGCTTCTCATTGGGAAATTGTGTTGCAGACTGGGCACTTCTGATGTGCACCAGACACTTCTTATGTGCATTGAAACTTCTCATGTTGTGATGCACACTGGGCACTTGCGATATGCATCAGGTACTTCTTATGCACATAAAGGGCTCATTCACACTACAAAATAACCCGCTTTGGAAATCAGGTTATTTCACTGTTGTTCAGGCTTGCACCAGTTGTACTCTGTGCAGTTTCGGGGGACCACCAAAAAGCCCATTGAAACTGGTGCATTTGGCACCGGATCCCTTAGCAGTTCTTTTTTTAAGAACCGCAACAATCCGCATCTCCGATAGTGTGAATGCGCTATCAGATCAATTTGGATCACACAGTGGTGCCTCCATTTTGATCCGGAACAGTGGCAAACGGAAACTTCAAACCAGATTTAAATGCCATGGAGAGATTTGATGCTTAAAACGTAGTGGGAATGGTGAATCAATTTTGAATTGATTCACAGATGTGAATTTCTCTGTGCAAATTTTTTTAGTGTGACTAACCCCTAAAACTTTGGGCACGTGTGATGCATGCTGGGCACTTCTGATGTGCACCAGGCTCTTCCTATGCAAAACGTCTCATACTCATTGGGCACTTGTGATGTGCACTGGATACTTCTGATGCACATTAGACACTTCTGATACATTTCTGATGCACATTGGGCACTTCTGATACACTTCTGATGCACATTGGGCACTTCTGTTGCACCCCGGCATTTTTCTGGCCAGTGTCCATACATACATTAGGGGTATCTTAACGCACATTGATGCTCATTGCACATCAGGAATGTGGTGCATCAGTCAGGCCACTGGCTACCCTTGCAGAATGGATACCTTTACGTTGCAGTTTTTAAAGACTTTCTCAGAATGGGAGTGAAATGGCTAGAAATTTCTCATGGCTTCCTTTGCGAATGAAGTATCTGAAGTAGTAGTAGGCTTAAGTCCATGAAAATCTGTACTACCAACGTCTTTCTTTCACTGAAAGGTTTCAAAGGTGTTACACGTTCCCTTTGCATATTGATTCAGACTGACACAGCTACTTTGCTGATTTTGCAAATGAAATGTGCAAACAATGGTATTCCCCTTCCTTCCTTCCTTCCTTCCTTCCTTCCTTCCTTCCTTCCTTCCTTCCTT
>NC_056528.1:9667437-9675762 GCF_019175285.1 Sceloporus undulatus | reverse complement strand
TCTTTGCTGGCGGGAGATGCAGATCCATACTGGCATGAAAGCCCTTTACTCCTCTGCATGCTGTTAAAGGAGAGCAACAACTAAGAGCCAGATGTCTGGCAGGATGAAAAATGCCAGCCATCCAGTTCATGCTGGTTATTTTCATATGGGATTTCCTGCCCTCCAGCAGCTCACATGGCTTCCAACAGCCTTGGTACAGAACCAGGGAGTCAGCATGACTCTCTTTCTGCCGGGAGGCAAGACTCTGGAGGGGGAAATTCCTCTGTCCTTGCTGGGGAGGTCACACAATACAGCTGATGATGATGATGATGATGATGATGATGATGATGATGATGATGATTATTTCCAACCAGGAAAGAATTAGACTGCATCTACACTGCAGAAATAATGCGCCTTGACACTGCTTTAGCCACCATGGCTCCATCTCATGGAACCGTGGGGCTTGCAGTTCGTTGTGGCACCAGAACTCTCCGACAGAGAAGGCGAAATGTCCCACAGGACTAAAAATCCCAGAATTCCATAGCATGGTGCCATGGCAATTCAAGTGGTGTCAATTGGTATAATTCTGCAATACGGATAAGTCTGTCTCCCTTCCTCAAAACCAAGGGGGGCTTTCCAGTTTGATCCCCATTTGGGATCATCTGCGAGCGGACCTGTTCTAGCCAGGTTCTGATCCAGATGGATAAAGTTTTATTCATTAGTTGATGTCCTTTTTATTGGCGTTCTTATAGGCCTTGTATGCCTCAGCTGGAAACAAAAATCTCCTAAAACACCATAAGGAGGAAAGGATGGTTGAAAGGAGGTCAAGGATGAGCGAAAGGGGACACTGGAGTCACACTCCAAGGACTACTTAAAACTCTAATTAAAAGTCATGTTAAAAATGCATTAGCCATTAGTAAACAAGGTCAGGCTTACAAGCTACTCAAGCCATGGCCATACAAGGTCTAAGAAATGGTCACTTCTACAAAACAGTTAAATAACGTTGGCTAGCTTCAAGGTCCATAACTGCCCTTAGTTATGTTTCAGTGTCTCAACGCATCTGTTCCTTGTTTACAAGAAGAGGGTGATCCTATAAGAAAATTCAGACACTCAGAACAATGCAAAATGGAGACAAACTCCAGGAGAAGTGATTCCACCTGAACTTTAGGAAGAACTTCCTAATGGTAAGAGCTGTGTGATAATGGAAGCCTCCAAGGGTTTTTGGATGGAGTCTCCTTCTTTGGAGGTTTTTAAAGAGAGGCTGGGTGGCCATCTGTCCCAGGGAGTCCTTGGATTGTGTCTTCTTGCATGGTGACACCTTTGCTTTTGGACGTTTCAGCGCACAAAAACTTTGTTTCATGCACAAAATTATTTCAAATATCATATAAAATTACCTTCAGATGCTGTTTAGGTAAAACACACCAAGGCCTCATTCCCGCTACCTTTGAAACTGGGTTGCAATTCAGTTTGAACAGGTTCAAATGACCCTGGTTCCCACTTAAATCGAATAGCTGAAGCGATTCGGTGACGGCGGCCATGCATCAGACCCATTCAACCCGATTTTTTCCGCGTCTTTTTCGATAAATTGATTCCACACAAGTGTGAACCAGATGTGGATGAGAATCAAATTAAATTTGTGCTTTGGCCAGCTGGAATGGCTCCATTTTGAATTGATTCATGCATGAATGTGAACCCTAAGTGGATTATTTTAGAGGGAAAAATGCGACTGGGGCAAATGTAGTGGGAACCACACTCTGCTGTTGAATTGATCCATCGATTTGGATCGCACACCGATTTATCTGTAAGTGGGAATGAGGCCCAAATTGTGTTGAATGTCAATGCTGCAGAAATAGAGGTTCACCCAATGGGGAAACGGAATACATTCCCAAATGTCCATGTGCCATCTATGCACATGTAGGCACCGTCGGCATGTTCCATTAAAATGCATGCACTCCCGAAACCCTGAACTGAAAGCGTGGACAAAGTTGTCCAACAACTTCTGTGGAGGAAGTTATACATGTGCAACATACCAACAGGATTCTGATTGAATTTAGAACTTCCCAAAGAGAAGAGGCTTCTGGCGAATGGAATTTCGGAAGCTTCTCCATGTCAAAGGAACTAATTGGAGTGGGCACCCGTCGTATTATTCTTCCTGTTATCCAATTAGTCCCACAATTTGAGTCTCCTGCCCCCTGATTCTTGGCACGGTCCCCAGCCTTGTCTTCTGATAGCGTCAGCTACGCCATTGCATTGCAACCCTAGCAAGGTTGAGAAAATCTAATAACCGCATCAAGCAGCTGAGACATGAAGGATAAGCTGGTGCAGAGACAATGTGGTTTGGAGACCCTTTCAAGGAGAGCCAAGTTGTCCTGGAGGCAACAATGCCATTTCCTAAATTGGAAAGATCCCAAGAAACATCATAGGACACAATGTGTCATCTGCTTCCTGAAAACAGTAGAAGAAAAGAGACTCCCAGGACAAAAGAATAATGGAGAATTAAAATAGGAAGTCAAAGAGATGTCACCAAGTTGGAAAAAGGATGCTGTTTTGTCTCCAAAGGATGAGCAGAGAAAGGGTCACCGTTAGCTCAATGGTTGATGGCGGTAGTTTAAGGTTCTGGACTTATGGTCTTGCAGGCCACCAACTTTTCAATGGTCAAGGGAGGTACTATCAGGTTCTGGACTCATTGTCTTACAGGCCACCAACTTTTCAATGTTCAAGGGGGATAAATGGTTTTCTAGATTTTGGCTCCAAAGTCAGGTTAGGGAAATCTGCCCATGTCCTGTTCTCCTCCTTTTCCTTGTCAGATTGTGTGTAGTGTGCTTTGCGTGCACCATCTGCTACACTTTGCCGTTCCTCCAGCTCCTTTGGACCTCCCCTTTCCGCTTGCAAAAGCAATCTCATCATGATGAAATGCTGCAGAATAAGTCATCTCCCTGTAATTGCGCACCTGGATATGTTCAACTGAGAGGCAGTGACTGGTCAAAGGTCGATAGGTGAGGGTTCGAGAGAGCCTGCATGGTGTAATGGGTTGAGGGTCGGACTATGACTCTGCAAACCAGGGTTCGATTCCCAGTTCAGCCATGAAAGCCGCTGGGTGACCTTGCATAAGTCACACACTCTCAGCCTCATGGGAAGGCAATGGCAAACCTCCTCGGCACAAAACAAATAAGATGCCATAACAGATTTGCCTGAGGGTCACCATAAGTAGGAAATCACTTGATAGTGCACAACAACAACAACAAAGTAGTAGTAGTAGTAGTGAGACCCTTGAAACCTCCCAGAAGCTTCTTATGTTCAGGTGACTTTTTGGGCCCAAGGTAGCCAAAATGTGCCCAAACCACAGTGGTTTGTTTCCTCTAAACCTCCAAAGGCTTCCAAATCTCCCCAAAAATATGCTTAAAAAGAAGAGGATAAAATTGTCTGCAAACCAGACAAAATGGTGGCCAGAAGTGATCTTGTATTGCTTTGGGTCCACTAAGAAGTGCCAGTGTGTCCAGTTGGCTACCTGGGTGCAAAATAGTCCCTATCCTCTATGTAGTTGTCCACTCCTGGACCAGGTAGACCTTGGCTTCCCTTTCAACGCAACGGTTCTATGGTGCTACACTTCCCTTTAACTTTTCAGGCTCCACAAAGGAGGCAAGAGGCAAACCGATCCGGGGCAAGCATGTTATTCTGCCATACCGACAGCTGGAGTCATTAGATAATGTGTGACTCTGACCGAAATAACAGACATGACATGTCTCCAGTGCTCTCACACTTGTTATTTCATTTACGGGTTTGGTTTCAGCACCCCCCAAAAAAGAGAGAGGCAAGCGCCTCGGAAAACCTGGAGGGCACCAACTCAAGCTTTCATGTTAATTTGATGCAGTGGAAGATCTGAAGCGCAGATCCCTTCCCCTGAAGGAATGGAATTTCTCCAGGAGGAGAAAAAGGAAAAGAGAGATGAGAATAAAGTTGGAGCTGCTTAAAAGAAAGAAAAGAAGTGAGCGAAACTTTGCAAATAAAATGTCAAGGTCTGGAATGAAAGAAGCAGGTGATCAGGTAGCAGAGCTCCAAGGAGGAGGAAGAAGAATAAGGAGAAGGAAAGGCCTTTAGGTTAAACCAGGGCAAGAGGACCCTCAAAGCAACCAGCCTCCACCTTATGGGAGTTGCCAAGTAACTCACTGTGTTGGAGTTGCTACCACCATCCTCCCCATCACAAGGAAGAAGGCCCATCTGGGAGGAAAAACATGGAGAGGAGAAAGGCACTCCATCATTGTGGTGGTGTCCATGCACAAGGATGTTCGGTCTTGTCTGTTGGACTGAGGCCTTCTCCTGCTTTTTTACTATTGTGAGTCTCTCTGAGTCCTAGGTTTGGGGAAAGAGGGTGCTACAAACAGATATAATAATAATAATTGTCCAACCGATGGTAGTGCATGTGTTGGTAACCTCAAGGCTGGGATTCTGCAATGTGCTCTACATTGGGCCACCTCTGTACCAGGCTTGGAAACTTCAATTAGTTCAAGACATGGCTGTCCTGCTTACCACTACTGAGGGCAGCACAGCAGGGGAATATGCTAAGGAGTAGTCCAGAGTCCAGTCCAAGGGTAACACAATACCAGTTGGTCAGTTCCAGCAAAGGGCAGAGACAAGAATGTTGTCACAAGGCAAGTCCAGAGGTCAGGTAACCAGAGTCATGAATCAAAGAGCCAGGAACAACGAGGCTGCAAAACTGGATGTCAGCTGCAAAGATCCTCTGCAGCTGGATGTCTTTGAAAAGGCCTCTGCTTCTCTCAGCTGAAACCTATTAGCTCTCCTCTTGGCTTCTAGCACTCAGCATCCCTCAGCTGAAACCTATTGGAAGAACGCCTCATTGACCTGCCTTTGCTCCACAGGTCCTAGCACCTCCAGCTTAGAGTCTGTTTCTCCCTCTGTGGCTTCTGAAGCCTCCTCTGGGACTGGAGATCCAGATAACCCCAGATCTGCCCCGTCTCAGCCTCCTCCGTGTCTTCAGGGCCTGAGTCCTCTGACTGTGCCTCTATGTCAGGCCCAGAGCAGTCCATGGCACCGGTAGCTAGACTGGTTACTGGGACACCTAGGAGTGATCATATCATACCAATATCAAAATCGCTCCACTGGGTGCCAGTTGGTTTTCAGGCAAGTTACAAAGTGGTTGGGTCCAGCTTACCTATGGTTTGGGTCCATCTTACTTATGGGACCACCTGTTCCTATACAATCTGACTCCTATGCTCAGGTCCTCTGTGGGACATTAACTCTGGTCAGTTAGGACTGGACTGGCAACTGTCACCCAGAGGATTTTTTCTTCAGCCGCCCCTAGATTGTGGAATGACCTGCCAGAAGAAATCTGATAGCTGAATATATTGTCTGAATTTAAAACACCGTTAAAGATCAGTCTCTTCCAGCCGCCATATTCCAATGGTTTTCAAATTGTGAATTTTAAACGATGAATGTGTTACCCATGCTGCTCCATATATAAATTTTGGTATAAATGATAACCCTTAATGACCCCTAGATGAACTCTAATAGCCTGTCCTCCATTGCTAGCAAGGCATGAGGACATGCACACACACCCTTGAGGGACACCCACATCATCATATCTAGAGAGTCGCATAAAAGGGATTATCATAGGACCAGGAAGAGCAAATATTTGCCTTGCCTGAGGCTCTTGCCCCCTCCCAGGGTCTGTTGTCCAAGCAGCTTAAGACCACTAAGACAATCAGACAGGGACATCCAGGTGAAAAGCAAGTAATTAAACACCTTTGTTTTCACCATCAAGCACCTTTGCCAGAGGCAAGATTTTGCCTATAAATATCATCAGATTTGCCTGTTCACTGGGCCAGTCTGGATTTCAGGGGGAAGCTCTGTCCCCTTGAACCCTGACCTGGCTCCTGGCTCCTGGCTAGTCATTCCATGGCTGAGCCTCATGCCATCCTCATCATATTCCATTTGGATTCCTGGAGGGAGTCTACATTCTGGTACGTATCACCCCAGTGATGCCTAAAATCCTATTCCATGCTAACCTATGCTTTTCCTGAGCCTTGTATGTGTGTGTGTATGCTAGTGTATTGTATGTGTTTTTCCCCTTATAAATAAATTGGTTATTAATTCTAGAAGTCTGTCTCAGCTCTATTTATTGGGATCCCCTGGTCTACTCCGTATACACATCGGGAGGGCGATCTCGGTGGGCTCTTGTAGCCAGCCCCTCTTGCAATATTTGAGATAACAACATAATAAAATTCCCCTAACGGACCCTTGGCTACAAATGTTCAGTATGGATCATCTACTTACATGTCCCTTTTATTTGTCTTTTTAAATTGATGCTTAATTGATGCATTTTAACTGATGCCATGTATTTGTGATTACTGTGGTTCCATTGGATGGAGCAACAGCACTTAAAGTGGTGTCAAACTGTATTATTTCTGCAGTGTAGACCAGTGGTTCCCAAACTTTGGCCTTCCAGGAGTTTTGGACTTCAGGTTCCAAGAATTCCTGACTGTTGGCCAAGTTGGCTGGACCTTCTGGGAATGGAAGTCCAAAACACCTGGAGGGCCAGTGTTTGAGAACCAGTAATGCACAGAAGGAAACGTAAAAGATGCAGTTTTCTTCCTTTTGCACTTTCAGCTGGGTTCATTTTGAGTTCTTTTATCTGTTTTTTTGGGGGGATGACATTCATGTCAGATCAGGATGCCCCAGAACTAGTCAAAAAACAGACTGCATGGTAGCTGTCATGTTGCCAACTGTCCTCCTCTCCCAAGGACAACCGCAGGGATCAAGCGAACATAAGGCAGATGCTGTCTCAGCTTAGTTGCCTACTTGCTGACAGATGTTGGTGGCATTTATTGGGGTTTCAGCTCCGCTCTTCCGTCCTGCGGCAATAATCAGATTGGCACATTGCCTTCCGTGAAACTGTAATGAATGCAATGGGGTGGGGGAATGGTTCAGCTAAGAGCAGCAGGTGAAGGATCTATCCTTCAGCTTGCTTTGGGAAAGTCACAGATAGCTGGAGATTTTATCTTCCAGGAGACTGCATTCTTTTCCTCCTTCTTGATCCATCTCTCTTCATCCTGGGCTGCATCTGCACTCCTGGAACAATCCAAATTGGCACCACCGTAACTGCCACGGCTCAAAGCTAAGGCATCTTGGGAGTTGCAATTTTGTGAGCCCCTTTTGCCTTCTCTGTTGGAGAGCTCCTGGGCCACAACAAATAACAAATCCCAGAATTCCATAGCATTGATCCATGACAGTGAAAGTGATGTCAACCTGGATTATTTCTGCAGTGTGGACAGACCCACCATGTCTCTGGAGCACCAAGCTCGCTCCATTTTCTATGGATGTCTCAAGATGGCTGGGATGTTTAAAGTTGGGGTCGAGTGGATGACCCTTGAGGTCTCTTCCAACTTTTCTTTGATTCTATGGCTTTCATATCCCCTCTCCGTCTTCTCTTTTCCAGTCTAAATATACTCAGTCCCTTCAGTGTCACTTGCAGGGTCCACTTTCCAGATTCTTTACCATCTTGGCCGCTGTCTTCAGCACCATTTCTATCTTGTCACTATTCTTCTTGATCTGTTGTCCCTGGATAGCCACTATTTCATGGCTTTGTTTCTCTTCCATTTCTTTTTATTGTCAGTCTCTGGCACTTTCTATGCAGCGATCCTGTTGGAGAGGTGGGATATGAATACAGTTTTTACTGTTATTATTATATGATTCCCTCCTGCCCTCGTATGGTTAATTTTAGCCAGTGGATTAGATCAAGAGATCTCACCAGGGAATGTTTCAAATGGGTCAAAATATCCCAGCCAGATGCTCAGCTTTGGACCAGACACTGAGAGCATATATATGCGTGTATATGTGTGCGTTTTAAAGGATTGCACTGGCTTCCGGTCTGCCAGATGTCGATGCTGGAATAAATCATGCTCTGCAAATCGCAATACCAACTGATCTGATCTGCACCACTTGGACTGATGTGCGGATCAGAAGCTGGCTACTCAGGGCTGTTTGCACTTTGCAAAAGTTCAATATCATCCATGATACCATGAATAGTGGCTTTGAAATGTGTACTTTGAGAGCAAATACATGGAGGAATGTGTGCTTCAAAGGGGAGAAACACCCCTATTTAAATCTGTATTTTAAGATTAAGAGTGAGGCAGATTTTCTGGAGATTAATGCCCAAACAGGACAGCATGGACTTATGGAAGAACACATGGATGCACACACCAAAAATAGTTTGATTCGTTCCTAGATACACACACACACACACACCATGGCAAGTCTCCTAGGGGATATAATAATAATAATAATAATAATAATAATAATAATAATAATAATAATAATAATAATAATAAT
>NC_056528.1:9604982-9667427 GCF_019175285.1 Sceloporus undulatus | reverse complement strand
GATGTTTGATTTATATCCCGCCTCTCCAGAAACAGTGGCACCTATGTCCAGAAAAGCAGACGCATGTCCAAAAAAGCCAAGTAAAGCCAGACTACGCAGCATTGTAGTAAACTGTATCTTGGACAGGTCACTGAGAAAGACACTTTTGTGAAGTCAAAGGCGTTCATGGCCGGCGTCCATAGTTTTTTGTGGGTTTTGGGGGCTCTGTGGCCATTTTCTAGAAGGGTTTCTTTCTGACGTTTCGCCAGCATCAGTGGCTGGCATCTTCAGAGAAGACACTTTTCTCTCTCCAAAGGAAAACTGGAGTGTATCTATACCATTCACTCGCACGCTCCAAGATTTAACATTGAGAGAACCAGGGAGGGTCTTAAAACTGAAAGGACAGTATCTATGGCAGAAATGGAGACTAAATAAATCTGGAAATGACATCCCAAAAGGGCAGAGAAGGGGCAACTCTGGGACAGTGTTTTAACAACGACAGATGCTAGGTACTCAGGACAGTTGGAGCGTGTGTGAGAACATTTGGTCGATTTTCCAGGCTGGTAGACTGATGCATGCAAAAATTACTGGTGCGAGCAACTCAGAGCCATGTGGACACATGTGCCAAAGCAGGGAAGGAATGGCTCCAAAGGTGTTCATGGAGATACCCATGCATTTTTTTGGAGGAGATAGAGGTCTACCCGTGGCTTTTCTCATCATTTCATAGGACTTTATCACACGGGACGGATCCCGTTCAGAAATGGTTTAAAATGAAAACAACCCACAAAAGTGGCTTGTTTTTCACACAACGTTTGGGGTTAACCTGAACAGAAAGTAAAAACAACGGGTTTTTCGGACGACGTTGGCATCCATGACGCGACATTAATCCGGATGGAAAGTCAACAAAAACCGATCCTTTTTTTACTTTCGGGGAACTTCTGAAAGTAAAAAGGAGGGGGTGTTTTTGGTCACCTTTCCGTTCGGATTGATGTCACATCATTTCTCATTGACATCAACCCATCTGAAAAACAGCCCGCTTTTGCGGGTGTTTCACAGACTTTTAAATGCCGTTTCGGCACAGGATTTAACCAGTTTGCCCCCAGATTGCCTGTGTGTGATAAAGTCCATATAATCCTAGAGTTGGAACAGACCTCAAGGGCCATCTAGTCCAACCCCATTCTGCCATGCAGGAAGACACCATCAAACCACTCCATCCAGCCTCTGTGTAAAAACCTCCAAAGAAGGAGACCACCGCACTCCAAAGCAACGTCTGCCAGTGTTGAACAGCTCTTACCATCAAGACATTCCTCCTAATGTTGAGGTGGAATCTCTTTTCCTGTAGCTTACATCCATTGCTCCATTGGGTCCTGTTCTCTGGAGCAGCAGAGAACAAGCTTGCTCCATCCCTTCAGATATTTAGATAGGGCTCTCATGTTACTCCTTAACCTTCTCTTCTCCAGCTCCCTAATGGTTTCTCATGGTTTCCAGGTTGGACACAATAGCTTCCAACATCTGGATTCTCTGATTCTATGCAAAGCCAAGGCCTAATGTTTTGGGATTGCTTCATAGGGACTCCATGGGGAAAACAGCCTGGCAAGTGAGCTGGGTAGAAGATCTGTGAAGAAACACCGAAAGCAAGGGACAGGCAGAGAAAATTCAATCTCACTGAGTCTGACCTAGATTTGGGGATGAAGGGTTACCCGCAAAGCCCTCCCCTTGTTCTCTGTCTCCAAATGGAAAGATAGGGAGAAGGCCAGTCTCTCGGAGCAAGGCTGCCACCACTGCCGCCTTCTCCCGCTCCACAGCTTTGCTGCAACAAATGTTCACTCCACTTCCATTTAGACTCAGGGTGACGGAAACCACAAATGACACCAGCAGACCAAGAAAAAGGCACCAGCCCCTTCAATATTGCAGGTGCCTTCAGCTTTATATAAGGATGGAGGGATTTCCTGGCTGGGGCTGTGTCCCCACTGCTGAATTAATGCGGCGTGGCACTGCTTTAACCACCGTGGCTCCATGATACGGAATCTTGGGATTTGCGGTTTGTTGTGGCACCCGAGCTCTCTGACAGAGAAGACTAAATAGCTCACGAAATTATAGATCACACAATTCCATGGCATTGATCCGTGGCAGTTAAAGTGGTGTCAGGCTGCATCCATTCTGCAGTGTAGATGCAGCCTGGATTTAATGATGTTTGACTGGGAAGGTGGAAAGGAGAGAAATAATGGATGGGGCATGGGATTGGGTGCACCATGCTTACTTTTCATCCTTTTATGAGGGAATGAGGAAATCTGATGGAATGAGTTTTTCTTCAGCCCTTGTATGTATGTTCAAAGTACTGGTTTGGGCCTTGCACTGAGCTTTGCTCCCAGGGAACATAAAAATTGGGGTGCTTTCCTCCAAGATGTGTGGATTTTTGCCATCTCCCTTGTGTCCTCTTTCCTCCCAGCTGCACGATACTGGAACATTTCCAGGACGCTGTCTCCCTCCCGGAGCAAACTGTTCTGCAACTAATCCTGTGGCGATCCATCTCCTCCCTTGCTGTAATTCTGGGCTTCCTGATCATTTTAATCTGCAATATGTTGCAATGATTCACTTCTGGCTTATCTCTAATTATATGCCCCTCTCTCTCCTCTCTCCTCCTCTTTCATTTTCCCATGCCTCCACCAGTCTCTTGAACACAAAGCTTGCTTTTCAGGCACTGTTCTTAAACATTTTTGCCCTCCTTATGTGACTTTGGACTGTATAAAACAGGGGTGATAAGTGATGTTAATATCCAAAATATCTAGGGATTCAAGGTTGGGGAAGCTTATGTCATGCACAACTACTTGGTGGTAGTAGTAGTAGTATTACTAATGTGCCTTCAAGTCATTTCTGACTCATGGCAACCCTAAGGCGAACCTATCCTGGTTTAAGATTTGTTCAGAGGAGGTTTGCCATTGCCATCCACTGAGGCTGAGAGAATGTGGCTTGCCTAAGGTCACCAAGTGGGTTTCCTGGCTGAGCTGGGATTCGAACCCGGGTCTCCAGAGACACAGTCTAACACTCAGACCACGACACAATGCTGGTTCTCTTGGTAGTTAGCCCTGTTGAATGTATTCATTTATACGTTTATTTTATACCCTGTCATTCTCCCACATTGGGACCCAAAATTGGCTCAACGATTACAATCATGAGATTGATCAACTATATTGTTAACAACAGATAGTTTAAAACAATTTCAAAGCCATAATTAAGAACTTGCAGGATAAAAACATATCTGTTAAACATCACTATAAGCACCATTATTAAGATACGCTTATGATTGTAAAAGAACCCATCAAAGGCCAGCCTAAATAAGATGGGCTTAACCTCCTGGCAGAAAAAGAGCAAGGCTGGGACTAAAAGGGCCTCTTATGGACAAGAGTCCCACAACTTGGCCTTTATGCGCTCTTCCAACTCTATGGTTCTATGGTTCCATGACAAGGGAGTCCTTCAGTCCTCTTGCTGTGGAAGACGGTAGCAAAAGTGGGCCTTTTGTTGAATGGGTTTTCCCAGCTAGGAAAAAGACATGCTTTTATGACCATCTCCTATGGGAAGAGCACTGAAGAACTACAACGTCATGCAGTAAGGCATGGAGAAAGGCGCTACTCTCCGTTTCCATATTGTTTTCTCATGCAACAAGGCTCAGGGTTTCATTATGTTTCTATAACTAAGGGCCCATGTGACCAGGGCAAAATAAAGCTGCTTTGGAGGTATGCTGTTTAAATGATGCATGCATTCTGAGTCCAGAAGTCGCGCCAAAGCCATGCTCCAGTCCTTAGCAATGGAGCATGGCTTTGGCGTGGCTTCTGGACTCTTAGGATGCATGCATCATTTAAACAACATACCTCCAAAGTGACCTGAAGCAGCTTTAGTTTGGCCTGTCTGTATGGGGTCATAGTTATGGATTCATAGAGTTGTGAAACATAAATTCTAATGTATGATTTACAGGAAAAGACGCTCCGTCTCAACATAAGGATGATCTTCCTGATGGTAAGATCTGCTTGAAAGTGAAGATGCTGTGATGGAAAATGGTGGAGTTTTCTTCTTCGGAGGCTTTGAAATAGACACCGGATAGCCATCTGTCGGGGGTGTTTTGACTGCGTATTGCTGCATGTCAGGAGGTTGGACTTGATAGCCCTTGGGGTCTCTTCCAACTCTATGGAGTTTAACACACTAGCAAGATCCCATGGGAAAACGGGACTTAAACGAGAGCTAAGTTAAATTCAAATTTAAACAGAACTTGCAAATTCGGAAAGTTTATCACACAGCGTCGCAGTTAACATGAAATAACACAAAGTTAATCCGCAGTTAAAGCGGAGGAAACCAGCAGCTTGTTCAATTCGCTTTGTTCGGAATTTAAAAGTTTCCTCCGCTTTGTGTTTGGATTAACTGCGGCGCTGTGTGATAAACTTTGGGCATTTCCAGGTTATTTTCGTGTTAGATCACATTTAACCCTTGTTTTCCCGCAGGATCTCACTAGCGTGATAAACTCCTATGATTCCATGATCTTTTTAAAACAGATGCTGGATGTCCATCTCTTAGGAGTGCTCTGATAGTGTGTTTCTGCAAGCTAAGGGGCTGAAGTGGATGGCCCTTGGGGGTCTCTTCCAATTCTATGATTCTATGATTTGGACAATATTGCTAAAAATAAACGAATGACGCTCCTTTTCCCCCTCTCCTCCACCCCCTTTGCCCCTCTCTCTCTGTTTTCCCCATAGGCCTTGATGAAATCCAGTGCACTGTCCCCGTGGAGGATATAACCATCTTTCTCAGCGAATTAACAGAGGCTAGTTTTCGGGACTGCAAATTCAGCTTGTCGCTCACAGACCTGATTATCATCATCTTCTCTGGCGTCGCCGTCTCCATCGCCGCGATCGCCTCCAGCTTCGTTTTGGCCCTGATTGTCAACTGCTTTCAAAAATGCGCGCCCAGCAAAGACGATGATGAGGACGAGGACGAGGACGACTGAAGACCTTTCCGTCGACGCTTCGCTGGCTCTTGCGCCAACCTCCAAAAGTGCATCACGACGCAACTCGAGAAAGCTCTAAGGGCTGAACACCGCTTCCAGAAGCTTGGATGTTTTCATCCGTATCTGCGGAGAAGCTCACAAGATTTATAGACAGAAAGCAACTTTTCCTTGGTCAAATCTAGTGGTTAAACTAATAATAACTCAGGAAAAAAAGGGACATTATGGAGAGAAGAGCAGAGGCATCAATTTGGGTGACTGGCATTTTGATGCCCACTTTGTAGTTTATATTATATTTTTAGTACTGTTTTTTTTAAACAAATAATACGTTGTTAATGGAACAAACCATTGCATTGAATACATTTATGAGAGGTAAAGTTTGGAATGACTAGATTAAAAAGTATATATATTCAGGAAAATAGTCCAAATAATCAGCTTTGCTGTGATGTAAAAGACAGGGATTTTGGGCATCTGGAAGAAACCAGCCTTCTTCAATGCTTTGCTCTTCATGACTGGTGATGGTTGATCCATCCCACACTTGTTTAGACTTTTCTAGATGCTGATAAATATGACATACCTTGGTCTTGGGATAAAGACAGCCCTATGGACCCAACAGGACCACAGTCTCCAAACCAGGCAAGGTGGCACCATTTGGTCTTTTATGGAACCAAGATCCTTTTGCAACAAGGACACATCCATTTCCCAGTTTGGAGATGCACTTGGATGGACAACCCAAAGGCTTTCTGGATCCACCGATGCTTTCTACATCAGGTCACATCGCCGGTCAGTTTTAAAATGGAAGAAATCACATAGAAGTGGGTGCCATGGGATGCGGTCACCTAGGTGCCACTTTGGGAAAGGACCTTCTCCATCCCAAAGACAGGTTTGAGTCCAGTTCTACGGCATGAGCTTTCTTGAGGAAACTGTGCAAATTTGGAACAAAACTAACCTTTTCTCAGCATGCATGAACACTTGAAGCTTTGAGATAGGAGGGAGCACCCATGTTTGAATTTTGCTGCCAAGATTTAAGGTTTCTGAGAATGTAATTGAAGGACCCAGTGGCTTTCACCGAGGAACAGGTGAACTTCAGTTAGATTTTTCACCTTACTTTTTAAATGTGCAAATATTAATTTGCAAGTATCTTCAGAATCACAAGAACTTTATGGGGTTTTAAGAAGTCCATATAGTCCCAGTTGTGCAGAAAAGTAGACATTACAGTATGCGAAAGCAGTTTTATGCTTATGTTTTAATGTCCTTTATCCACCTCAAGGAGAAGTAGGTCTAGCTATATCCATCTATAGATATATCAGTTTTTAAAAAAATTGAATTTCTATTTTAGTAAGAGAAATATAATTTAGGACATGTGAAATAGCTAGAGTTTAAAATAATATCTAGCAAAAGAAGAAGAAGAAGAAGAAGAAGAAGAAGAAGAAGAAGAAGAAGAAGAGTAAGGTTATAATTTGAGAAACAGAGGAGAGATCCAATTATGGTAGCTTTATTTGTGAGCCATCTCCGCCCTTAAACCCTTTTTTATGCATGGCAGGTTTGGAACTTGCTCATGATTTATAATTGTGCGTTGGTCAATTTGATGGCAAGTTCTTGACGTGAATCATTAGAGGACAACCGTGTGGTTCCTCGGAGGGACTTCTACGGTCCATAGGATATTCTTCTAATGAACTACTAGATGCAAGATGTTTTGCATTCTTGGCTCTCCCGGAGCCAGACAACTTGACATTTTTTGGGAAAGTGACATTCTGCCTCTGTGCCTTTTGAGGATCTCAAGGATGTATCTCAATAAAAAGGGCTAGTTGTGAAGGACTAGTTCTCTCTTCCAGAGTTTCACCCAAAACTGCGTACCCACCAACTCATGGGTTGGTGATAAAGTGTACTCTAGGGCACCCATCCCTGCCCTCCTTCACATTTTGCTTGGGAGAACTTCTCTTTTTAGAGCAAGCTATTGGACGTTATCAGACAAGGGAAACTGGAAGTATAATCCAATGGCAATTTGAATGCAATCATGGGTTTTAACATTATTGCGTGATAGACTACCACATGCAATTTTGGGCAATGGGAAGTCAGTCCGAATGCAATCGTGGGGTTTCACGTTATTGCGTGATAGAGTACCACACACAATTTCGGGCAATGGGAAGTCAGTCCGAACTCAATCATGGGGTTTACTGTTATTGCATGATAGACTACCGCATACAATAACGTGAAACCCCATGATTGCGTTCGGACTGACTTCCCACTGCCCAAAATTGCATGTGGTGGTCTATCATGCAATAACGTTAAACCCCATGATTGAGTTCGGATTGCCATTGGATTATACTTCCAATTTTCCTTGTCTGATAAGCTCCTATGTGTTCTTTTTGGCAGAGTTTGGACATTTTACTTGTTTTGGCCAACAAGACGTACAATCCACCCAATGGCCATGCTGCCTGGAAAGTCTAAGGAACGGTGGTCAAAACAAGTAACTTTTCCAAGATCCTTGTTTTTCAGCCAGCCCTTTCTTCTGAACAAGGTTTGTCATGACAGCCGCTTGATACCCGCTTCTGAAAAGTCCACGTCCAATTAAAAATATACGTCCTTCAGCTTCTTTTGAATGCCATTCTTTGCCCTTAGTTTATTTAGCCAAATATGATCTATTTCACCATCATATTCTTACCGCTAGAAGAGTGACATGGAAAATCTTAGATGATAGCGAATGGTGGAGATGGAGGGTTTGGGTTTTTTTTGGCTCGGTCCAGATTCAACCGATTGGTTATTATTATTTTTCCTCTTCGGCGAAATGACTTTTTCACAATGTAGTGCCATGATGACAGAGAATAAACATATATTTCTAATGATTTCAAAAAGCAATTCTGTGTTGTACAACTAACTGCACAGTGGGAGAGCTTGTTCTTTTTCTCTTGGGGAAACAAACCGCCTTAGGGTCGCCGTACATCGGAAATGGCACACAACAACAATCTTGTGGCTAGATCGAGGGTAGTAATAGTGTCTGGTTCTGGGCACCACAATTCAAAAAGGTATTGAGAAGCTGGAGCGTGTCCAAAATGGTGGAAGGTCTGGAAACCACCAAGGCCTATGAGGAGTGACTTAGGAAGCTGAGGACGTTTAGTCTTGGAAAGAGAACCCAGGACAGGTTGAGTCTCCTTTATCCAAAATGGGACCAGAAGTATTTTGGATGTTAGGGTCCCCCCCCCCCCAATTTTGGAGTACCTTTATCTAGCCTTCTCTGTCAGAGAGCTCTGGTGGCACAACAAACAACACATCCCAAGATTCCATAGCATCAAACTGCATTAATGTTGCAGTGTGGATTCATCCAGAGAAAATGAGCCCTCCGAAATTTCCTCTGTATTTGGAGCAATCTGGGTTCAGCTGCAGTTATTGTTTTAAAACAAAGGCCCCATTCCCACTTACAGGTAAATCGGTGTGCGATCCGAATCGATGGATCGATTTGACAGTGGAGTGTGGTTCCCACTACATTTCCACTGATGACAGTTTCCTCTCCAAAATAATCCACTTGTGGTTCCCATTCACAAATGAATCCATTCAAAATGATTCGGTTCAGCCGGCCAGAGGAGAAATTTAAATTGATTCCGATCCGCATGTGGTTTATGGTTGCGCAGAATCAATATATCAAAAAAGAAGCGGAAAACATCAGCTTTAAAAAGACGCTGGTTAAATGGGTCCAGCACATGGCCCCCTCCAAGAATCGCTTCAGCGATTCAGATTAAGTGGGAACCAGGGTCGTTTGAATCGGTTAAAACCGATTCACAACCCGGTTTAAAAGGTAGTGGGAATGAGGCCAAAGTTATCTGGAGGAGGATTTCTTTTTCTCATCTTAAATGAGTGTCTAGTCCTGGGTTTATTTTATCTTTATCTTCTTCGTACCTTAAAGGTGACACTGGCTTGGTGGAAAATGCTATTTCGGCTTCTCATTATTAGCAGCTGTGGGTGGGAAAGGAGGGGGTTGTTACAAAATCCGCATCCATGCACATCTTTTTTTCCGGTCCTAACTGGAAGAGTGTGTCACCTCCAGCAACTTGCTGATTTGAGACAGACACCCGCTAGCTCTTTGACACTTGGCCTATAAATAAAAATTGATGATCCGGCCGGCATGAGATCCCAGGAAAAGAAGCTTCTTAATCAGTGTAAAAGGGACATGAGGCTGCTTTGAGGACACAACAGTTGTTCCTTTTTGAAATCCTTGGCTGCCTCCTTTTGCAGCTGACAGCAAGCGAAAGTCCAATAGGCATCACTTTCATTGCCAAAAAAGTCACACCAAAAGGTTCACCCTGAGCACGGGAAAACCAAGAGAATCAGATGCCTTCGGTGGATTGTTCCTTCCAACCAAATTTGGAAATGAATGAGGACTTGTTCTCTTTCTTTGCTGTTAAACCATCTTTGACCTTGGTGGCCCAGGTCCTGTCTACAGTGGCCACAATACTCTGAGGGCATCTTGG
This sequence comes from Sceloporus undulatus, assembly GCF_019175285.1. Classification (NCBI taxonomy): domain Eukaryota; kingdom Metazoa; phylum Chordata; class Lepidosauria; order Squamata; family Phrynosomatidae; genus Sceloporus; species Sceloporus undulatus. Next base: position 9,657,992 of record NC_056528.1, on the reverse strand, counting down.
AGTATCCTGACCCTGGAACTGCCCCAACTTCCACCATCACCTGAGGTCCGCCTTTCCAACGTAGGGTGGTTGTTTGCATTTGTGTGCCACTATGCTGCCTGGTGTGTCCACCACCGCGACCCGTCATAGAACCATAGAAATGGAAGAGATCCCAAGGGCCAACAAGTGCAATTTCCTTCAACCATGTAGGAAGACACAATCCAAGCCTTCCTGACTGATGACCATCCAACCTCTGTTTGAAAACCTCATAGATGGAGTCACCATCACTCTCCAAGGCAGTATCTTCCACCATCGAACAGCTCTCACCACCAAGATCTTCCTCCTAATGTTGAGGTGGACTCTCTTTTCCTGTAGCTTGAATCCACTGATCCATGTCCTGTTTTCTGGAGCTGCAGAAAACAAGCTTGCTCCATCCTCAACATGACATCCCTTCAAATGTTTAAACACGTCTATCATGACACCCCTTAAGCTTCTCTTCTCTAGGCTAAACATCCCCAGGTCCCAAAGTCGCTCTTCATGGGGCATGGTTTCCAGCCCGTTCACCCTCTTGGTGGTCCTTCTTTTGACATGCTCCAGCTTATCTTCACTCTGAGGTCAGAACAAGGATCCCAGTGATGATCACCTAGATGGGCACCTTGTTCTGACCTCAGAGCAAGTGGCCCACGATTTGGTGGCAGATGTACCAAGTGTCACAATGGGATTCATTTCAGTTGCCTAGAATCAGAACAGAGGGATCCAGATCTTCTGGAAAGATTCAGAGCAAACAGTTACCCCTGCAAAACTGGTTGGCAGCAGTACCCCAACCCGTTATTATTATTGTTGTTGTTGTGTGCCTTCAAGTCCTTTTCAACTTTTGGGGACTCTAAGAGAAACTTATCATAGGGTTATCTTGGCAAGTTTCTTCAAAGGGAAGTTGTCAATACCATCCTTGGAGGCTGAAAGAGTGGACTTGCCGAAGGGAACCCAGTGGTTTATGTGGCCAAGCCAGTATTTGAACCCTGGTTTCCGGAGTCATGGGAGCTTATCGCGCACATGGCTGTAGGAACCCAGCTGGCACAGAATGAAAGCAGGCGTGATGGGAATGGAATGGGGAAAGGATGCATTTTACTGCATGCCAGACTGCTGCCGCAGGAAGTCCCCGGATTCTAGAAACCAGGGTTCGAATATTGGCATGGCCATGTAAACCCACTGGGTTACCCTGGGCATGTCCACTCTTTCAGCCTCCAAGGATGGCAATGACAACCCTCATTTGAAGAAACTTGCCAAGACAGTTCTTGAAAATCGCCTCCTCTGGGATGGATGGGGAACGCAATAGGGACTTCCGGCGACATCAGTGGCGTTCCGGCATGTAGTAAAATAATCCTTTCCCCGTTCCGTTCCCATCATGCTCCCTTTTGTTCCATGCCAGCTGCGTTCCCCATGCTATGAGCTCCATAGTCCGACACTCAAACACTACACCATACTGAGTCTTACCCCCAATCCAAAGGCTCCCATTCTCTGAGAAAACAAAGCCAAATGAAGTTGGCACAGCACTTATCCAACAGCTTTGTGTGTTATCTCATTTCTGCCTGCTCCCCGGGATGTATACAAAGCCAAAGCCAAGGGTGTATTAAGGTCTGTTGGAGCCAAGGGCACCGAAAGGTTTGTTTACATGCCAAACTGAGAGCCAGTGGGAGGAGTGCTGTTATCACCTTAGTTCCCCTCGCATTCATTCTGTTTTCAAGTTCACTCGTCGTAATATAATAGCATGGCCTCCAACAATTTTGCAAATGAAATCCAAGACATGTGTGGCTGATCCGTGATCCACCTCGGAGTGTGGTCAAAAAGGTGTGGCCGGGCCACAAGACCACAAGAATTATTAATGAAGAATGATGCACAAAACCACTATCTTAAGAAAGAGCAAAGCTGCAATCCTCCTTTGCTCTCCTTTGCCTCCAGCTGAGCTGAGTGCAAAGGATTTGTGCACTTTGAACTCAGTTTGCAGCAATTTATGGAAGCCAAGGTTGAAGGGGGAAAGTAGGAAAATATTGTCATTGCTTTATACTGTTGGGGTTGTTTTTTGTGTGTACATTATACCTGAATAATTTGCATTGCAGTTGTAGTATAAATTTTTACATTTGCATTAACACTTGCATTAATACTCGGTCACCTCCTGCAGCCCAGAGAGTCCTCCAGCTGACTTTGCGGCCATCATTTGCAACCCAAACAGGGACGACCTGCAATTTGTTGGAGGCAAAATTACCCTGAATCTGAACCTGTTACCGCTGCGGCTAACCCAATAGTCGAAATAATTGCTCTGGCATGGTTCCCCCATTTAGATGAGCCAAACTCATTATAAAATGTCAACAGATTACTTCCTATCTGGGTCATGCTGGGCGGAGAGCTTATTTTCAGTCCAGTGCACTTTTGTTATCATCCCACTTCATTCTAAAGTCTCTTCGGTGGTGTCTTCCTCCATGAGCAGAATGGAAATTGCAGCAATACAATTACGAATACACTGCAGGCATTATACATACACACACACACAACCACACCTGCATATCTGCTTCAGTGGTGAGGGATCTGAACTTCCAAGGAGCCATCTAAGGTGCCGAACCTATTTGGACAGTTCCTTTGAAATGGAGGCATGGCATTGTGGTGTTGCATGTGCCAATTCCACTTGGAGTCTGTCTCATGAGATGTGAATGCATCTTGCTTTAGTTCAGTCCAAGCTTACAGAGCATGTGAGTTGTGGTCTGAAGCAAGCCAAGTTTTGATTCGGGGAAGTCTGTGCTATCAGTAACAAGAGATATAGGAAAATTTCACACCCATGGGGTAAGCGCTGGTAAAACATCAGAGAAGCGCATGCATGTGAAAGCCTGGCGTGCTTCTGAAACATCAGGGAATTGTCCCCTTGCCTCTAGCGTCCTTGAATCATTCATGAAGCAGCAATTTCCTGTGAATGGAAACTTTGTGTTCATAGGAAATTGCTGCTCCATGAACTATTCAGGGCCGCTAGAAGCGAGGGGACAATTCCATGATGTTTCAGAAGCGCATCAGGCTTTCACACACGCATGCATGCTTCCCTGACGTTTTACCAGCACTTCTTAGCATTTCTCTCCTTCTCTGGAGGTCTTTAGGCAGAGGCTGGATGGCCATCTTTCGGGGATGCTTTGACTGAGAGTTCCTGCATGGCAGAGGGTTGGACTGGATGGCCCTTGCAGTCTCTTCCAACTCTATGATTCTATGACTTACCCCATGGTAAGCACTGGTGTGTACATCTTCAAAAACAGGTCAAGAACACCATGGACAAAACCAGAGGTAGAGTCATTAAGTAACCCATTAAGTAAAGCCACTGCGAACAAGAAATCACGCCAAGAGAGCCAGGAATTGTGTTGCTCTCAACAATAAGCTGGTGTTCTTATCGGCCATTTAGAGACACAGATGTCCAGCCAAAACCCTAGTTGCTGCCACACTGCAGGATTAATGCAGTTTGATACCACTTTAACTATCATGGCTCCATTGTATGGAATTGTGGGGTTTGCTTTTTGTTGTGGCACCAGAGCTCTCTGGCAGAGAAGGCGAAATAGCTCTTAAGGACTACCAATCCCAGAATTCCATAGCATTGAGCCATCTAATTAAAAATAATAATACTTGTAAGCCGCTCTGAGAGCCATTAGGGCTGAAGGGCGGAGTAGAAATACTGCAAATAAGTAAATAAATGGCAGTTAAAGCAGCGTCAAACCGCAGTGTAGATGCATCTCTGATGTGGGACCTTGGTGGAGCATCATCATCATAGCAAAAACACCATCAGCCTCTTCCCCCGACTCCACAGCTGGGAAATGGCATCGGAGTATGTAGTAAATGTAAATATAGTAATTGCAACCAACAATCCAAGAAACTTGCATTCATGTTTATGGGCAACACTACCAACAACGTGGAGCTTTGAGCTACTAAGGATACTTGGAGCATTTATGGCAAATTGATAATACAGCCTGGTCTGCCTCCAACGGAGACCCACATCTTTCTTCCAATGTGCGCTTGCAAATGAGCATGTGCCCAATATTTGCAGCCAAACTAAGGGGACTAAATGTATTGGTGCTGCTTGGATAAATGGTGTAGTATTGAAATCCAGCAGTACATGGAAATACAATGTTCTTTCACATATACGGGTCATTGCTTCGGGGCGACCACTGCTCCTGGTTGGCCTTCAGGATGTGCGTGGTGATGGGCCGTCGGCGCACGGCGTACGACGCAACCGGAGGCTTTTGGTAGGATACGGTGTAGACGCTGCTCATCACTCCGTTCTCTTTGCGAGTCCATTTTTTCACAAGATGCTCTAAGAGCCCATAGTTGGTTGGAGGCTCTAAAGTGGAAAATGATTGGAAAAGTCATGAGATCACAGAGAAAGGGAAGGTTAGATTATACTTAGCATGGAACCATATTGGAATTAGGTTACAGAAGAGAACCAGCGCAGTGATTTGACCATTGGACTACAACTCCGGAGACCAGGGTTCGATTCCCAGCTCAACCATGAAACCCACTTGGTGTCCTTGGGTAACTGACACTCTCTCAGCCTCAAGGGAAGGCAATGGCAAAGCTCCTTTGAGCAAATCTTGCCATGAAAACCCCATGATAGGTGGCCTTAGGGCCACCATAAGACAGAAATGACTTGAAGGCACACAACAACAACAACAACAACAACAACAGCAACAATACTTAACTAAAGCCTTGTCTACATGGGCGTCTCACCCTGTGTCCTCTGGGCTTGCTGTGTCCTTCAAACCCCCAAATTGGGTACACACTTTCACGTCACCTATACCTGATTTCAGGGAAAGGCAATGGCAAACCTCCTCTGAACAAATCTTGCGAATTAAAACCCATGGCCAGGTTGCCATAAGTCAGAAATGACTTGAAGGCGCACAGCACACATCCGAGTGGACCATGGTTGGAATCCTATTAGCTAGTTCTAGCTGGAGTATACCCATTGTATCATTTGTTGAATGGTGAGTCAACACATAGGTAAGTCAACACATTTATTCAATGGTTCTACTATAGTCAGGACTAACTGCAGCATTTAGTTGCTAGGTTGGAAACTCAAGACATTATTTGTACCTTTCATGGTTGTGCAGAAGAGGTAGTTTCAAGGAAAAATAATATAAGGAGAATACAGTGTGCCCGTGTCATACATGGACGCACTATATGTGGCTTTCAGCATATGCGCGTCCTATTTAGATTAATGGGGCATGTGCCCATGGTGCATGTGCGCCGCTGCATCGCCATGCCGCTGTGCCACTGCTGCCACATGCACGAGTCCCATTACTTTCAAAGGGGCTTGAGCATATGCATTTTTTTTATGCGGGGGGGGGGGGGGCCGGAACGGATCCTCCGTGTAAAAAAAGGGTGCACTGTATGTCTATTTCTATTGATAGTTTCACCCAGAGTAGACCCATTGACTCCATTAGTCCGTGGTAGATCAACACTTACGTAAATGCCCTTGATTCAATGCATCTACTCTAGTGGGACTCGCCATACCTTTCACATCTATACGGCTGCTGAAATCCAGGCAGAAAAGTATGAGATCCAGAAATTATTGTGTAGCCAAAAATAAGAAGGGCAAACAAAGAGCTGCGTTGAATGCAAAGACAACTTTGTATAATCCCTTTCCAAAACAGAACAAATACATCTTAATGGAATTCACTTTGGAATGAATAAATGTTTTAATGGACGCAGACAAACAGCGGACGGATTAAGAGCGTCTCCACGGGGGCTTAAGCCACTTCCATATTAAAATGTTAAACATCAATAAAAGATAAAGCCAAAACCAATTACTGTCTTAATCAGGAATCATCTGCTATTGGGTATATTTAGTTCCCTCTCTATTCTTGGGTTTTGTTCAGTGTGTGTGTGTGTGTAAATGTTTTAAAAACTCATGTTTGTCAAGTGTTGAGAAACTCTGCTGTGAAGAAACCTGGGCTGATGAAAATTTGCAAAGCTCAGGACTTATTCTGTGCAAAATTCATATATATATATACATACACATACACACACACACACACACACACACACACATAGGCTGAAAGCATTATTGTACGTGGGACAAAGAGTACATTCGGCACATTTCAGCATTTCTGTGCCGAAATGTTTTCTGAACCGAAAAGTTTCTTTGCTGTGCAATAAAACACATGCAAAATTTGCACAGAAGAAACCCCAGATTGAAAATAAGCTTCGAAAACTGTATGGTTTTTGAAGACTTTCCAGCAACGGGAAGAAAATTGCTCAAACTACACTCTAATAGGAACTAATAGGAATGTTGTAATTCAGTATTAGCATTTTATAGTTTGCATCTGTATCAGTATTGTATTTTTATTGATGTAATCCGGCTTTGATCCTTGGGAGAAGCGGGAAATATAATAATAATAATAATAATAACAACAACAACAACAACAACAACAACAACTTTTTTGGGGGAAGAAAGGTAGTGAAGGGTTACCTCTTTACGTACCAAGAAGCGGGTAGTCCGATTTCTCTGGGATCCATGCCAATTTGTGTCGGTTCCATTTGCGAAGCGGAGGCAGGATCGGATTGTAGCCGTGCCGGTTGTATTGATCGTCGTACTGTGTCACTAAGTGTTGGTGCCTTGGTTCGTCATGATGGGTCAATATATACTTCTTTGGGAGACCCTAAAACGTAAAATACGTAGACCTTAACAGACGTGGCATTTAACAGGCCTCTGAGGGAATATACAGTGCGCCCGCGTTATACGTGGGTGCGCTATATGCGGCTTTGAGCATATGCTCAAAGCCGTGCAGGAGTACAAGCGGTGCAAGGGGCGGTGCGTCCCATTCGCATGAATGGGGCACACTCCTGTGGTGTGTGCCTTGCACACCACTGCCACACCGCTGCGGGCATGAGCCCCATTTGTTCGAATGGGGCTTGAGCATCCACGTTTTTTCCCTTACGTGGGGGGCGGGGGCGGAACGGATCCCCCGCATAAGAGAAGGGCAGACTGTACACTCCAAAATGCATTGGGATTTTATCAATCAATCAGTCAATCAATCAATCAATCATCCATTGAGCATATTGAGAAGTGTCTCTTGTTTTCTGCAGATCGTATGAGGTGCTCCTGCTTTTTTGCTTTGTAGTTTCGTCAACAAGAAGAACAACTCTAAGCCAAAACTGGACTATTTTATTTCATTTTAAACATTCTAAAAAGTGGGACTATTTGATTTGATTTTAAAAATGGTAATTTTTGCTACCCTCCTTCTCCCCGGAAGCCTTGATTTGTAACAACTTGGATAAAGTTGGGTTACTATTGCACCAGACACCCCTCTCGCATCTCTTTCTTCTAGGGAAGGGTTGTGCATTCTGCTTTTTCAGATTTGCAATGACAGCCTTAGATCCAAAACTCCTCGTTCCCCGACTTACATCCATTTTCTTCTTCATCCTTCTCAACACTGTTCGGTCCGGTATCTCAATTGGAAATCGAACGAAGTCCCGTTCATAGCAGCTTCTGCCGGTTCCTCTCTGATCTCTTATGAACTAAGGCAAACCAAACAAATGGCAGTCACTCACTGCAATGGGAGACGCCAACCCAACCTGATATTCGTTGGAGGTTAAACTCCGCCAAGCGTATAAGTGTCTGAACCCAGGGCTATTCAACATCTTTATCCATGACTTGGAGGACAGAATGGAGGGCATGCTTATCAAATTTGGAGATGGCTCCAGACAAGGTGGAATAGCCAATACTCCTCTTGGTCTCTTCCAGCTCCATAATTGTAGGTCCAATAAACTCCTCGCCTTGCAGAGCATTTCATTGCAGTCAAGGTAGAGCAAGCAAAAAAGAGGAGCAAGTATTTTGGGTTTGATCTGCATTCCTGCATCTGAGGAAGTAGACCAAGTCTATGGCCTCATTCCCACTAACGTTTAAACTGGATCGTGCATCATTTTGAACCAGTTTAAATGACCCTGGGTCCCACTTGAATCGATTTACTGAAGCGATTTCGAGAGGGGGGCCATGCACTAGACCCATTTAACGCGTGCCTTTTTGACGCTGATTTTTTCCACTTCTTTTTCGATAAATTGATTCTGGTTAAGTGTGAACTGCATGTGGATCGGAATCGATTCAAATTTCCCTTCGGCCGGCTGGAACCGAATCATTTTGAATTGATTCATTTGTGAATGGGAACAAAAAGTGGTTTATTTTGGAGGGGAAAAACTGTGATCGGGGCAAATGTAATGGGAACCACACTCCAGTGTCAAATCAATCTATTGATTCAGATCGCGCACCGATTTATCTGTAAGAGGGAATGGGGTCTAAGAAAGCTTCTTCTACAAAGTTAGTCTCAGAAGTGCTACAAAATCCCTTTGCATATAGATATTCCAGACTAGCATGGCTATATCACGGAAAGGACAGTACAAATGTACATGCATTTTAAAGACGGTGCTCTCATCCTGAGATTTTTTTTCCTTTGGCCTAGAGATTAGAGAAGAAGGTAAAGGCTTTGAGACTTAGGTCCGAGGTCTGAGATAAAAGAGCCTTATGCAGAATATTGAAAGCTGTCTTATAATGGGCCACAGTTTTAGTCCTCCCAGTTTAGTCCTGCCTTTCTTGGCTGTCTAGTCTATCTTTGGGTTTTTTGGATAGAGATCTCCCCCACAAACCAACCTAGAGATTAAACCCAAGACCTTCTGCATGCAAACGCTGGTCTATGGTGCTCAAGTCTTAAACCCTATAGAGCTTTATGGGAATACAAGACCTTCAAAGTATAACTGGAAATGACCTTAGAGGCATTTGAATTGGGGACTGCTGCCACACTGCAGAAACAAAGCAGTTTGACACCACTTTAACTGTCATGGCTCAATGCTATGGCATTCTGGGATTTGTAGTTTTGTAAAACATTTAGCCTTCCCTATCAGAGAGCTCTGGCACCCCATCAAACTACAAATTCCCAAATGCATTAAGCCACGGAAGTCAAAATGGTATCAAACCGCTTTATTTCTGCAGCCTGGATCAGTACATCACCTTCATTTGCCCATTTATATATTTGAGGGCAATGCTTCTTGCCACGGCTCTTTCAAATGCACCCTTGCTCCCCTCCCCAGCCCTCCGCTCTTGCTTCCTCTCTTTTCCTCCCCAAACAAACGTACCTTTTTCCTTTCTTCCACCCAGTTTCCAACAAGTACTTTAGTCGAATATTTGGGCTCGATCCTCCAGCTGGGAAGGAACCATTCCTGGGAATCCCTGCATGTAGTAAACATGGCTCTCTCTTTCTTTCTTCTTCTTCTTTTCACATTCTTTGGCAAAGCGCAAGCTCAAAAGGCGTCCATCTCTGTGTGTGTGCTGAGCAGGACATTTATCCTCTGACGTCCCTTTGGTCTCGGGTTCTCTATTGTTGGTCATCCCCGTGGCAACCCACCAGGCAACAAGGGATTCTACCCCGGTGAAACTAATGCTACTATTTCACTGAATACAGTGCACCCACTATAAGTGGCTTTGAGCATATGTTGAAAGCCGCACAGGAGTGTGTGAGGTGCAAGGCTGGCGCGTCCCATTCGGATGAATGGGGTGCACACCCATGGTTCATGCATGCCATCGCGCTGCCACATGCACAAGCCCCATCCAGTTGAATGGGGCTTGGGCATGTGCGGTATTTGGCTTACGCGGGGGGATGGGTCCGGAACGGATCCCCGCATAAGCCAAGGGCGGACTATAGTAGCAAAACCTTTGCTAGTGGACAGAAACAGAAGAAGGGGAGGCTCACAGTGGCTAGAGCCATTGAGTAAGAGATAGGGCTGGAATCCTGTTGGTGACATACACATGCGCAACTCAGGAACTCATGTGCCGATGTCTTCTTTGGGATGGTGTGAAAGGACTGTTCACCCGTTCCTTGTGCGCCATCCAAAAGCTCATACACTCACACCCAAACTGTCAAACCATGACATTACAAACGTGTTGGGACAGAGATCTCTGTGGCCTCATTCCCACTATGTTTTAAACTGGGTTGAAAATCGGTTTGAACCGATTTAACATCAGCTGCTGTGGGGCGGATGGGGAATGGATTGGGGAATCCCAGTGTTATTGGCGGAGTTCTCCCGTGAAATAATATGTGTTTTCCCCCCGTTGTGTTTTCATTCCCTTCCGTTCTGCCCCGTTTCCCAAGCCTCATCCAATAAACTTACTTGTTAATGGGATACGATGCTGGACTTAAGCCATAGCATGTTGGTCCGTCCAAAGGCTGGTATTCTCTACTGACCATGCAATGTCCCTCTTCAGAACCCATCTTTTCTCACTTGCAGACCTTGAAGGGGGGGGGGGGGGGAGCAGACAAGGGTCTATCTATAGTTTGTTGTGGGTTTTGGGGGCTATGTGGCCATGTTCTAGAAGAGTTTATTCCTGACGTTTCACTAACATCTGTGGCTGGCATCTTTGGAGAACGCATCTAGTGTCTTCTTCGCATGCACAGCAATGGCACCATTTGCAGAGATCTCCAGAGGATTTTTAGAGATGCTTTTAGCATGGACTAGTCATCTCCTGGGCCTCTCATTTTTAAATGTGTTATTTATGTATTTATTTATTTATTTGCTTTATTTAATTTCTCACCCCAATTGCATTCATTAATAAAAATGGAACATACTGTTTTGAGAGCAGCCGTTATTCGCACATCTCCGCAATAACGCAACTGCTTCTGCCATCTTGGTTCCTTTTGCATTCCTCCTTAAACCTGCCTCCCTGTTGTATGCCTTTTTATTTTTATCTTTATTACATTTTATTTTTATTTTTACTTTTGCAATTCTGGAGTTCAGGCCCTTGGGGTTCTTAGGATTATAGTTTTTGTGGGTTTTTCAGGCTTTGTGGCCATGTTCCAGAAGAGTTTATTTCTGATGTTTTGCCAGCATCTGTGGCTTTGGCATCTTCAGATAACCACATAGCCCAAAAACCCCACAAAAACCTATGGATGCCAGCCATGAAAGCCTCCAACTTCACATTATTAGGATTAGTTTGTCAAGGATGCCCTTTCATCTTCTATATCACTTATACCATCAACAGAAAATTGTGCTACCATTAGCATGAAACAACTTAGCTGCACACCACTCTTGAATATTTGTTGATTCCACTTTCTACTGTTATATTTAAACATCACATTTTAATGGGTTCAGCCTGTTGCACATTGCTGCAGTTCACTGACATGGTTGTGTAGCATGTCAGCAATACAGCTCAGTCGTAAAGTTACGCATCATCACAGCCTCTATGAAGGATTATGGCCTTCCTTTGCTATAAACTTCGGACGAAGTTGACGATCGCATCCATCCCTTTTTTCCCGGAGGGGAAATGCAACCAGAGTCCATCAAAGAAGCTTAAAACTCCATGGAATCCATTGGAAAGGTGGTGCCAAGTGACTGTGATGCCATTGTCCTCCAGTCTTTTCTTGTAGAGCAACCCATCATCCCTCAGGACATCATATTCACAGGTTAAAATGAATGTCTCTGGGAGACGGCGAAGGAGCGCATCTTCTGCTAGGAGTGGTGAGCATTCAGGGGAGCTCAGGATCTTCAGAGCCTCATAGACGTCATCTTCGCAGCCAATGGGAACAAAAGGCTTGTAGCCCCTGGTCTTAAACTCTTTGGGAATATTGTCTGCGCTCAGCCATTGTCGGTACTTTAACCTTAAGCCCACAGGAACGTGAGAACCTTCCAGCACCTCTTCCAGATGGGCAGCGTTTCCGTTCAGGTGTTGCAACATGTAAAAGGCGGATCGTTCCCGGAACAAAATGGGGACGGCTCGGTTCTGCTGGTAGGAAGGTAGGTTGAAATCCACAGCCTGGAGACCCGGATAGAGGAGGATCTGAGCTCGGACTTTGGGGAGGCCTGGCCTAACTGCTAAGGTTTGGCAAACCGTGGCTGCAAGGTGACCCCCGGCACTGTCGCCGGCAACAATGATGCGGGTACGATCCACGCCATAGTCGTCGGCCGCCTTGAGGAAATGGGTGGCAGCCGCAAGGCAGTCGTTCAGCGGGGCTGGATAGGTGTGCTCAGGCGCTAAGCGGTACCTAAAACCAAAAAGAAAATATCAGTGAAAAGTAGAAACACAACCTGACACCATATTATCTTTCACCTTTGCATGTTACATTCTCTTGGGCCAACAGGCTGTTAGTGATTTACACATGTGCCCATACATCTTTGTTGTTGGGTGCTTGCAAGTCTTTTCCTGACTTATGGCTTTTCTTGGCAAGATGTGTTCAGACGGGGTTTGCCATTGCCTCCCTTTGAGGCCGAGAGAGCGTAACTTGCCCTAGGACACAGATGTGGGTTTTCATGTCTGAGTAGGGATGTGAACCCTGGTCTTCCAGAGTTATGGGATGCGTCTACGCTGCAGAATGAATGCACCTTTACACTGCTTCAACTGCCATGGCTCAAGGCTATGGGATTCTGCCATTTGTAGCTTTGTGAGATACATAGCATTCTCTTTTAAGGAGTTCCTGTGCCACAACAAACTACAAATACCAAGATTCGTAGCATTGAGACATAGCAGTTAGAGCAGTGGAGAACTGCATTAATTCTACAGTGTGGTAGCAATCCTAGAGGGACCGCATGCTGCCACAAGTCTCTGCTCTCCATCTCCTGAGCCAAAGCAGCGGAAGGATCCAGTGTAGTTCTGGACATGCGCACAATGCTCAAACTGCTACAACACATTGGCTCATCGGTGCAGCTTACTTGCATATAAGTACTTTTAGATGGGGTTCAGAGGCAGATCACTGGGAAACCTATCACAGAGTTTTCTGGGGCTGAGAGTATGCAACTCGGTAATCCAGTGGGGTTCCACGGCTGAGCAGGGAATCAGACTCTGATCTCCAGAATCTAGTCCAGGCCTCAAACTACTACACCACACTGAAAAAACTACTTGGTTGAAATTTTGCATGCATGTAAGGCCATTTTGGAAGATGTAAGTCCCAAGCAGAATGCCAGGCAATGTGTGTTTTCTCTACAGAATAATTCATCCTCTAGACTGTGCGATGTTTGAATACCGGGATAAAATATAACACTCTCTCTGGTCTATTATTCTTCCCAACTGGGTTTCTGACTGCCAAGAAATCCATTTTTTCAACCTAGGAATGAAAAATTATGAATATTCTTTCCTTTCCTAGTCAAAACGTATTGAAATCACATTGATTCAATGTGTCTACTCCTGTTGAGACGAGCCATAGGATTCGGGTCTCTGAGTCCACTTTGTATGACTGGCAAGGGAACTGATGCCAAGCTGCACCTGCCAAGGTCTGAGAAATGAACGGTTGCAAAATTTTGAAAGACCTTTGGTACGACTTACTCCACAGACACAACCACCGATTCACTTTCTCGGGCAATGTAGCGGCAGATATTTTCGTGGGTTCCTGAAACATAAACATATCCAGAGCTGTGTTATCAATGAATGGAGGGAACGAACGAGAGGAGATTGGGGTATGTGCACCTTTTAAAATCTGACCCCATACCTCTCCAATGTGGCATAGTGGGTTGAGTATTGGGTCTGGAGACCTGGGTTCGATTCTCCGCTCGACCATGAAACCCATTGAGTGACCTTCAGCAGATCGTATGTTATCTTAGGCCTGGGACAGATGGGTGCAATGGGGCGCTGTTGTCACATGTGAGGGGTGGCACTGTCAGACACCCCTCACCCCTCTCACGTGACGAGGGCGTCAAAATGGCAGCACCCTGTACAGATGTGCCCATTATGACGCAACAGACGCTTAGCATCTGCATGTCACAACGCCATTGTGACGTCGTGAGCGCACGCGAGGAAGCCGCATAGTTTGTCCGCTGCAGCTTCCTTGCATAGCAAAACAAGGCATGGGCAGACCACCCTGTTTGGGCAGTCTGTACCCTGCTATAGAATCACAGAGTTAGAAGAGACCGAAAGGGCCATCCAGCCCAACCCCTTCTGCCATGCAGGAACTCTCAATCAAAGCAACCCCATTGACAGAAGGCCATCCTCTGTTTAAAGACGTCCAAGGAAAGAGACTCAACTACACTCCAAGGCAAGTCTCCTTTGGACAAATCTTGCCAAGAAAACCCCATGAGAGGTTCACCTTAGGGTCTCCATAAATCAGAAACGACTTGAAGGCACACATCAACATCAACATCTGGAACGATAGAAGTCTGTGCTGCAAAATGAATCCTAACTTTTCCCTCTCAAAGTGTCCCTCACTGGCAGGAGGGAGATGGTCATGTAATCCTACATTGCGCAACCTGCCAGGGGTCATTTGCAGACACAGCAATGGTGCCGGCATTGGAAGCGAGAACACAAAGAAGCTCCTATGTCCTAAGTCTCGCTTACAAAGTTGTAGTTGACTAACAGGATGTCAGTTGTTATTTTTAAAACCATGGCGATCCCAATGAAATTGCACCAGGACAAAGGGAAGGATTATGCTTGACAGGTCAGCAAGATTATGAAGGAGATTAAGATCTGATGCAACTCACGGATGCTTCCGAACACAAAGCCGCCACCATGAAAATACAGGACGCCTTTCCTTTGGCCAGCAGAGGGCGCTTTAGGCTGATAAATCCGGACAGGCACATGCTTAAACTTCACATCCTTGAAGAAGAGTGCGGTGTCTTTCCTCCTCGGCTTCCATCCGTTCCGCACAAACCGCACAAACCGGATTTGGGTACTGATGTGTAGGTTCTCCAAAATCCTTCCCTTTTGAGTTGGAGGGAGGAGAAGTGGGGAGAAAAAAGTCACATTGATGTTTTTATTAGCTAATGGCTGAGGATGCATTTGGGACATTTGTAGCAAACTACACACAGAGAGACACAACAACATTGCCGTGACAGTTTTATCAGGCTAAGCAAAAGTCCTGGAAACTCAAGCTCAGGAAAGTCACAGTCATATTTATCAGACAAGGATGCGAATATCCATTTTGCAGGAAGACATGTGATGATGGAAGGTCATCTTTCTTGGGACGTTGATTTGAGTTGAAGATGGTGGTGGAGGGAGGTTTGATGCAGGTAAAGGCCACCTTCCCATCGCTGGCCAGGAGGTATTTGGGGAAGATGGGAAAATTGGGGGAAATGTATGATTTTTAATTTTTAGAGAGTCTAATAGACAATTTCAATTGTCATATGTTTAATTGTCATTTTAAGGGGAGTAGTGCGCCTTTTTTTAATGTGGTGATCTGTTGAAAATAATGAGGCTCATGCACAGCGTGGTGGCATGGTGGTGCAGCAGCGTGCACACCATGGACACGTGCCCTATTATTCTCAATGGGATGCACTGCCCCTTGTGCCCCATGCGCTCTAGCGACATTCAGCATATGTTGAAAGCCGCACATAGTGCATCTGCGTGTGGCGCGGGCTCACTATATAATGCATCGTTATAATTTTAAAGTATATGCCGCTCCGATTGTTTTTAACAGAGAAGCGGGGTAGAAATAAAAACCTACACAAGGCAGTTGTTAGAAACACAGGCAATTCCTTCAAAATCTGGACTGTATTTGTTCTTTGCAAGGCTACAAGCCCATGCGTCATATTTTACCTACAGCGGCTGAATGGGGAATCAAACCCAGGTCTCCAGAGTCAATGTTAAGTCGAAGGTTTTCATGGCCGGCATCCATAGTTTTTTGTGGGTTTTTTGGGCTATGTGGCCATGTTCTGGAAGAGTTTCTTCCTGATGTTTCGCCAGCATCTGAGTTTGGCATCTTCAGAGAAGATCTTCAGAGAAGATGGCCACATAGCCCCAAAAACCCACAAAAAATCTCCAGAGTCATCTTCAGAGTCATAGCCCAATGCTCAAACCACTATACCAGTGATGGCTAACCTTTTAGAAACCGAGTGCCCAAACTGCAACCCCAATCCCACTTATTTATGGCAAAGTGCCATGTTTCTCTGGCTTTCTAGTAATGAACTCTGGCGAATGCAACGCCACGTGTGCCCACTCTGAGTGCCCTCTCTGGCACATGTGCCATAGGTTTGCCACCGCTGCACTATACCATGCTGATTCTACATGAGTAAAAAACGGGATCCCTGTTTTCCAGCTTTTGGAAGACATATTGGGAAGCGGCTAGGTTTGCATATACATAAACCACATTGGTTCAGTGGTTTACTCAAGTCGGGAGCAGCAACAGAATTTAGGCCACATGGTTCTAGATTTAAGTCAAGCATATATGATTTGCTAGAGCTTTTCATTCCTTCAACTCATGGACCAATGCACTTACATGCATCCATTGTTTGCATTATTTATCATCTTGGTCCAAGTTAAGTATACTTCACTAAGAAGTGTCTCCTGGTCCATCCTTTTCTTACAGGGCTTTGTGAGCGATGGAGGTCTATTCTCCTGTTGATCGGGGTTCAATAGATTGAGGTTTCTCTGGTACAATGATCAGAACCAAGATCCCTATCACAATTTCTCGTGACAGCAGAGATCACGAGCATAGAAATATAAATGGCTGAACTGCATCCTGATCAACAGGAAAACAGAGCCATTATTGACAGTGGCTGATGCCTGGGAAGGAAGGATGGGGACAGTTTTGTGATTGCTACACATTATTGCTGCAATCAAAGATGTGTAGGATCATAGGATCATAGGAGTTTATCACACTGGGGTTAATTTCAGCATTAGAGAGAGATTAAAGCACATTGAAAGCATCCCGCAAATAAGGCGGAAATGGTGAGTAATTGCATGGGTGATTATCACACACAATTGTGCAAATAACAGTGATATCAGAAATGCATTGTCGCTGAAATCCTGAATGTCAAAAGATGCACATGAATGCTTCTCTGCGACCACTTTAATGGCGGGTTTTGTGCGATGTTGTGTGAAATCGTTACCCATAATTACGCAATTTTCTGGGGATATTCACGGGATAAACTTCCTCTCTCCTTCGTGTGATAAATGATAGAGTTGGAAGAGACTCCAAGGGCCATCCAGTCTAAACCCATTCGTATTCTCTGTGACAGATGTCCATCCAGCCTCTGTTTAAAAACCTCCAAAGAAGGAGACTCCATCACACTCCAAGGAAATGCATTCCACTATCAAATCGCTCTTACCATCAGGACGCTCTTCCTAATGTTAGGTCAGTGATGTCCAAACTCTAACCCTCCAGGTGTTTTGGACTTCATCTCCCAGAAGCCCCAGCCACCTTGGCCAATAGTCTGGGATAGGTGAAGTCAAAAACACCTGGAAGGCCAGAGTTTGGACATCACTGGTTTAGGTGGAATCTCTTTTCCTGGAGCTTGAATGCATTGCGCTGGGTCCCAGTCTCTGGCATTGTGGCTGTGAATCAGTTACAGACGCATAACTCTAAGTTACGCATTCATGACTGCAATTGTGAATTCTAGCCCTGGTGAGACCTAACCCCAGCACTTGCCTGATGCCCACATGCTTGGCACATTGAAGGGGCCTTTGGTGAAGCCCGAATTCAGACAAGGTGGAGATGGAAGGCATGCCCATTCATACAACCAGGAAGACTCTGGAAACTGTTTCCAAGTTATTTCCCCCCATCGTTGAGGACTTTGCAACATGTTTGCATTTCACTTCTAGCAAATATGTACTTGGAACTCAGTCAAGGTGATGTTGAGGAGGAGATTAGGAGGAATGCGGAGTAGAAGGTTTAAACACCATGCCCTCTCCTCTTCTCTCCTCAATTTGTCCTCTATTTACTTCCTTTACTGCAGCTGGATTTGGCTGCAAAATGTTTTTGCCTCTGGAGGATAGTGAATGGATTTCCTTTTCTGCTCTCAGATCCCAAAAGCAACATTTTAAAATTCAAATAGTAAAAACAGCAAGAATTAAACACATAGGGAATAATTAAACATATAGCCCCTCCACAGTCACTGGAAGGAAGTTCAATGTAGACTGAGGGACCAAAGCCAATAACCTCCAGAAGGAAGCCTGCTCAGCCAACAACTTTTCCTCCCAATCTGATCGCCAGTGTTTTTGCATAAAACATAGACAATCTCATTTGGAATCATAGAATCATAGTTGGAAGAGACCGCAAGGGCCATCCAGTCCAACCCCATTTTGCCATGCAGGAAATCTAAATCAAAGCATGCCTGACAGATTCTGAAGACCCCATGAGAGACCGAAGTTGGAAACGGCATGAAGGCACATGACAACAAATGAGCCGGCTAAAACGGAAGTGCAACAAAATCCTGGGATAAAAGTAACCAGGGCTTCATTTCCGACTTCCGTACCAACGGAAGTGCAACCAACTTACCAGGATGGACGTCCCAACCAGAGTGGCATGAATAATCCGGAGCTTTGCCGGCTGTTCCACGCCGGGAGGGACCTCGGAGTTGCAGGCGTCAAAGTAAATGCTTCCCACCACTAGCAAGACCGCAGCTGCAAGGAAGGCAGCCAAGACTAAGGCCAGGAAGACATAGAGGAACCCCATTTCACTGCGGTTTGGAAGAAGGTCTCTCTCTGCCCTTGGCTCCTGGATAGATTTTATTTCCTGTTTGTCTCAGGCAGCGGTGGAATCCAGGTTGCCAGCACATGCAAGAAACCTTTCCCTAATCTCCTCCCACAGGCTGGTGAAATACCACACTGACTTATGGGGATCTTGAACCGGCACTTAGCCATGCCTCATAAGTCATAACACAGAGAGGCGTTGCCTATGCAGATATCAAATTACCTCTGAGATCCTGATGCCCTTGGTGCCGAGTTGTTCAATAGGCAGAGGCTTGCCATGGAACTGCAGGCCTGAGCTCACAAACGTTTCCCAATGCCCAGCTTGAAACTCGTTCTGCTGCTGCACTGCAGAAATAATGCAGCTTGATACCACTTTAACCACCGTGGCTCAATGCTATGGAATGATTGGAATGTGTTGTTCTTGTGAGAGATTTGGCCTTCTCTGTCAGAGAGCTTTGGTGCAACAACAAGCTACAAATCCCAAGATTCCTTAGCATTGAGTCACAAAAGCGGTGCAAACCGCATTATTTCTGCAGTGCAGATGCAGTCCTGGAGGGCTTTACCTCACTGCTGTAAACTACACTTCCCAGTATTTGGACCTAATATTTCCTCTTTCTCATAGCAATTTGTGAGCTGCAGCTCAGGGCAGTGGACTAGAGCTCTCCAGATGAGAAGCCCTGGTCCCTCCCCAAACTACAAATCCCAGGATTCCACAGCATTGGCCCATGGCAATTAAAGCAGTGTCAAGCTGCGTTATTTCTGCAGTGGAGATGCACCCCAAGGCAGTTCTGCTTATACTCTCAAATGCTTTCTGGGTATGCAATTTCTGCATTTTTCGAATGACTGGATTTTTGTACGCATGTGCCCACAGACTAAAAAAATGTATGGATTTAGATTGCAAATTGCATCCAGTTCTACATTTGAGTGCTGGAGAAGTTGTGATGAAACCTCCTTGGGACCTTTCCACTCTCCATGCCTTTCCACCCTCAGAGTCCCTCCATGGACCTGGTACTTGGACCACAAGTATTTGGAGTTCAGACTCCTAGATCTCTTCCACATGTATTATTGTCAAGTCAGGTGCTACCCACCTTATATCTGTGTATTTCATTTTTTGCTTTACCCATTTCTGTGAAGAGAGAAGCTGGACAAGCCTGGTCAGAGTCTTTTTATGGCAGGCAAAGATCTGAACTGATTTGCTTTAAAGCAACTTAAGGGAGTTTATCGCATGCACTTTTCAGCCCAATCTGGGCACCGGATGCTATTGGGCTGGAACAGGGGAAAACGGGTTTTATCAGGTGATGGTCGGGCAGCAATGCAGCATCAATTTCATGTGCGGTAAAACCTGGTTTCCCCCATTCTGGCCCAATATTGTCCCGTGCCCGGATTGGGCTGAAAAGCGCATGCGATAAACACCATGGACACATTTAATCCAGACAAGAGAAATGCAGCCTTAGAGGTTAGAGAAAATGAGTTTTATTTAGAGTCATGTGAAGATGGTGACCATGTTTTTAAAAAAGGGTATGAATGGCTACTGAAACTAGAGACAGAAGTTGAGCCTGTAAAAGAGTATATGATAAGGTGGGTCCTAAATTTTGGGCATAATGTTCATATGGATGTAATGGAGGGGGGGGGGGGTATGTGGTCTAAAATTTACATTGTGCAGTGATTTAAAAGTTAACTTGATGATGCACGGATGGTGTCTAACTCCAAATAAGCTGCCCAAAATGTCCCAGATGTTTCAAACTAATGTTGGGGTTGTCAAGATATGGAAGGCTTCTTTTTTCATATATGGTGGACTTGCAGGAAGACAAAAAGGTATTGGTATCACAATAACACAACACCCCAAAGATTCTCATAAACCTTTTAGAAATGTTACAATACTGTCCATTCCCTTTTTGCCGGAAGGAAACGCCAACAACCCATCAAACAGGTTTATCACCCCGTGGAAGCCATTTTCAATATGGCACCATGTGACGGGGACTCCGTTGTCCTCCAGGCGCTTCTTGTAAAGAATGCCATCATCCCTGAGAACGTCGTACTCGCAGGTTATGATGCACGTTGTGGGGAGCTGAGAAACCACAGCGTCTTCCGCCATAAGTGGCGAGAAGGTCGTTTCCAAGGCTTGCTTCACCACTTCGTAGACATCATCCAAGAACGAGGAGGTGGAATACGGTTTGTAGCCTCTGACCTTAAATTCCTTGGGGATGTTCTCCGAGTTGATCCATTTCCCGAATCTCCTTTTGACGTCGCTGGGGACGTGGCATCCCTGCATAACGCTTTCCGTCACCGACAGGTCCTTGTTGAGATATTTCAAGGCGGTGGTGACGACGTGCTCCCGGTACAAGATGGGGACAGAGCGGTTTTGCTGGTAGGAAGGCAAGTTGAAGTCAATCGCCTGGAGGCCGGGGTAGATCAAAATCTGAGCAAAGGGCTTTGTGAGATCAGATCTGTTGGCTAAATTCTGGCAAACGGACGCCGCTAAGTTCCCTCCGACGCTGTCGCCGCTGATGACAATGTGGGCAGGATCCACGCCATAGTCTTCTGCGGTCTTCATAAAATGCACGGTGGCTGTCAGGCAGTCCTTAAATTGGGATGGATACTTCTGCTCAGGTGCCAAATGATATCTGGAATATCAAAAGGGAGACGCCAATGAATAACCCTCCTAGATGAACCTTCCCACCCCGTTCATGGGATGTGAAGTCGAAGGCTTTCATGGCCGGCATCCATAGATTTTGTGGGTTTTTTGGGCTCTTCCATGTTCTAAAAGAGTTTATTTCTGACATCTCACAAGCATCTGTGGGTGGCATCTTCAGAAGATGCTGGCGAAACATCAGGAATAAACTCTTCTGGAACATGGCCGCATAGCCCAAAACACCCACAAAAAGCCATTCATGGGATGTTTCTCCAGGTCACCTGGTTTGTAATAGGGACTAAAGACAGAATCTTTTCTGTGGTGGCCCCCATATTATTGGGCATTCTCTTTAAGCCTGATGTCCCTTTGAAAGCCATGTAACTTGTAGAAAATCCTGAACACTGTTCATTAACCTCAACTAGAGTGGCCCCCTTAAACAAAGGTTGAAAGCTTAGTTAACACATAGGCAAATCCCATTAATCCAGTGGATCTTCTTTAATTGGGATCGGCAATAGGATTCAGGCAATCGTGTATTCTTGTGCTTCAGACAAAATCAGATCTTTTCTGTCCAAAGTTCAGCATGCGCTTCTTCAAGCATTGCCTGGTCTCATCATTAAGGTGTGGTACATATCACCCCGAAACTGTGAGCTGGAGGTGCCGGTTTTTCTTCCAGAGGATCACCGCAGCAGTCAAACCACGCGGCGTCCCTCCGGAGTAAAATGAACCCAGAAATACTGGGTTCTTTTTGTGCCGCCTGGCACACTTCCTGAGTGTGCCATTGGCACACCGGTGACATAAGCGACGCGCAGCAACGTCTGTATGTTGTGCATCGCTTACATCAAGATGGCCGCCGCCATGCTAGGGTTCCAGAGCATGCGGTTGCTGCGCTCTCCGGAACCCTAGTATCGGTGGTGGCACACCGCTTTTGGCCCATCTGTCCCAGGCCTAAGATTCAAACTGATAAGACAAATGCACAACTCTACATTTAGGCCACAAAACCTAAATGTACACTTGTTGGATGGGAGATACTTGATGTAGCAACAGTAACTGTGAAAAGGATTGATTTGCCAAGCTATCCATCCGGGCCAAATTTGCAAATTCTGGCAAACTGTTGCCAAAGAGGAACTGAAATGCAATTCACACCCATCCCTGCAATGAAATACTCTTGAGAAACAGCTGCTGCGAGTCAAAGAGAAGGAGTGAGCCAAGCATGAAAACAAACCCACTTACACAAGGGTTAGGGCTTGGCATGCTCCACATTGCTATTGGAAACCATTTGATTATCTGCCACAACAGCTTGGCTTCCAAGCCAAGAATGCTGCCAGAAATGGATCATTTGAGCATGGAGCAAAGGACACCATGCCAACTACATCGAGAGTAGATTGCATGCAACCAATGACCTCTAGAGACCACAAAACCTCTATCTATCTATCAATCAATCAATCAATCAATCAATCAATCTGCCTGCCTGCCTGCCTGCCTGCCTGCCTGCCTGCCTGCCTGCCTGCCTGCCTGCCTCTCTATCTATCTATCTATCTATCTATCTATCTATCTATCTATCTATCTATCTATCTATCTATCTATCTATCTCAAGGCTGCTTACCGTTTTAAAAAACCCACAATGCAGCTAAATTATACCTAAGATGAATGCATTAAAACTACCCTTTAAAAAAAGATAAAATACCATTAAAAGATTAAAGAAATAAAAGCAAGAGGGTACAATTCATGCCAGTGACAGTGGTGGCAGGTGGCTCAGTGGCATGCTTTGCAAATAGCCACCCAGTGTCACTCTGGAGGGCTCTGGATCTTCAGGGAAGATCTGGAGCAAAAGATGAGTCTATTTAATCCATGTTAAGGGTGGCACACTATGGGTTTGGTGCTCAACTGGCTGTACATCATCTGAACCAGATGATGCACCAGAATCGGGGATTGGGTCCTATGTCGTCCAGACTGATCATGGTGAAGATTAGAGGAGGCCATGTTATTTGGTCCATGCAGACATGGCCTTAGGCTCTGTTTACTTACCCAACGGACACAATCACTGAATCACTTTCTTTGGCGATGTACCGGCAAACATGATCATAGGAATCTGAAAAGGTATGCGTGGTCATGTTAGAAGAATATAACATATTACCAGAAAGGCTAGATGGACATACAGTGGGCCCTTGGTATCCTCTGGGGTTTGGTTCCAGGACTCCGCATGGACACCAAAACCCGTGGATGCTCAAGTCCCATTAAAGACAATGGCATCACAAAATGGTATCCCTTATATAAAACGGAAAAATCACGGTTTGCTTTTTGGAATGTATATTTATTGGTATGTTTTCAATCCACAGATGTTTGAATCTGTGGATAAAAAATCCATAGATACGGAAGGTTGATTGTGTCTGAGATGAAATGCTGAGGAAGCATCCTGGGAAGGGGCTGTGTGCATCAATGGTAAGAAATTGTGAGTTTCATTGTGTCTTTTTTCCTTGTATTTCCCCCCATCTCTACCCCCATTAAAGAGAAAAATACAGGTCACTGTCCAGTTCTGAGAACTGACCAAATCTTCACAAGAAAATGCACAGCTCTCCGTTGGACATGTTAGCACAAAAGGATGGCTATAGGCACCAGATGTTTAGGTTAGGGTCACATCAATCCTAAACCCATTTGGTAGGGAATAAGCACTACTGGACCCGGGAACTTAACGCATGGGACCGAGGGAACGGGCTCCGCATGGAATGGAAGGGGGCAGGAAGGGACTGGGACGGGGATATCACCCATTTTACCGCATGGGAGAACACTGCGAGAATGCCGCTGATGCTGCTGGAAGTCCCTATTCTGTTCTGAACAGTTCTTGAAAATCGGCCTCTGTGGGACGGATGGGGAATGGAATGGGGACTTCCGGTGGCATTGGTGGCATTCTTGCAGTGTTCCCCGTATGCAGTAAAATGGGTGGTATTCCCATTCCATTCCGCCCCCTTCCCACCCCCTTCCATTCTGTGCCAGGCCCCTTCCCCAGGTCCCACAGTTATATTTACACTCACCTAGGACTTTGCTGTAAAAGAGATGTGAAAGCCATGTAATCATAGGATCGTAGAGTTGGGAGAGACCCCAAGGGCCATCCAGTCCAGCCCCCCTTCTGCCATGCAGCAACTCTCAATCCAAGGTTTTTTGTGTGTTTTTTGGGCTATGTGGCCATGTTCTAGCAGAAAGAAACTCTGCTAGAACATGGCCACATAGGCCGAAAAACCCGCAAAAAACTATGGATGCCGGCCATGAAAGCCTTTGACTTTACATTCTCAATCCAAGCATCCTCATTGACAGATGGCCATCCAGCCTCTGCTTAAAGACCTCCGAGGAAGGAGACTCCACTATAATCTCCGAGGAAGGAGTGTGTTCCACTGTCGAACAGCCCTTACTCTCAGGAGGTTCCTCCTAATGTTGAGCTGGAATCTCTTTTCCTGGAGCTTGCATCCATTGCTCCATTGTTTCCTAGTCTCTGGAGCAGCAGAAAACAAGCTCGCTCCCTCCTCAATATGGCCTCCCTTCAAGTATTTAAATAGGGCTATCATATCACTTCTTAACCTTCTCTTCTCCAGGCTAGACATCCTCAGCTCCCTAAGGCGTTCCGCATAGGGCTTCATGGTTTCCAGACCCTTCACCATTTTCATAGAATAGAATCATTGAGTTGGAAAAGACCGCAAGTCCAACCCCCTGCCATGCAGGAAATCTAAATCAAATATCTCTTACTAACCCTACTTTACCCTGAGGCCCTGATTGCACGGGCCAAATAAACCACCCTTTCCCATCCTCTCAACATGGAGACCAGAAGATGCATGGCCTAAACCTTTATCGCACAGGCCTTGGAACGGGCTTGTCGCATTATGAAAGGGAGTAGGATGGGAACGAGAGGTGGCATAGAATGCATCTTACAGCACAGGAGAATGTCACCACCGCTGCCAGAAGTTTCCATTCCGTTCTGGATGCGTTCCCCAGGGGCTAGTTTTTGGGAACGCTTCTAAATCGTTCCTGAAAATCAGCCCCTGGGGAATGCATCTGGAACGGAATGGGAATTTCCTGTGGCGGAAGCGTTCTCCTGTGTGGTAAGATGCGTTCTATGCCGCCTCCCGTTCCCATCCCACTCCCTTTCGTAATGCGACAAGACCCTTCCAGGGCCTGTGCGATAAACTCACATGTTTCTGGTGCAAACAGAGTGGCCCATCACAGCATTTTCGACACAGGAAACTGCATTGTCCGTGTAGGAAATGTCATTTTCCCCATCCCTACCAGAGCATTCATAAGCTTTCAACTCCTTATATAAAGCATCTACCTGGTTTTGTAAAAATGACTTACTGATGGCTTCCATATGGGAACGCAGGCTTTGAGATACTTTCTGTTCCTATGGATGCAAATGGCATCATTCCTCCCAGTGCAAATAACAAGGGATTTGGGCAAGAGGGCAGAGGGGTAAAGTCCCCTGCACTGGAGTAACACTCTGGATTTCCCTTACAAACATTCGCTTCCTTAGCAGTTATTTTTCACAGATACGCTTACACCGGCATTCTGCACCTTGTTCTTTTTATAAAGGAAAGTGTATATATATATATCCATATATCCACGACCGCATAATTTGTGACTTACTGATGCTCCCAAACATCCATCCTCCTCCATGGAAGAAGATGACTCCTCTCCTCCTTTGGTCCCCGGTTGCTCCTCTTGGCTGGTAAACCCTCACAGGGATGTCTTCAAAAGTGAGGTCCTGGATGCTGAGTTTGGGATCTTCCCCCATTTTCTTCCCTTCTTGGGTGTAGCGGATGAAGTGTATCTCAGAGCAGAGGCAAAGGTTTTCCAGAATCTTTCCCTGCATATACAAAAAGAAAAGGGAGGGAGACGTCAATCCATTTAGAGCCTGATGTAGGCAATTCAAGAGCCTATATCATGCTTAGAGAGTCAGCATAGTGTAGCAATTTGAATGTTAAACTCCAGGACACCAGGGTCTGAATCACTACTCAGCCATGGAAACCCACTGGATGACTTTGAGTAAGGAACTTATCTTACCTTGGCTTACCATTCCCACATTCAGTGCTAATTCAGGAGGGAGCCAGGTCCTATCATACATCTCTCTGGCTTTGCTTCGTGAATGAAGATTCAGGAAGGATTCATCCTGCGTTTTGTACAAGCGTGTTGGTGACTAAAAAGGCCAATTTGGGATAAACAGGTCCGGTTGCAGAAAGCACAGCAGAAAGGCTCCTTGGGTGATGTTTCCAGGTTGCGGTTCTTTCTGCGTTGTCGTTTCTCTTCGAGGCTCGTTCGGCTGTGAGCTTTCAAAGATGGGCTGCAGCGTCATGGATAGTGCGTCTCCTGCCTCCCGATGCGAGGCCAGGGGGACCATTGTTGGTGATCTATCTGGCCAAGCCTGAGATGTGTTTTCAGGGAGTCCTTGTATCTCTTCTTTGGTGCACCCCTCTTACGCTCTTGACCCGTGGCGAGTTCACCGTAGATAGAATACTTTTTGGGGAGGCGATGGTCCACCAAACTCGCCACCCAGATCAAGCCCCGTGCAGCCTGGGTTGAAGCCGTGTCCAGCTGGCCTCATTTCAGATGGTGATTCCAGCTTTAAAAATGGGCCACCGAAGAGCTTGTTTCCCACTAGGATTTGATACGAATTAAAATAAAACGCTTTTAATAAAATCGAAATTAAAAAACACAGTTGTTATCTGCTTTCAGAATCGCTTTATTCATCGGTTCCCACTGCTTGTTTAATTCGGATTTTTACCTGCAAGCGTTCAGTAAGAGTGTTCTCACTTGGCATGAAAATCGGTGTTTAAATAAAGCGATTCTTCTCCTCCATACCTTATTTGGAGTTTGTCAATCAATACTACGTCATGAGGTAACGTTAACCGCATTATTCGGAATCGATGTAATCTGTGACATCGTTTCCATCTCTGTGACCGTTTCTGATTCGATTTATTTTTGGCGGTTTTTTTTTAAATGAACCAATCAAGGCGCTTAAACGATCACACGTCATAAGCGCTGTCTGCCTTATTATATACATTTCCCTCCGAATTTGTAGAAACCAGAAGCTCTCTCGGAGGAACTATGGGATAGGTTTTCCAGGGCAGCATCCCGCTTCATGTCTCCTCTCAGACAGCCAGGAGACCCTTCAGAGAGCCCCAAGAATCATGAAAGGCGGTGCTGTGGCAATGCGAATTTAATAGGAAACCAAGCTCTCTCCAGAGGAACATGGGTAGGTTTTCCAGGCGCGTGTCCGCTATTACCTTTTTCCCCCGAATTTAGTAGGAAACCCAAGCTCTTTCCAGGGAACTATGGGATAGGTTTTCTTCATGTCTCCCACCAAGACGTCAGGCAGATCCCTTGACAGAGCCCCAGAGATAAGGGGGGAGCTTGTGGCAAGCGATTTATTAGTAGGAACCGAAGCTCTTCCAGAGGAAACTATGGTAGGTTTTGTTCATTGTCTCACACCAAGGACAGTCAGGCAGAATCCTGACAGAGCCCCAGAGATGGGTGGGCTTCTGGCAACACAGGGGGGGCACTCTTCCCAAGATTTCTTTTCTAGGGTGGAGGAAAGGCAGATTCCGTTTGAGAAAGGACGAAGGCTCTATCCCCCCCCCCATGATTAGGGCAGAGACCCTTGATTAGGAAACTCCCTTTGATTAGGGAGTTCCTGCAGGCAGAAGGAGGCAGAGAAGGGGGACCCTAGTTCACAGCTAAAAACAGAGGCTGGGTGATAACCTTAAATCTGAGAGTTGGAAGGACCCCAGGAAGAGCCTTCTAGTCCAATCCCTCCCTTCTGGCCACGCAGGAACGCTCTGTACAAAGCATCCCCAATGACACATGCCCACCCAGCCTCTGCTTGAGCCTTTGATTAGGGCGTTCCTGCATGGCAGAAGGAGCAGAGAAGGGGGACCCACTAGTTCCAAGCTAAACAGAGGCTGGTGGATAGACCTTAGAATCTGAGAGTTGGAATGGACCCACGGAAGAGCCTTCTAGTCCAATCCCTCCCTTCTGCCACGCAGGACTCTCTGTCAAAGCATCCCCAATGACACCTGCCCACCCAGCCTCTGCTTGACCCTTTGATTAGGGAGTTCCTGCATGGCAGAAGGAAGCAGAGAAGGGGCCGCTACCTCCAAGCTAAAACAGAGGTGGGTGGATAGACCTTAGAACTGAGAGTTGGAAGGGACCCCAGGAAGAGGCCTTCTAGTCCAATCCCTCCCTCTGCCCCGCAGAAACTCTCTGTCAAAGCATCCCCAATGACACATGCCCACCCAGCCTCTGCTTGAGCCCTTTGATTAGGGAGTTCCTGCATGGCAGAAGGAAGCAGAGAAAGGGGCAGCTACCTCCAAGCTAAAACAGAGGCTGGGTGGTAGACTAGATTGAGAGTTGGAAGGGACCCCAGGAGAGCCTTCTAGTCCAATCCCTCCCTTCTGCCACGCAGGAACTCTCTGTCAAAGCATCCCCAATGACACATGCCCACCCAGCCTCTGCTTGGCCCTTTGATTAGGGAGTTCTCGCATGGAGAAGGAAGCAGAGAAAGGGGCAGCTACCCCAAGCTAAAACAGAGGCTGGGTGGATAGACCTTAGAATCTGAGAGTTGGAAGGGACCCCAGGAAGACTTCTAGTCCATCCCTCCCTTCTGCCACCAGGAACTCTCTGTCAAAGCATCCCCAATGACACATGCCCACCCCGCCTCTGCTTGAGCCCTTTGATTAGGAGTTCCTGCATGGCAGAGGAAGCAGAGAAAGGGGCAGCTACTCCAAGCTAAAACAGAGGCTGGGTGGATAGACCTTAGAATCTGAGAGTTGGAAGGGACCCCAGGAAGGCCTTCTAGTCCAATCCCCCCTTCTGCCACGCAAGAACTCTCTGTCAAAGCATCCCCAATGACACATGCCCAACCAGCTCTGCTTGAGCCCTTTGATAGGGAGTTCCTGCATGGGAAGGAAGCAGAGAAAGGGGCAGCTACCTCAAGCTAAAACAGAGGCTGGGTGGATAGACCTTAGAATCTGAGAGTTGGAAGGGACCCCAGGAAGAGCCTTCTAGTCCAATCCCTCCTTCTGCCACGCAGAGAACTCTCTGTCAAAAGCATCCCCAATGACACATGCCCACCCAGCCTCTGCTTGAGCCCTTTGATTAGGGAGTTCCTGCATGGCAGAAGGAAGCAGAGAAAGGGGCAGCTACCTCAAGCTAAAACAGAGGCTGGTGGATAGACCTTAGAATCTGAGAGTTGGAAGGGACCCCAGAAGAGCCTTCTAGTCCAATCCTCCCTTCTGCACAGCAGGAACTCTCTGTCAAAGCTCCCCAATGACACATGCCACCACAGCTCTGCTTGAGCCTTTGATAGGGGAGTTCCTGCATGGCAAAAGGAAAGCAGAGAAAGGGGAGCTACCTCCAAGCTAAAAACAGAGGCTGGGTGGATAGACCTTAGAATCTGAGAGTTGGAAGGGACCCCAGGAAGAGCCTTCTAGTCCAATCCCTCCCTTCTGCCACGCAGGAACTCTCTGTCAAAGCATCCCCCAATGGACACCTGCCCACCCAGCCTCTGCTTGAGCCCTTTGATTAGGGAGTTCCTGCATGGCAGAAGGAAGCAGAGAAAGGGGCAGTACCTCCAAGCTAAAAACAGAGGCTGGGTGGATAGACCTTAGAATCTGAGCGTTGGAAGGGACCCCAGGAAGAGCCTTCTAGTCCAATCCCCCCTTCTGCCACGCAAGAACTCTCTGTCAAGCATCCCCAATGACACATGCCCACCCAGCCTCTGCTTGAGCCCTTTGATTAGGGAGTTCCTGCATGGCAGAAGGAAGCAGAGAAAGGGGCAGCTACCCCAAGCTAAACAAAGAGGCTGGGTGGATAGACCTTAGAATCTGAGAGTTTGGAAGGGACCCCAGGAAGAGCCTTCTAGTCCAATCCCTCCCTTCTGCCACGCAGGAACTCTCTGTCAAAAGCATCCCCAATGACACATGCCCACCCAGCCTCTGCTTAGCCCTTTGATTAGGGGTTCCTGCATGGCAGAAGGAAAGCAGAGAAAGGGGCAGCTACCTCCAAGCTAAACAGAGGCTGGGTGGATAGACCTTAGAATCTGAGAGTTGAAGGGACCCAGGAAGAGCCTTCTAGTCCAATCCCTCCCTTCTGCCAGCAGGAACTCTCTGTCAAAGCATCCCAATGACACATGCCCACCCAGCCTCTGCTTGAGCCCTTTGATTAGGGAGTTCCTGCATGGCAGAAGGAGCAGAGAAAGGGGCCGCTACCTCCAAGCTAAAACAGAGGCTGGGTGGATAGACCTTAGAATCTGAGAGTTGGAAGGGACCCCAGGAAGGCCTTCTCGTCCAATCCCTCCTTCTGCCACGAGGAACTCTCTGTCAAGCATCCCCAATGACCCCACCCACCCAGCGCTGCTTGAGCCCTTGATTAGGGAGTTCCTGCATGCAGAAGGAAGCAGAGAAAGGGGCAGCTACCTCCAAGCTAAACAAGAGGCTGGGTGGATAGACTTAGAATCTGAGAGTTGGAAGGGACCCCAGGAAGAGCCTTCAAGTCCAATCCCTCCCTTCTGCCACGCAGGAACTCTCTGTCAAAGCATCCCAATGACACATGCCCACCCAGCCTCTGCTTGAGCCCTTTGATTAGGGAGTTCCTGCATGGCAGAAGGAAGCAGAGAAGGGGCAGCTACCTCCAAGCTAAAACAGAGGCTGGGTGGATAGACCTTAGAATCTGAGAGTTGGAAGGACCCCAGGAAGAGCCTTCTAGTCCAATCCCTCCCTTCTGCCACGCAAGAAACTCTCTGTCAAAGCATCCCCAATGCACATGCCCACCCAGCTCTGCTTGAGCCCTTTGTATTAGTTCCTGCATGGCAGAAGGAAGCAGAGAAAGGGCAGCTACCTCCAAGCTAAAACAGGGCTGGGTGGATAGACCTTAGATCTGAGAGTTGGAAGGGACCCCAGGAAGAGCCTTCTAGTCCAATCCCCATTCTGCCACACAGGAACTCTCTGTCAAAGCATCCCCAATGACACATGCCCACCCAGCCTCTGCTTGAGCCCTTTGATTAGGAGTTCCTGCATGGCAGAAGGAAGCAGAGAAAGGGGACCCTAGTTCCAAGCTAAAACAGAGGCTAGGTGGATAGACCTTAGAATCTGAGAGTTGGGCGAGATCAGATGCCTCCTCGTGAGGAGCCTTCCCTTCCCTGCCTGGCGAGATCAGAGCCCAAGCGGGCAGGGAATGCCTCTTAGCCTTCCCTTCTTGCCTCTCCTCCGTTAGAAATGGGCTCTCCCACACAGAGGGAAGGTTGCAATCCACCGGGAGAGCCTTGTAGTCCTTTGCAGATGCAGGCGCTTGAGCAGCCGAGACTTCAGGCGTTAAAGCGCTGAAGAAATTAACGCCTGTAAACCATTAAATAAAAAAATAAAAATAATCCTTATCTTCTTATTGAAAGACCACAGCGGACAAGGGGTGAGGGAAGAAAAAATGGCGACAGCCACCGACGGATGGGGACAGAAAGGGAACTCCCCCAATGAGCCCCCATCGCAGTCAGCTCCTCCCATCCTTCTAGCCCGATTGAAACGATATCGTTCTCATCTAAATAATCCGGTTCCTAACTCGAATCAAGGGAAAAAACAGTAGGTAGGACCCTATGTTTTTTTAACACGCGTTAAATGAGGAAAACACGGATTTAAATTTTATCCCGCTTCTGGATTCGATTTCTAGTGGGAACGATTCCGGGTTGCTCTAGAACCGTTCTAGGTTTTTAAACCGAATTCCTAATGGGCACGCTGCCTATTGAAATCGATTCAGAACGCGGGTATCCCCTAGTGGGAACAAGCTCAAAGGGCTTACAGATGGATCCGGCGACGATTCGGCAGAGATTTCTGTCTGATAGGACCCAGCTGCCTCCCGAATTAGCACTGAATTTGGGAATGGTGAGCCGGGGTTTTAACCCCATGCAATAGGGTCCTAATTCACTTAAGTTTATCACACAGCATTTGGAGGAACATGAACAGAAGGGAACAGAACGGGGGGAAGTGTGTATTACCGCATGGGGGAATGCCGCCGATGCTGCCAGGAGCTCCCAAGCCGTTCCCCGGCTGTTCCATGGCAGCCGATTTTGAAGAATGGTTCAAAATTGCCCTTCAGAATTGGCTGCCAGGAACACCTGGAGAATGACTTGGGAACCCCCAGCAGCATTGACAGCATTCTCCCATGCGGTAACATATGTTTCCCCCCGTTCCGTTCTGTTCCGTTCCGTTCCGTTCTTGTTCCTCTAAGTGCCGTGCGACAAGCTTAACTGTCTCAGTCTAAAAGGAAAGCAATGGCAAATGTCTGAATAAATCCTGGTAATAGAAATCATACAGTTGGGTTGCCAAAAGCCAGGGTTGACTTGAAGGAATGTAACCACCACCTCCACCACCACAACAAATGAGAGACGTTTTGTAAGCCAGCGTGGTGTCGTGGTTTGAGTGTTGGACCAGGACACTGGGAGACCAGGGTCCAAATCCTCGCTCCACCATGGAAACTCACTGGGTGATTTTGAGCAACATGAGAAGAAGATGAGAAACATCTGGAGGGGCAGGAATTGCCCACTGGTTCAGTTCATAAGAAGAACCAACCGAGCTTCCTAGCCAACCTTCCATGTTCTTTCACAATCCTTGACACCAGTCTTGTTGCGTAGGTGAGTGAGCTCTGGATTATCCCTGATGGAATCCAACAAATAGCATGGGAAACTTCTGATTCCAAGACACGGGGATGAACCACATGTGACATTTCTCATTATGATCTGCTTGCACATCCATGCCCTTTGAAATCAGCATCTCTCTCTATGCGTGCCAGGTATTGCCAATGGGCTTGTAAAGAACTGGGAAAATCGATACATCTGTAGGAACAGTATGCAAGAGTAGAAAACATGTCGAACACCCGCTCAGGGAGGCCTGTCGGAGCCTGCCTCTAGATACACCATGCAAAGTAGGGGTGCTTCCAAACTTAACTTTGATGAAAATTACTACCCCCGGCATTCCTCTTTTGAAATGTTTAATCTTGTTTTCAATTGCTGCATTTCAATTTTCCCAGTTTTAGATCAAGTAGCACATGCAAATGTTTTCCCATATCTTTCAGTCCCCGGTGATGTCTGCATGGGCCAGGATACTCCAGATATCTTTGGTCTCGGAGCTGCCTTGACCACCTCCCATGACCTAGGCCCTCCGTTCTGATGCCAGGCAGCTGTTTGCACACCTAGAATCATAGAATCATAGAATCCTAGAGTTGGAAGAGACCGTAAGGGCCATCCAGTCCAACCATCTTCTGCCATGCAGGAACTCTCAATCCAAGCATCCCCATTGACAGATGGCCATCCAGCCTCTGCTTAAAGACCTCCAAGGAAGGAGACTCCACCAAAATCTCCGAGGAAGGAATGTGTTCCACTGTCGAACAGCCCTTACTCTCAGGAAGTTCCTCCGAATGTTGAGCTGGAATCTCTTTTCCTGTAGTTTGCATCCATTGCTCTGGATCCTGTTCTCTGGAGCAGCAGAAAACAAGCTTGCTCCCTCCTCAATACGGCATCCCTTCAAGTATTTAAACAGGGCTCTCATATCACCTCTTAACCTTCTCTTCTCCAGACTAAACATCCCCAGCTCCCTGAGTCTTTCCTCATAAGGCTTCATGGTTTCCAGACCCTTCACCATTTTAGTTGCCTTCCTTTGGACACATGGCTCCAGTTTCTCAACGTCCCTTTTGAATTGTGGTGCCCAGAACTGAACACAGTATTCCAAGTGGGGCCTGGCCAGAGCAGAATAGAGTGGCACTATGAGTTCTCATTATGGTGGCACTGTGTCATTCGCTTCTGAGGTCAGAATGAGGAGTCCCACATTGGTTACATGGCTGGGCACCTCATTCTGACCTCAGAGAAAATAATGCGCTACCATCGTGGCCAAAATGGGCACCACACTGAGCTGTTTGACATCAGGACAGAGGACTCCAGATGTTCCAGGAGAGGTTTACCCTGGGTTTGGTGCTGAATGGACCTGGAGTCATCTGGGACGTTTACACCAGACTCAAGGATTGGGTCCTGTGTCATCTGGACTCCTTGCTCAAAGGACAGTGGGAGGCCATTTTATTTGGCCCAAGCAGACAGAGCCTTGGGGAAGTCACACTCTCTCAGCCTCAGAGGATGCCAGTGGCAACCACCTTCTGAAGAAATTTGCCAGGAAAGCCCTACAATAAGGTCACTTTGGGGTTGCTGTATGTCAGGAAAGACGTGAAGACAAACAACAAGGGTAAAAGAGTATTTTGGTGTCGTCTAGTTGTATTCATTTTAGACGCGGTTCGAAACATCTTGTATTGCTTTGGGGCAGCTTTTGGTGTGGCTTCCAAATACCATTTTTGAAGGCTGGGTTTTGCTGGCGACAGTTTGGCACCGGAGCTCTCTGACACCAAAGGCTCAACCTTCTCCTTCGGAAATCTTGAATTGAACATGGACATTCCAACGCTGGTCAAAAATGTTCAATGGCTTCTGTAGGAGAACGCAGGCTTTGAGATACTTTTGGTCCCTATGGATACACATGGAATCATTCCTCCCAGTGCAAATAACAAGGGATTTGGGTGAGAGGGCAGAGGGGTAAAGTCCCCTGCACCGGAGTAACACTCTGGATTACCCTTACAAACATTTGCTTGCTTAGCAATTATTTTCACAAATACACTTACACCGGCATTCTGCACCTTGTTCTTTTTATAAAGGAAAGTGTATATATGTCCATATGTCCATATATCCATATATATATATACACACACACACATATCCATATCTACAGATTCAAACATCCACAGCTTGCTATTCCCAAAGGAAAATCTTGATCTTGCCATTTCATTATGCCATTGTATTTAATGCGACTGGAGCATCCATGGATTTTGATATCTATGGAGAGGTCCTGGAACTGAATCCCATTGGATACCAAGGGCCCACTGAATATTAAAGTGTATATTCTTTTAAGCAAACCAAATGCATCTCCCATTTCCCACCTACATCTAGACCACAGCTTTGGGAAGCTCCTTTTGTGGACTGCAGCTCCCAGAATCCCCAGGTGTTCCAGGAGGTAACCTAAAACTCTGATCTAAAGCATGATTCCACCTTTCCAACAGACGAACAAATACGCTTTTTGTTGCTCTTCTTTCCCATTGACTCACGTAGCAAACGATTCCTTTCGCACAATATAAGACCCTGGTGTGCTATAAAATGCATAAAATGCAAGGAGAGGGGACAAATGTGATGAACTCACCAAAGCTGAAGAGAGGATGAGAAACCAGTGAAGAACACGGAGCTTCATGGGTTGATCAATCCCAGGAGGGATCTCTGACTTGGAGAGGTCACAATAAATGGCCCAAGCTAGCAGCAGAGCGAAGGGCAGGACGAGTATTTCTAAAAGGATCATGAAGAAAGTATAGCTGAGCTCCATGATTCTCTCGAAAGCACCTGGCTGGAAGGTCTGGATCTATGTTTTCTCCCGGGGCTGCAAGTTTTCTAGCGAGTCCAGAAGCACATTGTTGGAAACCGGAGAGCCCTCGATGATGTCTGAGCCGGTTGCAGCGTCTTGTTGCAACAGGAAGCCAGATGGAGTTTGATAAAGGGATGTTGACTAAGCAAGATCTTTCCTAAGATTGGGGAACAAAGTCAATATAGCCAGGGCTGTCGAGAGAGTAGTAACTGAAGGAGACCTTGGGTCATGTGATTGCTTTATTTTTGGCCGTGTGTCTCCAGATCCATGCGCGGATATTTGTTTACTAGCGAGAAGGTGCAAATGCCAACATCCTGTGCCCATGGCAGTGGTGCAGGAAAACCTGGTTTGACACAGGTTATCCCAGGTTACGCATTGCAAAGGCATGATAAAGATGCAGAGAGGTGGGGCAAATTACTACTCCGATGCATAACCATGGCATTGCCTTTGCAGCTGGAAAGCTGGATTATTATTACTACCTTGGACTGAATATTAGCAAAAGCTCATCCGCATCTCCTTCGTTCTTCTCGTCATCTGCCAAAGAAGACTGTTGTTGTCTGGCTTCTGACTTATGGCGACCCTAACATCACTGGGTTTTCTTGGCAAGAGAGTGTGTGTCTTGCCCAGTGGGTTTCATGACCAAACGGGGAATCAAACCCTGGTCCCCAAAGTCATAGTCCCATGGTCAAACAACTATGCCATGTGAAGTCGAAGGCTTTCATGGCCGGCATCCATAGTTTTTTGTGGGGTGTTTAGGTTATGTGGTAATGTTCTAGAAGAGTTTCTTCCTGATGTTTTGTCAATATCTGTGGCTGGCATCTTCAGCGAAATCTGAAGATCTCTGAAGATGCCAGCCACAGATGGTGGCGAAATGGCAGGATTAAAACTCTTCTAGAACATGGTCACAGAGCCCGGAAAACCCACAAAAACTTAACTATGGTCTGGATAACTGGCGCTTTGTGCCGGCCTGGATTTGTGCTAGGGTTGCATGAGGGCGGCACCACTGCATGCCCCATAACTCTAGCACGTCGTGCCAGCGTCAAAATGGTGGTGCCCTGTCTACATGGGCGCCACCATTACGACGTGACGGACTCATAGTGTCCGCACATTGCGTCATGCTTGCTTTTTGTGGGTTCTTTTTCTGCTGGCGAGAAGCCATGCGGTTTATCCGCTGTGGCTTCCCACCGGCGGAAAAGGAGGCGGCGGCAGACCACCCTTTTTGAGCAGACTGTATCCTGCCTATGCCATTCTTTCCAACTTATGGTGATGTTAAGGCAAAAGTAACATGGGGTTTCGTGGCCGACCGGGGAATCGAACCCAGGTCTTCAGAGTCATAATCCGACATTCAAACCACGATGCCAAAGAAGATAAGAGTATATTTTTTCATGACTCAAGATTCATACATACTCTATACGTCGACCTGATGTGTAAATCAAGGGCAAGTTTTGTGGCCAGAACTATGGATTTTGCTATGACCCATGGGTAAGTTGAGGGTAAAACTTAGGGGCATGTAGCAAAGGATCTGAAGGATGAAGCGAAGTAAAACAATGTCAAAGAACTTACAAAATCCCAGCAGACATAACTCCTTGTGCTCACTCTTAAGACTGGGTTGGCAAGAGAGTAGAGGGGGTCGGTGCTTCACATATTTTGCTTTTCACCAGGGGATGGTTCCTTCTTATAAATAAGAGTTAAGATATAGTACTTACATTGACCCATGGATACGTCGACTCAAGTGTTTTGGGTCAATTTTTTGAC
Organism: Sceloporus undulatus; assembly: GCF_019175285.1. Classification (NCBI taxonomy): domain Eukaryota; kingdom Metazoa; phylum Chordata; class Lepidosauria; order Squamata; family Phrynosomatidae; genus Sceloporus; species Sceloporus undulatus. The sequence goes on along the minus strand of NC_056528.1, from coordinate 9,620,758 downwards.
CTAAATTTCTAGACTTATACATGAGTATATACAGTATTTTTTTTCCATGACTCGAGGCCCAGTTACATGAGCCTTAAATAAGAGAAGATGTAGGATGGGGGACACCAGGCTGAACGAGAGACTTATCTGTGTGAAAGGATCTGGGAGGCCAAGTAGACCTCAAATTGAACATGAGTCAACAGTGTGATGTGGCAGCTAAAAAGGCCAATGCAATTTTAGGCTGCATCAATAGAAGTATAGTGTCTAGATCAAGAGAAGTAATAGTGCCACTCTATTCTGCTCTGATCAGGCCCCACCTGGAATATTGTGTCCAGTTCTGGGCACCACAGTTTAAAAAGGACATTGAGAAAGTGGAGCCATGTGTCCAAAGGAGGACGACTAAAATGGTAAAGGGTCTGGAAACCATGAAGCCCTATGAGGAATGCCTTAGGGAACTGGGGATGTTTAGCCTGGAGAAGATGGTTCAGAGGTGATATGATAGCCCTGTTTAAATACTTGAATGGATGTTATATTGAGGAGGGAGCAAGCTTCTTTTCTGCTGCTCCAGAGAACAGGACCCAATGGAGCAATGGATGCAAACTGCAGGAAAAGAGATTCCAGCTCAACATTTGGAGGAACTTCCTGAGAGTAAGGGCTGTTCAACAGAGGAACACACTCCTTCCTCAGAGATTTTGGTGGAATCTTCCTCCTTAGAGGTCTTTAAATATAGACTGGATGGCCATCTGTTAGGGATGCTTTGATTGAGAGTTCCTGCATGGTAGAAGAATGGGGTTGGACTCTACGATGCTATGATTCTATGACTTTATGATTCTATGAGCTTGCAAAGAAGCAACAAAAAGGATAAAATCCATCCCCGCACATCCTTAGGTGAACCTTCCTGGTGTTCATCAGTAGGTCTTTAGTCATGGCATGTATTGCATGGCGATCCTGAGTCAGACTTGTGGGCGCTTTTCTTACATACCTTGGCTTAACTGGCTTCCTTTCAAGTGCCACCACATCCCTCCTGGTCCAATCGTTGGCTTGTAGTAAAAAAGGTGTGCCTTGGCAATGCCCATCTGGGTGGCGTGGGGTGTCGGGAATGAACTCAGGTGAGGCAGGGCATGAACTTGGTCACCTCCAAGCAAACACCAGCTGGTTGTCTCCAATTGCGCCAAGCAGTGGCTTCATGTGGATGATCTGAATCCTGGCTCAGCCATGTAAATCCATTGGGTGACCTTAGGGAAGTCACTCTCTCTCAGCCCCAGATGATGGCAATGGCAACCACCCTCTGAAGAAACTTGCCAAGAAAACCCCATGATAGGGTCGCCATAAGTTGGGAAACAACATATAGACGCACAACAACAGCAAACCAAGAGGGAAGAACAGAGCCAACCATTCCTGGGCTTCTGCCACACTGGGTTGTTGCGGCACTAGAGAGATGGCTAAATACCACACAAAACTACTTAGGATTTCACAGCATGGAGACAACGTCAGTTAAAGCAGTGTCAAAATGCATTAATTCTGTACTGGGTTTTTGGATATAACTTTGCACAGTCGCTTTGAAGTTACGCTGCAAGTTACTTTGTCGCTCCAAATAGAAAAAGCCAACCACATCCGTTTTATTGCCCTTGTTTCCACAAAGGTTGCAGTCATGGCAGGTGCGCATGCAGTTAAAGTGGTGCCAAAGTGCTTAATGCTTTTACTCGGGCAGCAACATTTCTTGGGCCACCTCTGTGTAACAGCCTGTTTTTAGCATTTATTCCATTTTCTACATGGAAAGTAGTATTTCCGAGCAGGAATATTATTTTCCATGCAGAAAAAGCTGTTTCCTGGGCCCAGAACCCTATTTTTGATGCAACTTCATTATGTGCAAATTTTGCATGGAATGTCCTAATTGTAGCATTTTTCTGTGCAGGAAATAATACCCTGCGAAGGTTATTCTTCACAAAAGAAATAATAATATTTCTGCATATAAATATGACTTTTTGTGCCGCAAATGCTCTTTCTTGTGCCCAAAACACTGTTTTCTGTGCAAAATAACCACACGCAAAAACTGTGCCATTTAAATGCTGAATTGTGAAGATTCTCAACCGTCCAGGATCCCTTGCGTCAGGGTTTCTCAATGCTCAGAAATACGCTTTTTAAAAATCATTTTAACAAGAATATTTTCAATTCTCATGGACTTGAAAGTGATGCAAAGTTAGTCTCAGTCTGAAGCTGTGTGTTACTTAGAGAACACCTGGATAACAGGCTGTTATCTTTTATGAGAATCACCCCTTGGTTCCTTATCCAAAGATCCCCATTTATAGCCTGCAGGGAGGAAAATCTGGGCTTGTTTAATTCTTTTATGTAGAGATTTCAAACCTATTGCCTCTGCAAGGAGCAGATGGAGAGGAACTTTATTCATTGATGCCAATTTTTGGCAAAAAAAATTATGCCCCCAAAAAATCCATTTTCAAAGAATACATTTTGCGTTCTCTCTCTCTCTCTCTCTTTCTCTCTCTCTCTCTAGCACCTTCTATGCAGAAAACGGGGTGTTGCACAAAACCCTCTTCCACATTATTTTAGGTGCAAAATATTTTCCCTCTTTTTAAAACCAGAACCAAAAATATAAAAACCTAAAATACCTCAAAAAACAAATATTTTGTCCAAAGAACGTTTTTGCAGAAACACACACAAATTGCACAGTCAGCCATTTTCTTGGCTTGGCTTCTCAAGGCCTCCTATTCAGGATATGAAGGGGAAGGGGAAGGGGAAATGACAACGGAGAAGAGGAAGAGGAAAAGGGAGGAGATGGGGAAGAAGGAGAGAAGGAGACGAGGAAGGGGAGAGGAAGGAAGCGAGGGAATGGAGAGAGGAGAGGAAGGGGAAGGAGTGGGGAAGAAGGAGAGAAGGAGACGAGGAAGGGGAAGGGGAAGGAAGGGAAAGGGAAATGAATAGGAGAAGAGGAGGAGAAGGAGAAAGAGAGGGGAAGAGGGAGAGGGATGAGGAAGGGGAAGAGGAAGGAAGGGAAAGGGAATGAGTAGGAGAAGAGGAAGGGAAGAGGAAGGAAGGGAAAGGGAAATGAATAGGCAAGGAGGAGGAGAAAGGAAGAAGAGAGGAGAGGAAGGGGCGGGCGAAGGGAAAGAGAAATGCGTAGGAGCAGAAAGGAAGGGAAAGGGAAATGAATAGGAGAAGAGGAAGGAGAAGGAGAAAGAGAAGGGGAAGAAGGAGAGAAGGAGATGAGGAAGGGGAAGAGGAAGGAAGGGAAAGGGAAATGAATAGGAGAAGAGGAAGAAGAAAGGAAGAGGAAGGGGAAGAGGAAGGAAGGGGAAATGAATAGGAGAAGAAGAAGAGGAAGGGAAGAGGAAGGAAGGGAAAGGGAAATGAGTAGGAGAAGAGGAAAAAGAAGGGAAGGAGAAGAGGGAGGAAGGTAAAGGGAAATGAGTAGGAGAAGGGGAAGAAATAAGAGATGGAGAAGAAGGAGAAAGGGAAGGGGAGGAGAAGGGAGGGAGGAGGAGTACGGAAAATGGAAGGGGAAGCAGAGGAGAAGGAGAAGGAGGAGGAGAGAAGGAACATGGAAGTAGAAAGGGAAGGACAAGGATGAGAAGGAAGCGGAAGAGCAACATGGGGAATCCATGGAGTATCCTTGCTGTGCAACGTCTCAGGCATTGGTTAAATAAGAAGGCCATGTTCTGGCATATGACCGTAAGATGGTGAGATGAGAGGGCAGCATCTCAGGTATTGGGTGAGTAGGAAGGGCATGGAGTCTGAGAAAGACGGGAGCGTTAAATTTAGACCAAAGACATGACAACTCAGAAGAAAGACATTGGGAAGAAAAGCTATATTTAGAGGCATGTTTCGACATTCGTTTTTGCCTGTGCGATTCATAAACAAAACACATTGGGCATCTTGTCCTGTATTTATTTAAATCATTAATCACCAGCATTCAGTAAGCATACATAGGCAACAAGGCATCCTCCCATTTGCATATATAATGCGTAAGGAAATCACGGGAGGCGCATCATGTACATGGCTGGAAAATGCAGCGTCATATTTTTCAAGGGACAGCTACATTCTCCATGACGCATGGTGCCTGAATTTAAACACTTCAGCTCCACCTTCATTGAATTAAATAAGGAATGGATGAGCAAAGTAAAACCTTGGCGGATGCATGCAGACCTTGGGACTCCAGAGAGATAACTATATGCGCATAACTATGGGTGCATCTATAGTGTAGAAATAATGCAATGACACCACTTTAACTTTCATGGCTCCATCCTACAGAATCGTGGGGTTTGTTGTGAGGCACCAGGACTCTTTGGCAGAGGAGGCTAAAGGCCTTGTAAAACTACAAATCCCAGGACTGATAGAATAATAGCATCATAGAGTTGGAAGGGACCACAAGAGCCATCCAGTCCAACCCCATTCTGCCATGCAGGACTCCATAGGATGGCGCTGCAACACTTAACGTGGTGCCAAAACTGCATTGTTTCTATAATGTAGATGCACCCAGATCTCATCTCCGGACCACTTGACTCCCCAAATTCATCTTGATAGCCAGCAGCTTTCTCCAGCAATGAAGGCCTGACGTTTCCGCTCTCCATGACCCCCATTACAACAAACTGAAGCAGGACCCCTGTATCAACTCCTCATTGCAGAAGAGCTTGGAGTCTGAAAACATCATCCTTTGGCGTTCTTCATACCAGAAGAACAGACCTCCTTGGCTTGATAAAGCTGCTAGCTGTTAAGGTGGGTTTGGTGTGACCTCCTCTAACCTACAAGGCGAGGCTTGCAAACAAACAAACAAACAAACAAACAAACAAACATCATAACCTCTCCTGTCATTGACATCATCCCCGCCTGCATTGTGCAAATGAGACTCACCCATTTCGCATACACACCCCACTGCTATTTGCCCCATGAGGACCTATTACTGGGTGGGGCATTTCAGAAGGTCTGGTGGCCGTTTTACCTTCTCAAGACCTATTTCCAGACCTGAAATTGGATGGGATTGGTTCCAAAACTTGGGTCCTCCAGATGTTTTGGACTTCAGCTCTCACAATTCCTTACCGTCGGCCAAACTTTTTGGGGCTACTGGGAACTGAAGTCCAAAACATCTGGAGGGCCAACATTTGGGAACCACTGGATGAGACGGTCCCTTTTGTCATGTCTGGGAAGCACCTTTCCTCGAATGACAATTCTGCCCTCTGGTGGCTTCCAGAGGCACAACTTGTAGGGACTTGTAGGAATACAAGCCCTACTCTTTCTACATGCGCTTAAATGTTTCAAGCGGTCTCAGTACAAATTGGGTTGCCTTGCAGTGAAATTAACATCGGTACGACTGGAACCAGAGGGGTTTCGTGAGAGTAAAGGTATACTCAGTTTCTTCAGTATAGAGAGGATTGTGTCAATTCACAGGCAAGCGTACAATGCAGTGAAATGACCTTCCAAATGTCTCCATCCTTGGGTCCAGTTTGGAAAGATGGCCAAGAGTCTGAGAAAGGAGTTTATCACACGGGAGTAATTTCTCTTAATTTCAAATGAAAAGAAAGTGAGGCCAGAATGCATTTACATGAATTCGCTAGTTCAGCGAATTTACGTGAATTCGAATTGCGTTCGCACTGGCTTCCCATTGCCCGAAAATAGCTTGCCATTGCCCAAAATTGCGTGTGGTAGTCTATCACGCAATAACGTGAAACCCCACGATTGCGTTCGGATTGCCATTGGATTATACTTCCAATTTCCATTGCCTGATAACGTCCAAAGCCAATTCTTCCAAGAGATGATGACCCAATTGGTACTTAACCAAACGTTATTGCCGCTTAATGCAAAGGAAGTGACAGGACAAGAGAGGAGCATTGGGACAACGATGATGGCGATGATGATATGCATTTATGCATTTCTTGCTACTTTAATTGTTACATGCGAGTTTGTAATATTTCACATGAAACTAATAAATAATAATAATAATAATAATAATAATAATAATAATAATTCTTATTTCTGGCCCACCTCTCCCCAAAGATCAAAGGGGGGTGCAACAAATATTAACATATGTTTCAGCGTCCATAGCTTGAAAATACTCAACAACAACAACCCCCCCAAAAATTCCAAAAAGCAAACCTTGATTTTTGTCATTTTATACAAGGGACACCGTTCTACTATGTCATTGTATTAGATGGGACTTGAGCATCCATGGATTTTGGTATCCGCAAGGGGTTCTGGAACCAAAACGCAGCAGACACCAATTTAGGGGGGCTATTTTGGAGACAGGGATCTGTAGTGGTCTTTTCCCCTAAAGGGTCAAGAAAAAGAATGACCTCTTCAAGGCTTCAGCTCAGCTCTTCTCTCAGCTTCCTTTTTGGCCTCTTGTTGTTGCTGTGAACTTCATAGGTTCTTGATAAATCTTGTGGTCTCGCGCACGATCCGTTTTGCCGACGGGAACGAGAAGATCCCATAACCGAACAGGATTGCGACGCCATGGATGGCGTTCTCCGCATGGACCCACGTCACCGGCACCCCGTTGTCTTCCAGCCGCTTCTTGTACAAGAGTCCGTCGTCCCGAAGGACGTCAAACTCGCAGGTCAAAAGGAACGTCTGCGGAAGCTTGTGGACGACATCGTCGCTGGCGAAAAGGGGTGAAAAGGTTTCTTCCAAGATGTCTTTCATTTCTTCATAGACCTCGGGTTTAAATTTATATAAGGCAGGGTCTTGGGGTTTGTAGCCCCTGACTTTGAATTTGTCGGGGATGAGATCCGCATGCACCCATTTCCGGTACTTCTGCCGGATAGCCGCTGGAACGTGGCAGCTTTCCAGGACATCGTTGATGAGGGACGTGGTCTTGTTGAGGTAGAGGCAACAGAAATAGATGACGGTTTCCCGCCACATGATGGGCACCCGGCTGTTCTGTTGGTAGGAAGGCAAATAGAAGTCCATCCCCTGCAGCCCTGGGTAGATCAAGACCTGGGCATGGACTTTGGGAAGGTCGTCCCGGCTGACCAGGAGCTGACAAATCCGCGCCACAAAGTTTGCCCCGCAGCTATCCCCTGCAATGGCGATTCGGGATGCATCCACGTTGAAATCCTCCGCGTGCTTCATAAAATGGATGGCAGCCTTCTCGCACTCGACGTATTGGTTGGGGAAGGGATTCTCAGGCCCCAGCCCATACCTAAAGAAAGGAAACAACAATGTCACCTTTGAGGGCATGTGCTGGATAACGCATCTACGGCTAACTTTTCTTCTCCTTTCTTTCTAAATACAGAGGACCCCCCTCCCCCACATTCACTGGGGTTAGGGACCTCAAGGGCCATCCAGTCCAACCCTATTCTGCCATGCAGGAAATCTCAATCAAAGCATCCCCATTGACAGATGGCCATCCAGCCTCTGTTTGAAGATCTCTAACTACCCTGCTTCAAACCAGGATTGGGGATCAAGATATCCATGGGGTCTACTGTGATCCACAGGCTCCCTCCATCCCCCCCTAAATCCCTGATTTCTGCAACAAACCCCACTATCTTGGGCCTTAGAAACTTCCATCTGTGGGTAAGAAAGTTTTGTAGTACATAGTTCTATGTCAAGGGTACCTAGAAATGGCAAAAAACCCAATGACTCCCCCCAAAAGTAACAGGGAGCCATGGAGTCTCAGCAACACAGAGACAAAATGGTCAACCGCCATTTTGCACATTTCTGGTCTTTGGGGGCAAGATGTTCCCATGCTCAAAAGCCTTTGTGTTTAGGCAACCAAACCAAACCAAACCCCACCTTTTTGTTCCTTTGGTGGCTTACGCATGCAAAGTTTCCCAATGGAAGTGGCTGAATATTTTTGTCCAAAGCAGAATTACTGTAATTAGTTTAACATCGGGGAAGTGGATTTTGAGCACGTTGTGCATTGTGCACATCTGCATTGCACATTGAATGATAAACCCTGCACAGTATGCATGCCTATGTGTGTGCACATCTGGTTGGGAAATGTCACAATTCACTAAGGAGATGCGTCGTGCAACCGCTGCATAACTCCATGAGCATAAAGTTATTGTTCCGTCTCCTTAATCTCAGACAGTATATTTGAACAAAGGACATTGCTTTCTATGCAATGGAGTGAGCCTTTGCACACACCAAAATCCGGGGTTCTTGCATAAGCAATTTTTTAGGTTTAAAAAGAGTCCCCAATTCCAAAAAAGACATGAAAACTTGCAAAATAAAATTCTGCAATTTCACTGAGTAGAGAGAAGTAGCCAAGAAGTTATTTCTTCTTGCGTGCCAGAACTAAATAAGCAAAGCTACGGAAAAGATATTCAAGTTCAATAGCAAAACAGTGACAACAAATTGCAAAAGAGGGGCGACACTTACTTGACAGCCACAACAACTGCGTCAGCTTCTTTGCAAATATACCGCAATATTCTCTCATAGGAGTCTGAAAGTGAGCCCAAGTCAGTTAGGATGCATAGAAATTCAAGCAAACAAGCAAACAAAGCTGCTAAACGGATAACTCTTGAGCCACTGGGTTTGCTCTCTGCAGACAAGCATTAGAAAATATATCACTTCTCCAATGCCAGCCTTACCAACAGGCAAAACGAGGCAGCCGCCTCAAGCAGTAGATTTGGGGTGTAATGAAGGAGTAGCAACGGTTTCTGTTGGCCAAATTGTTATCGTGTTTATACTGAAAGCGATGTAGAGTAGGGATGGGAAGAATATTTGGGAATGCTGAGAAAATGGTCCAAAAATGTGTTTTCTGAGTGTTGAAATTCTGCACAAAATTCGCACATGGTTGTTTTGCATAGAAAAACGTTTTTTGTGTGCTCTAGACATCATTGCAGAGCCTCAAAAGTACAAAGAATGATCCAAAAAATTCACCAAAGCGTTTGGCATCTTGCATGGCAAGGATAACATTGTTGAGGTTTCCGTTCTCACAGAGACATAGGGCTGGGTTTCAGTACTGGACTTGGTCTCCAGCCGCTGCCGCAGGGCAGAATTAATGCAGTTTGACATTGCTATAACTGTCATGGCTCCATGCCATGAAATCCTGGGATTTGGAGTTCGTTGTGACGCCGGCGCCACAATTCAGCAACTTGCATACAAAAGTCCCTAGGCTGTTTAAACCCGACAAGGACAAAACGATGGCACTGAAACCACTCCGCATGACAATTGTAGCAATCCCAAAAATGGGTGAGTTACACAGACAGAGATCCATGACACATAAAGCCATGTAGGGGAGAAAATGTTAATTGCAAACTGATTGACGTTGTAGGAGCCTTGCTCACTGTGAGTAGGACCCAAACTTAGTCATGGTTGGAGATGCCCATAGAAATGAATCGGATGCAAGTCAGCCATGACTAATTTACATCCTGGTTGATTTCAGTGCATCTCTTGTAAATATGTAAGGTTGAGTCTCCTTTATTATCTGAAGAGGTGCAGTCAATAAATTAACTTATACATATAGGTACAAATCCTACTGTTATTCCAACCAGAGTAGAGCTGGAGTAAGTAAACCAATGGGATTTGCTTACTGTTAAAGAAAGGAGCCGATGGATCTATTCTAGATGGAAATAATCAATAGGATCCAGACCCTCAGACCCTCACATTAAATGGGTCTTTCCCTCCAACATGTACATTAAAAATATTCATATTATATCAGGATTGGTTGATGATTAATATTAGGATTGTAGCAGGAAGTCTTTTGACACAAGAGAGCATGGATGCGGGATTGAAGTTCATAAATCTCAATTGATAGAGTTTTCTAAATTCAAAGACTATAAAACTTTCAATTTATGTACAGTGCACCCGCATCATACGTATACGCTGAAAGCGGTGTGGGAACACGCGGAGCGCAAGGGTCAGCACGTCCCATTCGAATTAATGGAGCATGCTCCTATGGTGCGCGCATGCACGGGCCCCATTCACTTGAATGGGGCTTGAGTATGTGCAGTATTTGCTTTACGCGGGGGAGTCCGGAACGGTTCCCCCTTAACCAAGGGTGCACTGTATTTCCCTATTGTTATCGTTGTTGGCCAGTAGGTCCCCCTTGATGTATGGAGATCCTATAAATGAGAAACCTCCAAGAGATCCAACAGCTTTGCTCAGGTCTTGCAAATTCATGGTTTACACCAGAGATGACAACTAGCAAAGATCGAGAGACTGGTTCACATCCGTGATTCCCAGCTTGGTTCTGAATTTTGGTGTTTGGTCCCAACTCGAGTAAACCTGTTGAATCCTTTATTGAATGACGAATGAACACATGGGTTCAAGCCTGCTTATCCAATGAGTCTACTAACAGTTGGAACTAACCGCAAGATTCAGAGTCTGGTTTTAGGGCTGCAATCCTCTTGATGAGTCACAACTAGAGTAGACTCATTCAATCCATTATTGAAGGGCGAGTCAATGCATAAGTCAATCTCATTGATTCAGTGGGTCTACTCCAATAGATATGATCAATTTTGTTTTCTTGCGGAAAAGTGGTTTGAGTGTTGGACTATGACTCTGGAGACCAGGGTTCAAATCCCAGTTTGGCCATGAAACCCATTGGTTTGGCCATGAAACCCATTGGCCAAGTGACACTCTCTCAGCCTCAGGGGAAGGGAATAGCAAACCTCCTCTGAACAAATCCTGCCAAGAAAATACTGTGATACGTTTAATTAAGGTCACCATAAGTTGGAAACAACTTGAAAGCACACAGCAATGACAACAACAAGAACAACATGCATCTCCTAGGGTTATGGGAAGGGCCACTTTTATCATGATGTTGCCCCCCGTGGGCTGCTTTAAACCCAGGAAAGGATAAAGTATCCTCTCCTGGGGCTAAAATAATCTGGAAAGAACCAGCGTGGTGTCGTGGTTTGAGCATTAGATTATGACCCTGGAGGCCAGGGTTCAAATCTCGGCTTGGCCATGTAAACCCATTGGGTGATCTTGGGCAAATCACACTCTCTCAGACTCAGAGGACGGCCAATGCAAATGCCTTCTGAAGCAACTTGCCAAGAAAACCCCTCAGGGCTGCCATAAGTCGGAAGCGACTTGAAGGCACTCAACAACAAAGCATGGTGATTTTACTTCTCCATCCACTAGAGCAGGGACCAGCCCCAGCCTGGTGAGGCCTTGGTGAGCCCAGTCCTGCCGCCAATTGCCGCCCCCGCCGCAGCTTCTGTGCCGCTCCAGGTGCCATTTTGAGTTCGGCCCCCCAGTTGTCTGAGGGACAGCAACCCGGCCCCCAGCTCAAAAAGGTTGCCTAGCCCTGCACTAGAGGATACTGGGGTGCATTTTGAGGACCAAAAATAGACCCTATTAGGAGGCCACATGCCTTCTGCCAATCTTGCGCTAAAGGGTTATTTACACAATTATTCATTCTTACCAACGCTTCCGTAGGTACCAGCCCCTCCGTGGAAGTAAAGGAGCCCTTTCCTTTTTGTCGTTGATGCCTTCTTAGGCTGGTAGATCTTTACTGCCACGTCACCGAATTTCTCGTTCTGGATGAGAAGCGACGGATCCCTAAAAGGCGGGAGTCCGTTGGTCACAAGTCGCAGGACATTGAGAAATTTGTACAGGCGCAACTTCTCTAAAACCGATCCCTGTTTGCAAACGGGAAAGGAGCAACGGATGAGAAATTAGTTGGAAGGAGTCAGTCCTATGCATATATAAACATGTACAGTGGAACATCCGTTCTGGACCCTCCCACATAAGGCAAAATCCGCCTATTCTCGAGCCCCATTCAAGTGAATGGGGTTTATGCGTGCAGTGGCACAGTGGCGGATGCACACCACAGGCGTGGGCCCCTTTCATCCAAATGTGGCGCACCACCCCTTACGCCCCGCATGCTCCTATGCGGCTTTAGCACATACGCTCAAAGCCACGTATAATGCGAGCTCACTATATATTTGACTACAAAAGCCAACATGATGTAGTGTTTGAGCATTGGGCTATGACTCTGGAGGACTATAATTCTGGAGCCACGGAAACCCACTGGGCAACCTTGGGCAAGTCACACTCTCTCAGCCTCAGAGGAAGGCGAGGGCCAAGAAAAACAATTCTGAACATTTTCTTATTTATCACAAGTACAATGATAAAAATAGCATCATCGTCTACATAGCAGCTTATTAGAAACAGTGGGGTCTCCACTTGCTTCTGCCTAGAAATTACCACTATTTGCAAATGGGACAGAAAGAAATTTCAATTCGGAACAAGGCAAAAGACAGGTCCATCCATCCATAGTCATATCTGGGAATTTTGATCCATTAAGCAACGACAACCCAGAATTTAGAGATGGGATCTATCAACTAAGCAATGCACTGGCCTAATTAAGGACAAGATTAATAAAACTAATTAAAAACTCTACGTTGTCCTCTGCGAAAAGTTTGTGGAAACAGACACAGCTTAGAAGTCATTTGTTATAGTAACGTTACTTGCAATTAATGACATTTCTAGTAAAGGGGGGGATACACTTCTTGTTTTGTGAAAAATGAAACAACGCTGCATTTTCCATACAAAATAAAAGTGCAATACAGTACTTTAAAATATATATATTTAAGCAATACATTAAATGCGTTATCTAGCTGGGAGCAGAGGAGGCAGATCGGTGCACTTAACTTAAAAGGTAGCCAGAGGGGTTTTTTGTCTTTAAACCAGTTTAAGCAACACAGAGCAAAGCGCAAAGCAGGGGATCCTACTCAAAAGAAGATGGGGTCCTGTCACATACAGCCCAGTTGTCCCAGTTTTGCAGGGACAATCCCAGTTAACCCTCTGCTGTCCCACTTTTTCAGCTGCTATTAAAATGTCCTGGTTTCTCTCTCCTTCTTCCACTTTCCCTCTTTTCCTTCAACTGAATTCCTTCACTGCAAACTGAATCTGAAGCCAATTACTTCGGCAATTAATTCTTATCCTTCCCAGTAGGTTGAGGCAAAAGCAAACTGCTGCAGCCTCTCCTAGCTTGTATGTTCTTCACCATTATTAACCTTTGCCATCTTGACCGCATTCTGAGGTTGCTTGGCACACATGTGTCCCTGTTTTTCATCTGTGACATGTTTGGAAAGTATGCAATTGGTGCGGTGGACGAAGAAGCAACAGGCCTTTGGTGCGCTACAGTCTGTTGCGTGCCTTCGAGTCATTTCCCAAATTATGGCGACCCGAAGGCAAACCTATCCTGGGTTTTCCTTGACAAGATTAGTACGGATTAGTACTTATAGATGTTGCATTCCATAAATAAAGATGTCTACTGTTTCGAATGGTAATTAATTAATTAAATAACATCCCACCTTTCTCCCACTGTGGGACTTGTTGTTGTTGCTGTTGTTGTTGTGCGCTTTCAAGTCATTTCCAAATTATGGCGACCCAAAGGCAAACCTATCCTAGGATTTTCTTGGCAAGATTTGTTCAGAGGGGTTTTTGCCATTGGTTTCCCCTGAGGCTGAGAGCATGTCACTCAATGGATTTACATGTCCAAGCCGGGATTCGAACCCTGGTTTACAGAGTCCTAGTCCAACACTCAAATCGCTATGCCACTCTTGACTGGCTTAGACAAGAAGTATTCTAGAAGAAGAGCCATGCTCAATAACCAGAACTGGAGATCATCCAAACAGAAGATCAGAAATAACCACAATTTGAGATCATCCAAAGCAGCAGCGACAACGTCTTCATGCCTGTCATAATTAATGCTGCAAATTCACTATCACAAGTTTCTGGTTGCATTGTTTGGGTGTTACAGGCCCAACGGAGCCTCCACATGCAGAAGCAATGTACCATTCATGCTTGGCCAAAAATGCAAGCAACGTCACAGACGCATGATGAATTTCCCTAAGGCTACTCTGTGAAACAGAACAACGGGGTTCCTAATCTTTGGCTGGATCAAGGAAAGCAAGTAACATGTATGGTTAGAAGCACGCAAATGCAAAATCCGCCTTTTTGCCTTTCATTTGCACCATTTTCACTCAGAGACTCGCTATTTGATTGCCGCACCGGGTAAAAAAATTCACCCAACTGCCATCTAAACTATGTGGCTTGTTCCTATGCATCAGTTTTTCATTGGTTTGGAGTCCCAGGCAATGTATCAAATGCAAACCGTACCAAGTGGAGACCATACCGATCAATGAATTGATCGTTTTTGCAAAGACCTAAGGTCATCTTTTCGTCGTTCATTTGCAAAACAATGGAAAAGGGATGGAAACTAATGCAAAACCAGGATCGTAAAGTAGAATTCTTTTGGAGAGAACATTTCCCATGTGTTTATTTTTCAATTTACTTTTGGTTCTTCCATGTCCCAGAGATAAAACAGTTTGAGACTACTTTAACTGTCATGGCGCCGTCCTGTGGAATCCTGGGATTTGTAGTTTGGCCTGGTCTGTTAGAGATCTCCTATATCTCACCATCCCAGCATTCTGTAGGCTAGGGCCATGGCAGTTGAAGTGGGGCAATACTGCTTTGTTTCTTTTGTGTGTCTGTGTGTCTATTCTTTTCTATTTTGGAACTCGTTCGTTTCATTTTCATTTTTGGTTTTTAGAATGAATGTACACCTTTGACCTTAAGTCTTCGCAAAAATTCATGGATGAGTGCGGTTTGCATTTGATTTGTTTCCTCCCTTTCCGCTCTCCGAAAACGGATCTAACAATGACGACCAAATGAAACAAGATCAATCAATATGCAATGAAATAAGTTAAAGCTCTAGACATCAATAAGTGTGTATTGGGGGAGAAGCATTGGCCGTATTAAAATTAAAGTCATTATACTTTTTAGTTTAGGGTCTAGTGGTTTGAGCATTGGACCACAAGTCTGGAGAACAGGGTTCGATTCCCAGCTTGGCCATGGAAACCCACTGGGCTCCCTTGGGCGAGTTGCACTCTCTCAGCCTCAGGAGAAGGACATGGCAAACCTCCTCTGAAAAACCTTGCCACAGAAACCCCAGTTTTAGGGTCACAACGACAACAGCAGATAACTACAATACAGATTATTGCGCTAACAAAAACTGTCTGGCTTGGCGTCCAGGAAAGCGAAGAACAACCCAACACCTAAATGATAGGTCCACCTTGGCGTCGCTATAAGTCGGAAACGACTTGAAGGCACACAACAACAAAATAAATATGATGATGATGATGATGATGATGATGATGATTTCGTCATCTTTCCTCCTGTTATCCCCATCAGTCCACCTTCTCGACTTTTGAAATATCACCCCCCCCAAAAAAAGTTGGAAATCATGGCAACTTACCCAGAGGAACACGGAGATGAATGTCGCATGGTAGAAGCGGAGTTTCAAAGGCTGGTCGATGCCAGGCGGCAGCACGGACCGGGCATATTGGATGCCCAGGGAGATCAGGAACAACACTGGGTAGACGACAAGCGTGACTAGAGCACCTGCAATGGGCCTGAGAAAGATCACCATCCCTCTTTGCCTTGGGCAGAACCAACCCAAGGTTGACTTTGACTCAACGCTCTCCTTGGACTTGGCTCTCCTCTGGTGCCAATGCCCTCTTTGTCCTGCAGGTGGCTAGAGACAGGGCTTCCCAGCTGCCACAACTGCTTTTGCCAGTGCTGCCATGCTGCCAAAGGTGTAGGGATATATATGTGCATATCTGATAAGGATACGCTGCCTATCCTCCGCCCATCACGGGAACGCCCACATGGAGATAAGGAGCAGCCGGGAATGACACAGACATGTGGGGAGAGATTAAGAGAGAAGATCCCCAATTATGGGGCAGGGTCATGGGAAGAGGCAGGTGCATCTTAAATTAATTAATTAAAAATAATTACTATAGCTGTTTAATTGTTTTGTGGACTTCCCTCATCTATCTATCTATCTATCTATCTATCTATCTATCTATCTATCTATCTATCTA
>NC_056528.1:9600277-9604972 GCF_019175285.1 Sceloporus undulatus | reverse complement strand
CTGTCTGTCTATCTACAGATAAGTATCGATTGTTGTGTGCCTTCAAGTCTTTCCCAAAATATGGTGACCCTAAAGCAAACCTATCATGGTGTTTTGGGGAGGAGGGCTGAGAGGGTGTGACTCACCAAAAGTCACCTAATAGGTTTCCATGACCAAGTAGGTAATTGAACCCCATTCTCCAGGGTCCTAGATAGATAGATAGATATTGTTATGTGCCTTCAAGTCTTTTCTGACGTACGATGATCCTAAAGTAAACCTATAATGGGTTTATTGGGGGCTGCGAGGATGTAACTTCCCCAAGGACATCTAATGGGTTTCCATGGCCAACAGGTAATCGTACCCCATTCTTCAGAGTCCTGCCTATCTGTCTGTCTATAGACTGATAGATAGATATTGTTGTGGGCCTTCAAGTCTTTTCTGACATATGGCGACCCTAAAGCAAACCTATTAAGGTTTTTTTTGGGGGGGGGGACTGAAAGGGTGTCACATAGTGGGTTTCCATGGCCAAGCAGGTAATCGATCCCCATCCTCCTATTTATCTATCTATCTGTATGTCTATCTATTTATCCGTCTTAAGAATCACAGACTCATAGAGCTGGAAGTGACCCCAAGGGCCACCCAATCCAACCCCTTACTATGAATAGACTCCAAGAATTGGAAGAGACTCCAAAGGACACCCAGTCCAACCCAAAGAAGACATTGCCATCAAGAAGACATCGCCAAAGCCTTCCTGACCAAGGACCATCCAGCATCGGTTTCAAAACCTCCAAAGGAGGAAACTCCACCACGCTGTGAGGCAAAGTCTTCCACTGTCCAACAACTCTTAGGTTCTTCCTAATGTTGAGGTGGCATCTCTTTTCCTGTAGTTGGAATCCATTGCTCCATGCCCTATAGATCACTGGTTCCCAAACCTTGTTGCTCCAGATGTTTTGGACTTCAGCTCCCAGAATTCCTTACTGTTGGGGCTTCTGGAAACTGAAGTCCAAAACATCTGGAGGAGCAAGGTTTGGGAATCGCTGCTCCAGATGGAGAATATGTAGAAGGTGGTAGGGAAAGAGGAAGACCACATTCCAGGTGGATCGACTCAAAGTACATTTACACCCTAGAAACAATGCAGTTTGACACCACTTTAAGTGCCGTAGCTCCATCCTATGGAATATTAGGGTTTGTAGTTTTGCAAGGTTTGTAGCCTTGATGGTGCTACGCTACAGGTCCCAAGGTTCTGTAAAATGGAGCCATGGTACTTAAAGTGGTGTCAAAGTGCATTACTTCTGCCGTGTAGATGCCCCATCAACCAGAGAAGACACAGAGAAGACCTGCTGAGGATCAGATAACTTGGAGGTCTCTCACTGGTGGGTCGAAGTCGACTCAAAGGCAGCAAATGACAACAGCAACAAGGTAAAAAATCTCACATACCAGCGAAAGGAAAAGGTTTTGGGACAAGCCTCCTAGCAAGGATACTTTAAGGTTACAGCACCATTCTGAGCACACTCGCTAGTGACTAAACCCCATGAGTAAATAAACCCATCACAAGGAATGCCATGGAGCTGTGCGGTGCCAAGTTTATGTAAGGCTAATTTGTGTGAAACTCCTGCATGAACGGCACAGGGCTACGTCACGACAGGTAATGAGAGACAGCTTTGGCGGGTAATGACAACCCATTAGCTCACTGCTTCACATGATTTACAATCTAGGCTGTCACATCATCCTCTAATGGCAAGGTTGACAGTTGTATCACATCCAATATCCAGGGCTGGCAATTGATAAGAGGTGTGTGTAGAGGTGCAGGGAGAATGTGTCCTAGATGTCATATGTATTTTGGATCCAGCATCCAAATGCGAGGGACAACAGAAACTCACCTCCAACCCTCCTCTTTGGAGACCAGGGTTCAAAGCTCTGATTGAGGGTAAAAGCCCACTGGGTGACTTTTGGGAAGTCACACTCTCTCAGCCTCAGAGGACGGGAATGGCAAACCCTCCTCTGAAGAAACTTGCCAAGGAAAGCCTGTGATAGGGTCGCCTTAAGTCAAAAATGACTCGGAGGCACTTTTACAGCCCTTCGTTTCCAAATCATGCCTACAGCCAGGATGGATGGCACATATCTGGGCAACCTTTTTCACCCTCTGCCTGTGTATCAGGTGGGGCCAGACACTGAGAAAACAAGAGACACCAACTAAGAGAGTCTGCGGCAGTTGGCTTTTGCCTGAGCCTCCTGGGAAGGGAAAGATTTCCCCCTCTCCTTTCCCTTCTACTGAATTAAATGACTTTGGGTTCAGTTTGCAGCAACTGAAAACAGCTGAGGAAATGGGATGGCAAAGGATTAATGGGGGGGGGGGTTCTGTTGGTTTTTTGGGGTGTGTGGCTATGTTCTAGAAGAATTTATTCCTGACCTTTCGCCGACGTCTGTGGCTGGCATCTTCAGGTTAATGGAGGGCTATCCATGCCAATTTTGACAGCAGGAAGGTATGTATAAGTCACTGGCAGAATGGCAAGTTACAGAATGGATTCTTCCAGCAGAAAATACACCCCATTTTAGTCCCAACCATAAGCAGGAACATTGTCAAGAATGCATTTACAGCCATGAAGCTTTTAAGGGGCTTCTTGAATATCATCTTCAATGCATCAGCATGGTTCTTCCATTACATCGGACATTATCACACCCATCTGCTGTCCCACCACAAATCGCGCTAGTTTAAGAATGGAAGCATATTGATTTGGCGTCATTCCTTATCACACTTTCCCCCACAAGAATGCTTTGGTGACCCATGGTTGTGTGATCTGCTTTCTGCACCGCCAGATGCCACCTTCCAGGAGGTGGTGATGGGGGAACAAGTGAACATGTCTGCCGACCATTTGCATGAATGTGTGCATAGCAGCCGGCTTTGGGAAGGTGTTGTCCACCACAGTTGCTACAAGGAGGAAGGGGCAGAAGGAGAGGAAAGTAGAATTGTGGCTGTTCACACCAGATGAATGCATGAGAAGTGGAACTGCGGCAGAAGGGACCTATCGCACAAAAACAGTCGTGGGATAATAATACCAAGATTGAGAGCCTATTGATGGGTTTTGCCCGTCAGTGAATAGGTGCACAAAAATGCAAGGCAGCAGCAGGACGGACATGGTGTCATGTAATAAGTACCATCCGAAGATGCTTTTATCATGTTAAAATCCCTCTTCTATCGCCTTGTGTGATAAATAGTCCGTCATTTCCTTCCTTCCTTCCTGCCAGCAAAGCAAGATTCCTGCCTCTTTGTCTGGCGATTGGCAAGGGATCTGCATTGCACTGGGCTGGTAATGCCCTATCCCTGACTTTACATTAGGGCAAGGCAGGTTGGCACATTTCCGGATTTGGAAAGGCTGAATTTCACAAGCATGCCTCATTTCTAATAGGACAATGCGAGATTAGAAACAAGGAACGGGCAATTCACCTTTTGCCCGGTTGGCACGATCCCTGCAGGATATGAGATGGGCAGAGGATGGTAAGATTTCTTAGTCCGCCATGTATGTTAACTGCTACAGACACTACCAGCACTAGGAACACTGGCTGGTATCTCATTGGGAAATTACATCATTGTAAATGGACTTATGATCTCATAAAATAAAATTACGCCATTGGGCAAAGTTTGTAATGTCAGGCGGAGAATGGAGACATACATGTCCCATCAGGACCAATGAGTAAAAAAAGCCATCAGGATGACGGTTGTGCAATGTTACCAATGCGCAACAGGTCCTGATACACAAATGCCCCATTGCACATTGTTCCGGATACAAAACATACAGAACATGCCCTGATGTGGAACGTGTCCTGCTGGACATCTTGCACATTGCCCCATTGTGCATCATCACAAGTCAATAACATGGTTGCATACCATGTCAGCAACATAGCTCCATCGTTTTATGCTGCATCGCCTCTGCTGTAGTGTCTCAGATGTTGTATATAGTGTTAAAAAAGAAAGCCCAAAAGGCTACTGGGATTATCATTCTCCGTATTGTAATATAAATACGGTGTATATTTCTTAATAAGTGGATTTTATTCCTGACGTTTCGCCATCTTCTTTGAAGATGCCAGCCACAGATGCTGACGAAACGTCAGGAATAAACTCTTCTAGAACATGGCCACAGAGCCCCCAAACGTACAAAAAACTATGAAAACCACATATTCATTTACTACTGGCTTTAGTTTATTTATGCTCCATCTTTCTCCACCTCTTACATGCCAAGTTTTCTGAATCCCATCTTCCTTGGGACAATATTGCAAAATTGCAGACTTGGATACTTATGGGTTTTGGGGGTTATGAGGCCATGCTCTAGAAGAGTTTATTTCTGACGTTGCGCCAGCATCTGTGGCTGGCATCTTCAGAGACTGCTGGCATGGAAGAGAGCTGGGTATCTTTCATGCCAGCATTCTCTGAAGATGGCAGCCACTGATGCTGGTGAAACGTCAGGAATAAACCCTTCTAGAACATGGCCACAGAGTCCCCAAACCCCACAAAAACCGATGGATGCCGGCCATGAAAGCCTTCGACTTCACATCCCTAGATTGTCGAATGACTGACCGGGAGAGATTTGACAGCTTTTTTAACCCACGTGTTTAAATGGTTTTGTGTGTTGTACCTCACCTCAAGCCTTGGAGAGAGGAAGGTAAGAAATAATAATAATAATAATAATAATAATAATAATAATAATAATAATAATAATA
>NC_056528.1:9572653-9600267 GCF_019175285.1 Sceloporus undulatus | reverse complement strand
TAGATGTATTACCAGTCATCCAAAGGATCTGTGCCGGTTCAACTTTCTAACAGACTCCAGGTTACACTTAATTACTGTTTATGACCTTCAGGCCTTTGTTCGATGATCGTGGGCCCATCTGGTTCTTTAATCACAGGTTACAACCCCGCAGGAATCACTCCTGCAAAAGCCACGGTTAGGCCATGTTTCATTGTCTCTTGACCTTTGCCATGCTATTTGTGGGCAGCGAAACTGAAGAAGGAGCCAACATCACGCCCCCAAAAAGAAAACTGAAATAAAGAAATTGGAAGCCGCGATAAAACATACTGCCAGAAAGGAGAGGATTGCAAATCCAGGAGGAGCCACCTGAATTCCAAATGCGTTACAGAAAGGAGAAATCCTATCTGTCATCGCTCTGTTGGATCTGAAACAAGGGACTTCATCACACCAGGCTACTAAGATGCCAACAACCACATTCGCATAGGAAACCCAAACATTTAGGGACAGTCATTTTGGTACAACTGTTCAAAAGTGGCATGGTTTGGCTACAGTCCCGGCTCCTTCCTTCTGTATGCCAGCCTTCTTGCCATAAGGTCATATGGCATGCCTTTTGGTCTGCATTTTTTATTATTACTTTCAATTGTGTACTCATAACAATTTATTAAGGCCTCATCCCACTACCTTTTAAACTGGATAATAATAATAATAATAATAATAATAATAATAATAATAATAATAATAATAATAATAATAATATTTCCCACCTCTCCCTGCGGATCGAGGTGGGATCACAACAGTATCAGCAATACAAATCACAAAGTGCACAATAGGATAAAAACAGCATTATTTAACAATACAATACAATACTAATCAACCAGCAGTGTTCATAGAATCATAGAATAATAGAGTTGGAAGAGACAACAAGAGCCATCCAGTCCAACCCCATTCTGCCATGCAGGAAATCACAATCAAAGCATCCCCATTGACAGATGGCCATCCAGCCTCTGTTTAAAGACCTCCAAGGAAGGAGACTCCATTACAATCTCCAAGAAAGGAGTGTGTTCCACTGTCGAACAGCCCTTACTCTCAGGAAGTTCCTCCTAATGTTGAGCTGGAACCTCTTTTCCTGGAGCTTGCACCCATTGCTCCATTGGGTCCTAGTCTCTGGAGCAGCAGAAAACAAGCTTGCTCCCTCATCAATATGGCATCCCTTCAGATACAGTGTTGCTGTAGGAGAATTAACACATCCAACTCGTCGTCTGTTTTCCGTATTATCAAATCGGAGTGGGAATATTCAACTATAGCAGGTCGGGTGGATATGCCCACTGGAAGAGATCCGTTTTTAATGCCTTCTTAAAGGCTTCTAGTGTGGTAATAAGACGGATCTCCTCCGGTAAGTTATTCCATACTTTTGGGGCCACGGCTGTAAATGCTTTGTGGGAAGTAGTGACCAGTCTAGTTTTTGTGTATTCCAGCATGAATTGGTTTGCACTGGTTCAACAACCCTGGTTCCCACTTAATCCAAATCGCTGAAGCGATTTCAAGAGCCATGCGCTAGACTCATTTAACCTGCGTCTGTTTGACGCTGTTTTTTTCCGCTTCAAATCTGTGCAAGTGTGAACAACATGGGGATAGGAATCAATTCAAATTTCCCCTTCGGCCGGCTGGAACCGAATCATTTTGAATCGATCCGTTTGTGAATGGGAACCACAAGTGGATAATTTTGGAGGGGAAAAATGTGATAGGGGCAAATGTAGTGGGAAACGCACTCCGCTGTTGAATCGATTCATCGATTTGGATTGCACACTGGTTTATCAGTAAGTGGGAATGGGGTCAAGGAAAAAGGAGAGAAAAGAAATTGTGAATAGCAAGGAAGAGAGGGGAGAGAACGAGAGGAACCAAGCAATTGCCTGCATATTAGAACTGCAGCAGGAGGAACTTATCACACATGAACCAACAGTCGAAAAGCAACGCAACTGGAACGCATTGGCGGGTTTTGTCCATCCGTGAGAAGGAGCACCCCTGAAATGGATGAACTACACACCAGCTACTGGACAGATACAACCTCATGTAATGAGGTACAGCCACAGATGCTACTATCCTGCTGTAATTCCGCTTTGGAAACCTCGTATGATAAAGCCCAAGGTGGTTGTCTTTGTACACTAGTTGTAAAGCTTGGCAGTTGTAAGGTTTGGCAGTTGTCGCCCAGGTACTACATCCTGAATATTTTCTCTGCCCAATGCCCATTTTGTATTTCCTTTGGATGGCGATCAGTAACACTTATGTATCATCATCATCATCATCATTATTATTATTGCAGTCGGCCCTCCACATTTGTGGCTTTGACTTTTGCGGATTTGATTGGTCACGGATTTTATTAATATGTTCTCTCTAGGAATCTCTAGATCTTCCAGCACAACTTTATGGTCAGTGTCCACCAGATGTTGCGCTAGAAGGTTTGGCGAATACTGAATGAATGAATGAATGCATTTATTATTACGGCGCATGGCCAGCACCAAAATATAGCAACATTACAAAACATGTCACATCAGGTGTACTGCTGCAGCACAACTATACAGTCATCCCTCCATATTTGCGACTTTGATATTTGCAGATTTGATTATTCGCGGATTTCATTAATATGTTCTCTCTAGGACTGTCTAGGTCCTCCAGTGTGACTCTGTGGTCAACTTTAACTAAAGGTTGCACTGAAAGACCATTTGTAGCTACTCCAGTGCCAGTCTATGGTCAGTGTATGTTGGACATTGACCACAGAGTTGCACCGGAGGACCTAGAGATTCCTAGAGAGGACACTCCACTAGGCCTTTGTAGCTACTCCAGTGCCAGTCTATGGTCAGTGTATGTTGGACATTGACCACAGAGTTGTGCTGGAGGACCTAGAGATTCCTAGAGAGGTGTCCTCTCAGGTAAAAACAGTGTTTTTGTTATTTGCGGTTTTTCCATATCCACGGGGGTCTTGTTCCCCTAACCCTAGCGAATATGGAGGGACAACTGTATATACTTTCTACTCCAATGGAGACATATATCCTCTATATATCCAAGTAGGAGGGGAGAATGCAGGTGAATACTAGCGAAAACACTTCTCTAGGCATTTGTAGGTCCTCCAGACCAATTCTATGCTCATCCTCTGGCAGATGCTGACGATAGAGCTGCATTGGAGGACATGGGGATTCCTAGAGAGGTGTTCTCTCAGATTTAAAAAGTAGTGGTTTTTTATTTATGGCTTTCCCACTTTCATGGGAAAGTGCTCCTAAATCCAGCGCATGCGGCAGGCCCACTGTATTCCTATTTTATGTCAGCATTGAATCAGGTGTTGCCCCACTTATTGTATTATTAAACACTGTTTCTCATGCAGGATCAGCAGTTTTTGTTTGTTCATGTCTATTTAACATTGGGGTTTATCGCACTAGCGAGATCCTGCGGGAAAACAGGAGTTAAATACGATTAAACGCGACAATAACCCGGAAATGCCCAAAGTTTATCACACAACGTCACAGTTAATGCAAAGTTAATTCGTAGTTGAAGTGGAGGAAACCAGCAGCTTTTTAAATTTGGAACAAACCGAACTGGAAAAGCTGCTGGTTTCCTCCGCTTTCACTGCGGATGAACTTCGCGGTGTTTCGTTTTAGCGGCAATTCAGTGTGATAAACTCTCCAAATGTGCCAGTTCTGTTTAAATTTGAAATTCACTTAACTCTCGTTTAACTCCCGTTTTCTGACGGGATCTTGCTAGTGTGATAAAGCTCACTGTAAAGCTTTTGTTGCCGTTGCGTGCCTTCAAGTCATTTCCGACTTATGGCGACTCCACGGCAAACCCATCGCAGGGTTTCCTTGGCGAGGTTTGTTGAGAGGCTGCTTGCCGAAGCCTTCCTCTAAGGCTGAGAGAGTGTCACCCATGGCCCAGTGGGGATTCGAACCCTGCTCTCCCACTGCGCCATTGCCACCTCCTCACATCCTGTCCCTACGTCCGTCAGAGGATCTAATTGGTCCCGTATCGAACAGAGAAGCGTGGGTTGTGGATAACCACAATTGCCTATAGCGATCATGCTGGACAACTCACCCAAAGATGCTCCTTCTGAGAAGCATTGCTCAGGCAGCCTATCATTATCCATTAGCTGCAATTTGAGTCGATCAGAGAGTATCCCAGCGTATGCCTTTCAGGTGACTAGGTGACACCTACGGTGACTCCTAAGAATGCATGCCTTTCCGGTTCCAGCATTCCTTGTCTCTGCCATGCCTCCTTGTGTTCATCTTCGGAACATGATCTCCATGGGGATGTTTAGCCTGGAGAAGAGAAGGTTCAGAGGTGATATGAGAGCCCTGTTTAAATATTTGAAGGGAGGTCATATTGAGGAGGGAGCTAGCTTGTTTTCTGCTGCTCCAGAGAATAGGAGACAATGGAGCAATGGATGCAAGCTCCAGGAAAAGAGGTTCCAGCTCAACATTAGGAGGACCTTCCTGAGAGTAAGGGCTGTTCAACAGTGGAACACACTCCTTCCTCGGAGTACTCTTTCTTTGGAGGTCTTTAAGCAGAGGCTGGATGGCCATCTGTCAATGGGGATGCTTTGATGGAGAGTTCCTGCATGGTAGAATAGGGTTGGACTGGATGGCCCTTCTTGGGGTATCTTCCAACTCTAGGATTCTATGAATAATGCATTTTGACGCCATTCTATGCAATTGTGGAAATGGTAGCTTCCTGTGGTTTCCACCCGAGGTTTCTGACAGAGAAGGCTAAATATCTCACAAAATTATATACCATTGAGCCGCATCAAACTGCATTATTTCTGCAGTGCAGATGCAGCCCATGACTTAACTAGCACAAAACAAGACTGCTACTACAGCCCTGTAATATATATTCTATAACTTGGTTACACAACATGGAAGACCAGAGGGCAAGTATGAACGCATTAGGTTCACACTCTTGCATCCGACTTATGATTGTGCGCCTTTGTGTTATGGGTGATTTTCTATAGCAGAGACCTTCTTCTGTCCATAGACACTGTCAGGCCTTGGAAATAGTGGCATGCCTTCATTGGTGGTTTCAGGTGCCAGCCCTGAACCGGGTGAACATAAGGAGGCATAATGAAGAGCAGAAATCCCAACCACAAAAGGGAAATGATACAGTAGTATCCTAAAATGCAATACAAACGACAACCTCATAGTACACTAACCTTATCCGCATGGATTGCAACCACAGTCACTTAACTTGCAAGAGTGGTTTGCAGTTATTAACTGTGGTTGAAAATAACCAACACTTTCAGCAACAGGGATTGCCTTCTCTGCAGGTATTCTGCCATATGAACGGGTCCGTGTTTTGAGATCTCTGGGAAGACACTTTTCTCTCATCGTCCTTCTTCACAGATACACCTGGTTGGAACATGAGAGAGATACGGCAATCCCTTTCCCATCCCCAGCCATCTAAGAGCCATAGCAATAGAGGTCGAATCTCCCTTATCTGGAATTCTGATATCCTAAATATTCCAAAACCCAAGACATTTCTGACGGCTGATTGAGATGGTGACACCTTTCCTTTCCGATGGTTCGATGGACACAAACTTCTTTCATGCACCAAATTATTTACGATGTTGTATCCAGTTGCCTCCGGGTCATGCGTATAAGGTGCATATGAAACGCAAATGTTGAGACTGGGGTCCCGTCTCCAAGGTGGGATGCATATTATGGACGAATATGCCAATGCATTATGAACATAGGTGTAAATGTACCTTATGGACGTATATGCAATACAGGTATTCCGATATCCAAAACCAAGAGAGCTAGTGTGGTGGAGTGGTTTGAGTGTTGGATTATGACTCAGGAGACCAGGGTTCGAATCTCAGCTTGGCCGTGAAACCCAGCCAGTGACCATTGGGGAAGTCACACTCTCTCAGCCTCAGGGGAAGGCAATGGCAAACCTCTGAACAAATCTTGCCATGAAAATGCCATGATAGGGTCATATTAGAGTTGCTATAAGCTCAGATCTTTTTCTTCTTATGGAATAAGGGCAATGTTAGCTCCTTTCCATGACTGTGGGATTCCCTTCCTATATTACTTCATTATACATTTTATGCAATGGTCCAATTAATTCTTCTTGTTGTTATAAGTCAGAAATGACTTGAAGGCATGCAACAACAACTGAACAAAACTGAAATCCCAAACACCTCTGGTCCCAAACATTTTGGGTAAGGAAGATTCAACCTGTGGTTCCTGGGCCTTGACAGATGCAGAGGGGCAAGAGGCATAGAGGCGCATTTGTTGTTGCTGTGCGCTTTCAAGTCAATTCTGACATATGGAAACCCTATCACAAGGTTTTCTTGGCAAGATTTGTTCAGAGGAGTTTTTCCATTGCCATCCCCTGAGGCTGAGAGAGTGTGACTTGCCCAAGGGCACCCAATGGATTTGATAGGAAAGAACTGAACCTGGGTCTCTAGAGTTGTAGTCCAACACTCAAACAGCGACTCTGCAGAGCTGCATGCATGGAGCTGTTATGCTCCATGCATGCAATACAGGATCACACCCCTGCATTCACACTGCTTTGAAATCCATTCAAAGTTTAATGGCATAATCTGTTTGTGTTTCAACTTTATTGCCTTTCGCTTACTACTTCTCGCTGCTCTTAATCGTTTTCCGCCTCTGTCAGATTTTAATCTTGTTGTGAGCTGAATAGATGCAAAACAGTAAGCTTGAGCAATGCCTTTGGTTTTGCCAAGCCAGAACTTGGCTCGGATTTGAAGGTGTTGCAAGCCTTGTTTCCAGATTATCCAACAAGGCAGCGCACACTTACTT
This sequence comes from Sceloporus undulatus, assembly GCF_019175285.1. Lineage (NCBI taxonomy): Eukaryota > Metazoa > Chordata > Lepidosauria > Squamata > Phrynosomatidae > Sceloporus > Sceloporus undulatus. The sequence goes on along the minus strand of NC_056528.1, from coordinate 9,593,485 downwards.
CGGTGTGAGACAAGGAGGAGAAACACGGGCTTTTAAATGGACGGCGGCGGGAGACGAATGAAGAATGCAAACCCAGAAACTGTCTGACTCTCTCAGGCCAGTTGGAGCATCACATTTTAACCTGGAATAATGTTGCCTGATCATGGAAGGTCAGGTGGAATTGCGTTCACCTTCTCATAGCGGTCACCAAAAATGCTTTGTCCGCCTTGGGAAACCACATGCCGGGGGTCAAAGGCGCCCTTGTGTGCCGGTTCAATTGCACGCACATTCTCTATCTCAACTGCCAACAGACCATTCGGGAGTGATGCGCTCATGAATCTGCATGCACATGGATACACACCTAGGGCCAGTATTTGAAAACATTATGCTAACACACTGTTCCTCCAAATGAGTTGTGGGTGGAACAGTACGTTAAGAGGATTTGGTCGCTTGCTTCATGTCTTGTCTGTCTCTGCATCACCAAAACCATGCAAGGCAGACAGATAGGGAGAGAGCCAAACATCTTGAGATGATTGAATGCATGGTTGGAGCATGATCATTTTGTGTAGCATTGTATACAACGCTACACAAAATGATCATACTCCAACCATGCATTCAATCATCACAAGAGTTTAGACAGCTGTAAGTTGTGCTGGGGAACCTAGACGCTCCTAGAGGAAACACTTCTCTAGGCATGCGTAGGTCCTCCAACATGATTCTATGTTCAACCTTGGGCAGTTGGTTATTTGTGGTTTTGATTAATATGTTCTCTCTAGGAATCGCTAGGTCCTCCAATGCAACTCTGCTCGAAGTTGACCATAGAGTTGTGCTGGAAAACCTAGAAGCGCCTAAAGAAAACACTTCTCTAGGCATGCGTAGGTCCTCCAGCACGATTCTATGTTCAACCTCTGGGCAGAGGTTGACCATAGAATCGTGCTGGAGGACCTACGCATGCCTAGAGAAGTGTTTCCTCTAGGAACGTCTAGGTTCCCCAGCACAACTTAAATAATCGATTACATATAGAATAAGAACTGATGTAATGATGCACTGTTGTTTTTATAATATGAACAATAAAAATATACAGTGCGCCCTTGGTCTACGCAGTGCGCCCCATTCATGTAAATAGGATGTGCTGCCCCTTGCACCCCACAAGCTCCGGTGCAGATTTCCGCATATGCTGAAAGCCGCGTATAGTGCATCCGCGTATGACGTGGGCGCACTGTACGTCCATAATATGCATCCCACCTTGGAGATGGGACCCCAGTCTCAACACGAAATTCATTTGTGTTTCATACGCACCTTATATACATGGCCAAGAGGTGATTTGATACAGTGTGCCCTTGGCCCCCGCGTAAGCCAAATACCATGTGTGCTCAAGCCCCATTCAAGTGAATGGAGCTCGTGCATGTGGTGGCACGGCGGTGCGGCAGTGCGCGTGCCACTGGTGCCTGCCCCATTCATCTGAATGGGATGCACCGCCCCTTGCACCCCACGTGCTCCCTCACGGTTTTGCGCGTATGCTCAAAGCCACGTATAACATGGGCGCACTGTATATGTTTTTAAAAATAAAGTACAGTGGTCCCTTCCCTTACGTGGCGGATCCGTTCTGGACCCCCTCATAAAGGAAATTCTGTGTATACTAGAGCCCCATTAAAGTCAATAGGAGTCATGCTTGCGGTGGCATGGCGGAGCACACGCGCAATGGGCGCGTGCCCCATTACTCCTTCTGCCATTTCTTCCGGTGTGGCTTCCAGCATATGCTGGAAGCCGCGTATGCCACGCCTGCATATGATGCGGACGCACTGTACAAACTGTATCCTAAACAAGTCTCCAAAGCAACTCAGGTCTCAGTCAGTTGTTGGGAACCCAGAGTAGGAACAGAGGTGATACTCCAGGCCAATGATGTGCAGCAACATGCCAGAGCTTCAGACTCTCATAGAACAATTCTATAGACAGAAACTCCTCTGGATCACAAGATCTCTTGCAGTCCCTATCAATAGCACCTGTTATCCATTGGGCACGCACTTCTGATCAATGGCACGTGTGTCTGCTGTGTGCAAACTGATTAATAATGGTTATTCTGATAACTGATTATCTATATTTATGTCTAATCGGTTGAGGATGTGCCTCAACAGGTGGCAGGTGCAAGTGCCTCCTTACATTCCAAGGCGTGTGGAAATGATAAGCATTATCAGATGGCACGGTCATACAAGCTTGTCACCGGCAAAGCACAAAACGGAGCATGAGCCGGAACTGCCGAGGCTTCTGGGAGAAACAAGTTAAAGCAATGGGACGATTTGCACATTTGTAATACATACCCAAGCTGGTCATACCATTTTGTGACTGCACAAGGCATTGCGTCGGTGTTATTCCATCGCTCTGGTATTCGGAATGCAACTTGCGCATGTCGGCCGAATCCTTTTCGGAGTTATCCCATTCCCTCCCAAGTACGACTTTTGCCCTCACAGGTACATTGGGTTGTCACTGTCTCTACAGTGGTATCCTATGTGCAATTTGTTAAAGGAATTCAGATCGATCACCATCGCCCACTTTCTCCAAAGCATCCCCTTCTTTGACAAATAGAAAAGGTTGAGTCTCTCTTATCTATAATTTCTGAAATCCGAAATACTCCGGTCTCCCAAATTGCGTGGCTGAGATAGTGACACCTTTGCTTTCCGGTGGTACAGTGCGCGCACCCTTTGTTTCATGCACAAAATGATTTAAAGGATTAGGTATAAAACCACCCTCTGGTTATGTGTATAAAGTGTATACAAAACACAAATTAACTTCATGCTTAGACTTGGATCCCATTTCTAAGACAACTCAGTTTTTCTCCTCTACTCCCACTTCTGTCTTTTTGTTCTAAGCTTTCTTGGGATCTATAGACCCCAGATTTCCATAGCATGGGACCATGACATTTAAAGGGGATCATGGCAAGATTTATTCAGAGGAGGGTTGCCATTGCCATTCACTGAGGCTGAGAGAGTGTGACTTGCCCAAGTTCACCCACTGGGTGTAAATGGCTGAGCCAGGATTCGAACCCTGGTCTCCAGAGTCATAGTCTTAACGTTCAAACCATTATACCAAGCCGGTTCCCACAAGAAAGAGCAGATTACCATAACTGTAGGGCAAAACTATTTACTGGGACATTTATGGGTTCCTATCAGCTTGTAATCTTCGGATGACATGCCAGGCACGTCTGTTTTGCCAAGCTGCAAAAATATGCCCAAACAGTTACTTTGGATGCTACGCCAGTTAATTCGTATGGCGTCTTATTAATCCAATTAACGTTGCATTTTGAATTAATGTATTTATTTCAGTTCTGCTCGTAACAGCTATTAGTCATATGCAATAATAATAATAATAATAATAATAATAATAATAATAATAATAATATGTCTTGACATGACCAAGGTTGGCCAAGGTTGTGAAACACGTGCCCGCAGCCAGCCGGCATGCCACACCTTGCATGCCGTTCACAAACACAACTTACAATACTGTAGTTCCATGTTTTGTAGTTACATGAAGGCTCGTGTGACATAATGGTTTGGGTTTGGAGGCCAGGGTTCGAATTCCATCTTGGGCATGGAAAACCCACCTTGGGCCAGTCGCACTTTCTCACCCTCAGCCATGGCAAACCCAAAGACTTCTTAGGGATGTGGCATTCAACAAATGAAGACGCTTCTAACCACTTAGCAGGCTGATGTTATGCATAGTTACAACTCAATGGCCTGTTACAGACTGCCAAAATAAAGCTGCTTTGGGTCTCTCTTTGGAGGTATGCTGTTTAGATGATGCATGCATCCTAAGAATCCGGAAGCTGCACCAAAGCTGCACTCCAGTGCTTAGGAATGGAGTGTGGCTTTGGCGTAACCTCCAGACTCTTAGGACCCATACATCATTTAAATAGCATACCTCCAAAGAGAGCCGAAGCAGCTTTATTTTGGCAGTCTGTAACAGGCCAATAAGTAAGTCACTATATCATTATATACTTTATACAGTGCATTTATTTATTTTACAGTCTGTACAGTTTATTGAACCATTGCAAGGGAGGTATAGGGCTTTATCACACCAGCGAGTTTCCGCGGGCAAACGGGGGTTAATCTACATTCGAATTTAAAGGAGACTTATAAATTCGGATAGCTTTTCACAGTGTGTGATAACGCGAAGTTAATCTGCAGCTAAAGTGGAGGAAACCAGCAGCTTTTCAAATCTGGAACGCAACCAAATTTAAAAAGCGGCTAGTTTCCTCCACTTTAACTGCGGATTAACTTGGCGTTATTTCCAGTTAACTGCGACGTCGTGTGAAAAACATTCAGCCATTTCCGGGTTTCCATTGCGATATATCTCCTTTAAATCCCATTTTCCCATGGGATCTCGCTAGTGTGATGAATGCAATAGAGAAGGTAAAGAGGAAGAAGAACATTTCTGGATAGAGAATGAATCCAAGTGGCTTCACATCTGCATGCCTTGTAAACATACTCTGAGTATTATTATTCACACCGATCTGCAATTCGCTCCATTTCATAGTGGGAGGGTTTCCTTTGGGAAGAGGAAGAGTGGTCCAAAAAAGGAGAAGCCAAATGCATCTGAGGAAGTAGACTAAAGTCTACGTAAGCTCATGCTCCCAACTTCTTTCTTTCGGTTGGTCTCAAAAGAGCTACAAGAACTCTTTATACACTGGTTTTACTAACACGGCTATACCTTCGAAATCAGAAGTGATATTCGTGATAAGAATATTCGGAGCTGCAATTGCAAGCAATGTCCAGTAGGGGGCAGGCAAAGACTAGGAAACAGCATCAAAATCCTCTGTAGCTTCACTTCCGGATGGCATCAAGAACTGTCCTGACTTATCAAAAGAGAATTTCCTATCTCTTAATGTTCTTTAGTCACTTTGAGTAGCAATTAATAGCCCCTTTGAGTCCCAACTTTGCAGGAAAGTGGGATATAAATATCACCATCATCATCATCATCACCATCATCATCACCATCATCATTGCAATAATGAGACTTCACATGTTACTACATCCTTTGCAAAGTCATTGCCTCTGCAAGGTCTGCTGTTCTCTCAATGGAAAAGCATGTTTGAGGACATTTCAGCAAATTTTGCATATGCATCCTGTGCGGAAGATATATATATACATACAGAATTTTCTGTGCGGAAGATATATATATATATATATATATACACACACACACACACACACACACACACACACACACACATTACAAGGACTCCCTGAAACAACATCTCAGGCTTGGCCAGATAGATCACCAACAATGGTCCTCCCTGGCCTCGCATCGGGAGGCATGGAGACGCACTATCCATGACGCTGCAGCCTTCTTTGAAAGCTCACGCCGAATGAGCCTCGAAGAGAAACGACAACGCAGAAAGAACCACAACCTGGAAACATCACCCAAGGAGCCTTTCTGCTGTGCTTTCTGCAACCGGACCTGTTTATCCCGAATTGGCCTTTTTAGTCACCAACGCACTTGTACAAAACGCGGGATGAGTCCTTCCTGAATCTTCGTTCACAAAGCAAAGCCAGAGAGAGAGAGAGAGAGAGAGAGAGAGAGAGAGAGAGAGAGACACACACACACACACACACACACACATATATATATATATATATATATATACACATACATACACAGACACACACACACACATTTCAAAAAGCAAACCTTGATTTTGGTATTTTATATAAGGGATGCTATGTTCCTATGCCATTGTATATAATGGGACTTGAGCATCCACAGATTTTGGTATCTACGGTGGGTCTTGGAACCAAACCCTAACAGATACCAAGAGCCCAATGTATCAGCATCTACACAATTCAGACTATTAAAAGGTTATTAAAAAGTTGTATTCAGTGACAGAGTAGCCGTCTTCCATGAAAGTGGGACAGGATCAAGTGGATGCTTCGTCTCTATAAACCTTCTAAGAAGTGCGTCAGATGTTTCAAACTGCTCCGGGAGCTTTGGAATTCAAAGGGGCCATAGTCGATAAAGAATACTATTCCATGAAACCCGTCCTTCACATGATGCCACGTCACCGGCACACCGTTGTCCTCTAGACGTTTCTTGTACAATAACCCATCATCCCGGACAACATCATATTCGCATGTTAATATGAAAGTCTTGGGGAGTCTGCGGATCGCCTCGTCTTCAGCTAGAAGCGGGGAAAACATAGGGTCAAAGCCCTTTTTGCAAATCGCATGGAGGTCTTCGCAAAACGGAGGCGGCTCAAACGGCACGTAGCCCCTGGCCTTGAATTCCTCCGGGATGTGGTCAGCGCTAATCCATTTCCGATACTTGGACCACAAATCCTTGGGAACATGGGCGTTCTTCATAATCCGGTCCATGTTCTCATACTTCCCGGTCAGGTACATCAAGCCAAGTTTGACAGCCCTTTTCTTAAACAGAGGGGGAACCAAATGGTTTTGCTGATAGGAAGGCAGATTGAAGTCCAACGCTTGCAGGAACGGGTAGAGCAGGACCTGACCTCGGAGCCTTGGGAGATCCTTCCTGGCCGTAAGACGTTGGCAGACGGCGGCAGCAAATGTGGCTCCGCTACTATCCCCACCAATGGTAATGTGGCTGGGGTCCACCCCATAGTCCAATGCGTTCTTCAAAAAATGGGTTGCAACGGTGCAACAGTCTAGTACCGGAAGCGGATACAGATGCTCAGGAGCCAAGCGATACCTAAAGCAAAAGGGAGAAGTGGTCTACATTAATCCTTCAACCATCCATAGCAAAGGATACAATGGTCCTTCCACATTTGGTGGGGTTAGGGGCGAAGGACCCCCAAGAATGTGGGAAACCCACAAATAAAGAAACAATCTTCTTTTTGCCTAAGAGAAGACCTGTCTATGAATCTCCAGGTTCAACATTTGCCAGATGTTGATCACAGAATCATCTGGAGGACCTGCAAATGCATAAAGAAGTGTCTTCGCTAAGGACTTCTAGGTTTCCCAGCACAACTCTATGCTCAATTTGCGCTGCAGGACTTAGAGATCCCTAGAGAGAAAGTATTCATCAAAACCGCAGAGAATCAACTCCGCCAAAGTCAAAGCCGCAAATGTGGAGGAACCAACTGTCATTGTATATGTTGGTCTAGGTTGATTTATTAGATTTTGGGAACAAATCTGGCCATGGAAACCCCAGGATGGGTTTGTTTTAGGGTCGCTATGCGTTGGAAACGACTTGAAGGCACATAACAACGAAGGCTGTTTAGCCCAGGATCAAGCCGGATCCACTGGATCTGCATCCTATCTACCAAGATCAGATCCAATCCTGGACCTGAGGTTTGGCCGATGGAAGGCTGGGGCTAACATGGGCCTTTTGGCTAACCTATGAGTATCTCTGGGGTCTTGTCCACACTGGCCAGGATACTTTAGGGGCAGCTTGGAGGATCCTGGCCCCGAAGATGCCCTGATCTCCTGTTACTCTTTCCCCACCACCGTTGCAAGAAATAAAGCCACTTACCCAACACTTACAACCACCGAATCACTTTCTCGGGCGATGTAGCGGCACACCCTTTCGTACGCTGCTATAAAATATACAAATGAGGCAGATTACTTGATAGGCTCCCTGATATCCAGGAGGTCAAAAATGTCTGCGCGCTTGAACCCCGTGAACCTTCAATGGTAAAGACATTTCCAGAGGCATGGGGTTGGATTCTCTTGTCAGTCCTATTGAAAGAGCGGGATTGACTTGAATGCCGACTCAGCCACTGACAATTGATTTAGTGGGTCGTAAAATCATAGCGTGCATCTACACAGTCGAAATAAAGTCCTTTGACAACACTTTGAGAGTCCGGATTGCTCAGAAGAAACATGTTCATCTGGTTTTAAAGCAATTACAGAAGAGGTTTTCAGGTGGAGGTGCTTTGCAAAGGTTTCCGGAGAACTGGAACATGCCCAAACTGCTCAGTTATGGAGGTTTCAATACAACAAGCCCTTGGTATTTGCTGAGGTTTGGTTCCAGGACTCCCTCCCCCTTGAATACCAAAATCCATGATGTTCAAGTACCATTTAATACAGGGACATAGTAGAATGGGGTCCCTCTTATAAAAATGGCAAAATCAAGGTTTGCTTTTTGGAACATATATATATATATATTCAAGCCTTGGATGGTTGAATCCATCAATGCATAATCCATGGACACAGAGGGTCATCTGAATGTACAGTGCACCCTTTTTTACACGGGGGATCTGTTCTGGACCCCCCCCCCCATAAAAAAAGAAGTGCGTATGCTCGTGCCCCATTGAAAGTAATAGGGCTCATGAATGCAATGGTGGCATGGTGGTGCACAGAGGCGGGCATGGGCCTCATTAATCTAAATGGGACATACCGCCCCACGCGCTCCCACGCAGCTTTCAGCATATGCTGAAAGCCACATATAGTGTGTCTGCGTATGACATGGGGACACTGTATATACAATAGCGTAATACATTGATGCCCCTGATACACTACAGCAAAATCAAGGTCTACTTTTTTGGAATTTTTAAAAAGATATTTTCAAGCGGTAGATGATCAAATCCATGGATGCAGAATCCTTGAATGCAGAGGGCCAGATGTGCCACTTAAACTACGACAAATCCATTGTGTGGAATCATGGAATCTGTAGTCAAAGTCTTTATAATTGTCTAGTAGCAACTCTTCAGTAGAAAAGTCTAAGTACCTCACAAAACTACATATCCCAGAGTGCCATCGGATGGAGCTATGGCATCCCAAGTGGCACTGAAGCACTGTGATTGTGGAGCATGGATGCAGTCCTGGTTTCACCTTTCCATGGTGAAGGCTTGATACCAGCTAAAAATTCCTACTCCCGGGTTTTCCCCTCCTGCATTGCAATATTATTTATATCATTGCAATATTATTTATATAATTATTTAATTATTTATATAATTGTGTCTTTCATCTCTGTTAGATAGGAAAGCTTCTCCAGGTTGAGTCTCCCTAATCCATAATCATGCTTGGGACCAGAAAGATTTTGGATTTTCGGGATACTTGCATATACATCATGAGGCATCGTGAAGATGGGACTCAAGTCTAAACAGACAATTCATTTACGTTCCATTGACACTTTATGCACATAGCTTGAAGGTAATGTATACCTAATACAGTGCGTCCACGCCATATGTGGGTGCGCTATACGCAGGTTTGAGCATATGCTCCAACCTGCGGAGAGCCACCTGGGAGCGTGTGGGGTGCAAGGGGCAGTGTGTCCCATTCAAATGAATGAGGTGCGCGCCCATGGCATGCGTGTGCTGCTGCGCCACCGTGCGCATGAGCCCCATTCAAGTGAATGGGGCTCGAGCATATGCTTTTTTGGCTTATGCGGGTGTGTGTGTCTGGAACGGATCCCCCACGTAAGCCAAGGATGCACTGTATTTTTATAAAATTTTGTGCATGAAACAAAGTTGGCGCATGTTGAACCGTCGGAAAGCAAAGGTGCAACTATCTCAGACACTCATGCGGACAATTTGGGGAATATTTCAGGATTCCAGAAAAGGGAGATTCAATCTGTGTTTGTGCAAGTTTTAATTTTTGTAAACTGCCTGGACTTCAAGGATGAGGGCAAAGACAAGAGAAGATTAGATAGATGGATGGATGGATGTCCAAGTACTGTACGAAAACCTTCTTAAGCGAGAGCATTTAAAATCCCATTCCAAGTACTTACCTCTGCTTCCCAGGAGGCCAACTCCTCCGGGAATATAGATTACTCCTCTCCTGTTCCCGGCGGCTTTGGTTTTGGGCCAATAAACCCTTACTGGAACCCCATCGAAAAGGAGATCCTTAATGACCAGTCCGGACTTGGTCAATGGCGGGATGCCATTCAACGCCAGCCTCCAGATTTTGTACCGATTGCAAATGCCAATTTTCTCAGCCCCTGCCGCCTGTTCAACGAAACACAGAGCAACGGGTTGGCGACCGGTTAGCAGGGTTAAGCCAAAGCTTGGAAAACAACGGTACACTTACCAGGGTCATCAGAAAAGTCGCAAGCAAGGTAATACACCGCAGTTTTGTACGCTGCCTAATTTCTGTTGGAAGGTGTGTCCTGGTCAGGTCATAATACAGCACCCAGGCAAACACCCAACACAGAATCAAAAGGCTGATATATGAGGCCAGTATCCATAGAGTGGAACCCAACTCCATCCCTTTTGCGAGGAAGGATCCAGTTGCAGACGCGACTCTCCAGACAACCAGTAGCTCCAAGATTGTCTTACACCGGTTGAACCTCCGTGGTTGTGAGACAGTTGTAGAAAAAGACACCTTTGCCACCCACATCGTAATTAAGTAGACAAGTTAGTTTAGAGGTTAGCTGATGGAGACAGTCTTAATTTTTTTAATCATACGCTTTGTGTAATAATGACAACGTTATGCAGGACGGGTTCCTTACCATCCATGGTCCTTATCTACAGAATGAAAACACAAACCATCATTGCTAAAAATATGTCTCCAGAATATGGAGGAGGGGGAAGACCCGGGACTCTTGGATACTTGGACCATGAATGGTAAAAGGATCATAATCCAAGACTTCCTTCAGGGTGAGAAAACTGAGATAGCTTTGCATCACACAAACCTGGGATTATATTCTATAGGCTCCTGGATTTGTGAGTTTGGGGAGGCACCAGAGTCCTATAGACATTGCTGTGTGCCTTCAAGGCATTTCCCACTTATGGCGACACTAGCGAGATCCTGCGGGAAAACGGGAGTTAAACGCGACATGACGCGAAATTAACCCAGAGGTGCCCAACGTTTATCACACGATGGCGGAGTTGACGCAAAATAACGGCAAGTCAATCTGCAGTTAAAGTGGAGGAAACCAGCAACCTTTAAAATTCGGAACAAGCCGTTATTTCGTTTAGCAGCAATTCAAGCGAGATAAGCTTCCCGAATTTGCAAGTTCTGTTTAAATTCAAATTTAATTTAAATCGGGATCTCGCTGGTGTGATAAACTCCTTGGGAGAAACAATCCCTGGGTTTCTTTGGGCTGAGACTTTGGACTTTATCGCACCGCCTCCGATGCCTGACTTACCTCTTCCATATTTGAGCTAAATTCGGAAGTTACACTGGTTTTATCGCATGGACTTTCCCCTCAAAATGGCTTCCAGCGTTGAATTCGGGCCCCGTAAGTCACTTCAGCGGCCATTTTTTCCAATTTCGAAACTTCCGATTTGGAAAAATGGCCGCCGAAGCGACATACGGGACCCGAATTCAACCCTGGAGATAATGGGAAGCCATTTTGAGGAGAAAGTAAAAAATCAGTGTAACTTTCAAATTTGGATCAAAATCGGAAGAGGTAAGTCGGTCACCGGAGGCGGTCTGATGAAGTCCTTTGTGAATCACCTAAGGTCACCCAGTAGGTTTCCATGGCTAAACTGGGAATCGAACCTTGATTTTCAGAGTCATAGTACAATCCTCAAACCATGACTCCAAGTTGAAGGGTATAAAATCCTACAATTACAAGGGTTATTCTTCACTGAGAAATGTACTAAGCACATCATGGAACCATTAGGCAGACAAATACAGTGCACCCTTTTTTACGAGGAGGATCCGTTCTGGACCCTCCCCCCCCATGTAAAAAAAATCCCGCATATGCTGGAGCCCCATTGAAAGTAATGGGGCTTGTGTATGCGGTGGTGGCGCGCCCCATTAGTCTAAATGGGACACGCCACCCCTTGCGCCCCGCATGATGAAAGCCGCGTATACGCGGGCGCACTGTACTCATTTCTAATTCCCTGTAATGCCAGGGAAATGTGGATTACCGATAATCCTCTATGTGCAAGATTTGCATCACTTAGGTCCAAAACACACTGCAGAAGTAATCTAGTTTGTGGCCACTTTCACTGCGCAGTGCTAGGGAATCCTGGGAACTGTAGTTTATTCTTCCACCGGAGCTCTCTGACAGAGAAGACCCAACGCCTCACAAAACTACAGTTCCCAGAATTCCCTAGCCATTGAGCCAGGGCAGTTAAAGCAGTCTCAAACTGGATTATTTCTGCAGTGTGTTTCAGGCTTTAGTGACAATGGAACTGTATTTTCTATTAAACCAATTTATTATTATTGCTATCATCATCATCATCATTATCATTATACTTATTGTGTATCCCGTTCTTTTTCCAGAACTGGGACTCAGAGCGGCTATGCATTGAATGTATTGAAATATATTGTATTATATATTAGGGTGCTTGCATGAATAAAATTACAGAGCTTTATAAATAAATCTTAATAATAATAATAATAATAATAATAAATATATTTAGGTTTTCAAGGAGAGAGCCACGTTAATCTGTTTCATCACAGAAAGGTAAGATTTGGGGGACAAAGAATGTAAGCGGCACTGATTTATTTTAGCATGAGCTTTTGGCAATTTGAAATCACATCTTCAGATTCACCGACGGAGGACGATATTAATGTTGTGGACATTTAAGCAAATCCTTAATTATGGAGGGTGGAATCAGAGTGCAATGGGATGCAGAGTTATGCAAATGGTGACATTGGCAATGAACCGTCAAACAATTGCGTAAGGCAATACAGGTCTATCAAGCAGCTGGTTTGCTAGTCTTGATGTGTCAAAGCAACTCATTCTAATTGCTTTAAAATGATTTCCTTTGAAGTAGAAAATAAAGGCAGTGCATCAAGAAAGTACAATCTGTCCTTGGCTTATGCGGGGGATCCGTTCTGGACCTCCCTGCGTAAGAGAAAAAATGTGGACGCTCAAGCCCCATTCAAACATGCCCATACTTTGGAGGAAACCTTGCAAACCATGAAGAGGGAGAATGCACAGATGCAATGCCTTGCTGCAATACAAGGAAACCATCTATTTCTGTAAGTACAGTGGGCCCTTGGGATACACTGGGGTTTGGTTCCAGGACCAAAATCCACGGATGCTCAAGTCCCTGTATATACATAGCAAAACAGTGTCCCTCAAACCACTGCATCAGGCTGGCTCTCACATTTAATGCTTGGCATAATAGATCTTGCAAGACTCCTTGGCTTCCTTTCTTGCAATTTCGCCTTCTTTGCCTTTTCGGTTCCATCAATCTTTTCTTATATATATATATGAGATGGTGTTTTGTGTTCTTTAATAAAACACCTCTCATGTCTCTCTGCAGATGGTCCTCCGCCCCGTAATGAAAGCCGGCATTACCTTTTCCTCCAAAATAAGTACCTTGCTTTGACCACTCCTTGCAGTTATCGACTTGAATAGTGAGATTCCACCATGCCATTTCACTACACAATGAGGTTGTGTAGTTGTGTAATTCATGGCCTGAACCCTGTAAGCTAGTCCCAATGGGAGTACCCCCATTGAATCAACTGGCGAACGGTGACATGATACAGTGGGAAATTTCATTGATCCTTTGGGTCTAGTCTCGTTTGGACCAGGGACGTAGCCAGGATTTTGGGAAGGGGGGGTCCAGACTAAGTGCCACCATTATAATGGGGCTTGGGCATGGCGGCATGCATCATTCATTGTATCTAACGGAAGGGGGCCCCCTTGGCTATGTCCCTGTTTGGACTAACAAAAAGATTTAGACATTAAAACTGCTTGTTTATTGTTGGGAGTGAGGCTTCTTCTGAAAAGAGAGATTCCAGAGATTGCAAGCAAGGAAGTGGAAGAAAAACACGAACCCGGCTGAATTGTGAAACTGATAAAACTGGATTGCCTTGATAAGATCCGCTCAAGATCTGGCCGTCTCTTGAGAAACCGGAATCAACAACCTGTTTTGCAATTGCATCGATCCAGAACAAAAACTCGCCTGGACTCCTCTAACCTGGTGCTGTAGAAACTAGTTTAATTTGTTTTTTAAAAGCTGTTTAAGGCTGGCTCTGCACTGCAAAATTCATGCATTTTGATGCTGCTTTGACTGTGGGATCCTGGGTTTTTTGGTTTGTTGCGACACCAAAGTGCTTTAACAGAACAGGCTAAATATCTCACAAATAGAACATCTTAGAAATAGAAAATATTATCAATATAAAAATAGATAGAAAACCAAATATAGTTTTGTTATTTAATGTTACACAATGCTGAAGAGTGGAAAGAAGAGGAAAAGGAATGGACAACAAATTTACTTACAGCAGCGAGATTTAATCATTGCAAGACTTTGGAAAGCGAAAATGAAGCTAGAACTGGAGGGTATGGAAATTAGCAATTAATGACAAATTAACATGCAAATTGAAAGTAAGGAAAGGACTATGGAAAAGAAATGATTTCGATGAGGTACGGAGAAAATGTATTGGAAAAGCATTAAGAAAAGAAGATGGGAAATTACCTCCATGAGATGAAATGAAATTTTGGATGGAATGCAAGGATGGTGATGGATCTGGGGAAGAGGAGCACTGAATCTAAATACGTTTAGATATAATGTATTAGAATGTAAGAATAATATATATATATATATATATATATATATATGGAAAATATTATGGGTTGTATATCTTTAAAATATGAAATAAAATTTAAAAAATTATATGTAGATAGATAGATAGATAGATATAGATATAGATATAGATATAGATAGATATAGATATATAGATATATCTATCTCACAAAGTTACCATCAATCTTTCAGGAGCTTCGCAAACATTTCCCCATGACTTGCAACTACATGACTGCAAGAGTGGGAACGATGCAGAATAATTTCATTTGAGAACCTGAGATATCATATTGTCAGAACCAGCTAAGATCAAGTATAATATTAGACATATCCAGTTAATATTCACTTCATGTATTCAGCTCATATATGGTCACTGTTGTATGTTTAATATATATATATTGATCTAGATAGTTCTCTGTGTTGAGACATTGCATAGTGTTGGGGGTTGGGAAGATAAGGTGGAATATTAAGGGTGAGGTTTGGCTTGTGGATGGGGCCCTGCTGAGGGGTTTGGGATGTGGGACAGAAGGTAGCGGTTCTTCAACTGTAAGGGGGCTGTTTGCTTTGGGGATTGGGTCCTGGGTGGGCTTTTAAAGTGGGAACCTTTCCTTGTGCCTTCAGATTCTGCAAAGACGTGCTTGTGGTTACTTCTGCTGTGCATCTTGCAATAAACTTTCTTGTTTTACATTAAGTTGGTTGTGGATCATTAGCCTGAGGTTCTCCATTCTCATACATATATGGATTACAGACTACACAGATTGTACACATTTGGTGCATACGACACCTACCATGGTTTCCAAAACTGATGATTTTAGCATCCCTTTCTCAAGATTCATTGACACGACATCAAAGACTATGCAGGCTGACCATATTTCTTCGACACTGGGATGACAAACGGGACGTTGGGGATGGAGAAAATGTGACAGGGTTACGTAATATCCTGTATTTATGAAAAAGTAAGATGATAATATTGTGTCCTGGAATATAGTGTCCAGTTCTGGGCACCACAATTCAAAAAGGACATTGAGAAACTGGAGCCATGTGTCCAAAGGAGGGAGACTAAAATGGTGAAGGGCCTGGAAATCATGAAGCCCTATGAGGAACGACTCAGGGAGCTGGGGATGTTTCGCCTGGAGAAAAGAAGGTTAAGAGGTGATATGAGAGCCCTGTTTAAATACTTGAAGGGATGTCATATTGAGGAGGGAGCAAGCTTCTTTTCTGCTGCTCCAGAGAAAAGGAGACAATGGAGCAATGGATGGAAGCTACAGGGAAAGAGATTCCAGCTCAACATTAGGAGGAACGTCCTGAGAGTAAGGGCTGTTCGACAGTGAAACATACTCATTCCTCAGAGATTATAGTGAAGTCTCCTTCCTTAGAGGTCTTTAAGCAGAGGCTGGATGGCCATCTGTCAATGGGGATGCTTGGATTGAGAGTTCCTGCATGGCAGAATAAAGGGGTTGGACTGGATCAGGGCCCTTGGGATCCCTTCCAACTCTACGATTCTATGATTCTATGATTCTATGATTCTATGATAATGAAAGTTCATATCCCACCCTGTGATTGGGCAGGATTTAAATAAATCAATTATTATTATTATTATTATTATTATTATTATTATTATTATTGTTTACTGCATGAACATATTGGAATATTCTTCCGTGACAGAACTCATAGAAAAATCTAGCTAGATATAGAGAAGGACTTTATTTCATTGCGATCATACCGTGAATAATTTCTCTGATACAGAAATCTTACACAGAAAAAATTCACCTTTCAACCCGTTATCCTAAAATGTCTCACACTCGGTGACGCAATTGTGTTTTGTTCGTTTCGACAACCACAGTTTCAAACAGGGATCTTCAAACCATTTTCACAACGTAAGAGGGCATTCCCTCCCACCGAAAACGGGACCAAAATTGGAATTTATATTACAATGGTGGGAAATATTGGTCTGCAAATATGGGGGGAAAAATGGTACTGTCCCATTTTAAATGGTACATAAAACTGGGTGACTTTGGGCAAGCCACACTCTCTCGGCCTCAGAGGAAGGCAATGGCAAACCTCCTCTGAACAAATCGTCAAGAAAACCTCAGGTTCACCTTAAGATTGCCATAAATCAGAAATGACTTGAAGACACACAACAACGAATAACAAATGGTCACCCTAAGACCAGCAGTTCCCAACCTTTGTTGGGCCGCGACCCCCTTGTGCCAATTAGGGAGGCCGCCGGCCAGAAGAAGTGGCAGGACGTCCGGTCACAAAGGCTGCTGGAAGCCCCTCCACCTTTTCTTCCTAACCCCTCATCCTCCATGCCGGCCAGGCCTGTTCTGGCCTGCTGAGGCCACCATTGGAGGAGGAGGAGGCAGCCCTGTCCCCGTCCCCACATGGCGGCGGCGCTGGCGCCGGCACCCACAGGGAAGAGGAGGAGGAGAGAGCCTCAGCCCCGTCCCCGCGTGGTCCTGGTGCTGGCACCTGCACCCGCAGGGAGGAGGAGGGGGAGACGTCCCTGTCCCCGTCCCCGTCCCCATCCCCATCCCCGCGTGGTGCCAGGGAAAAAGAGGAGGAGGAAGAGGGGAGGAGGAGGAGGAAGCAGCCCCATCCCCATGCCCGCACACCCGCGGGGAAGAGGGGAGGGACGAGGAGGCAGCCCCAACCTGGCAACCCCCGAGAAAGGGTTGATCGACCCCCCAAGGGGTCACAACCCCCAGGTTGGGAACTCCTGGCCTAAGACTATGGCAGCCACACTTCTTGTGTAGTTAGAGGGATGTTGAACAGTTTCCTTCCAAGTTTTTGAAGAGCTCAAAATGCAAGCGTTGTGTTAGGCTATATACATGGATGCTACAAAGGCCAATTGGCTTTTTAATTTCATAGGCGCTCCAAGAATCTCACTACATGTTGCAAATTGCTTCGTGCATTGGAAAATTCAAGTGCCCCACAATCTATCCCAGACATGATCCCATGGAATCCATCCTTCAGATGATGCCAAGTCACGGCAACATGGTTGTCCTGTAGCCGCTTCTTATATAGCAGCCCATCGTCTCTAAGGACATCATACTCGCACGTCAAGAGGAAAGTCTCCGGGAGCTGGCGGATAACTTCATCTTCTGCTAAAAGTGGGGATGATTCTGGCTTCAAACCTTCTTCCATGAGTCCATACAGCTCTTTGGAAAATGGAGCTGGCTCCACCGGCACGTAGCCCCTGGCCTTAAATTCGTCGGGAATGTGGTCTGCACAAACCCACTTTTGGTACTTCACCCGCAGCTCCTCAGGAACATGGGCGTTCCTCATAACTCCCTCCACATTCCCCTTCGTCCCGGTCAGATACCTCACGCCAAGTTTGACACTCCGCTTTTTAAACAAGAGGGGCACGGATTGGTTTTGTTGATAGGAAGGCAAATTGAAATCTAGCATCTGGCAGTATGGGTAGAGCAGGATCTGGGCTCGGGGTCTGGGAAGGTCCCTCACGGTTGCCAGCTTTTGGCAAACCACAGCTGCAAATGTGGCTCCGCTACTGTCCCCGCCAATGGTGACACGGTTGGGGTCCACCTTGTATTCCTTGGCATTCTTCAAAAAGTGGACCGTAGCAGTGTAACAGTCGAGGATTTGGGTTGGGTAGGGATGCTCCGGAGCCAGACGGAAGCTGAAAAGAAAAAGGAGAAAGTGTCTAAATTCCTAATTCATGATGATGTTAAACCAAGAGGTGATGGGGAAGCAACAGACAGGAGAGAGGACTGGGAAACACTGCTCCCCTTTGGAAAGAGAAGGTCCTTATGCTTCAACTGTTGGACTCATTATAGAGATCTTATGCTGGTTTGAAATCACTAACTGAATGGATTATCCTTCAGGGTTGAACCCATGAGTAATGTGTCTCTACACTGTAGAATTAAAGCAGCTCGATGCCGCTTTAGCTACCATGATGCTATCCGACAGAATCCTATCTCAGAAAAGGGCATGGCTGGCTCAATCTCGGACATGGCGATGAGAGGCGCTACGTACCCAACGCTCACAACCACAGTGTTACTTTCTCGGGCAATGAAGCGACACATCCTCTCGTATGCCTCTGAAAAACAAAACAGTTGCAGTAGAAGTCACTCTATGGATTCCATTGTAATTCCTAAGAAGGACCAAATACAAAAGCCTCTCGCTCATCACACAGTTTTTTGAAATGCCTCTGCATATTTTTCTCCATCTCTAATCTCTACTAGAGTAGACCATATCGACTTCAATACTACAGAAATAATGTAGGTCATCATCTCTTTAGGTCCATGCTATGGAATCCTGGGATCTGTACTTTGACCAGGCCTTTCACCTTCTCTGCCAAACATTGCCGGTGTTTTGCAAAATGTCTAGCACTGAAGAGAAGACAGGATTTTGACACAAAACTTGCATGCTTTGGTCTGCAGAACAATTGCTTCACAACATTTGGGGACTAAGAGAAAATTGTGAGACATTCTTGCTGGTCTATGATTTTTCTTGCCAGGGTTTCCCAGCTGGCAAGAGACCGGTTTTTCAACCTGGGAATGAGTACAATGCTATTTTCTGAGGTTTGGTTCCTGGACTCCTCCTGGATGCCAAAATCCGTGGATGGCCGAGTCCCATTAAATACAATGGCATGGTAAAATGGGGTCCCATATACAAAATGGCAAAACCAAGACTTGCTATTTGGAAGTTATACTTTTTTGGAACATTAGCAAAGCATGGATGCTTCAATCCATGGATAAAGAATCTGTGGATACAGAGGTCCAACCATAATTACAAATCTTCTTTACAGTCCTCCTGCTTAGTACCAAACATTGGAGCATAAGACTGTGTTACCGGGATTAACAGATGCTCCTGTACCCAAAATGAAGTAGAAGAGGCACTTTTCCTACCGCAGTGGTCAAGACAGTGTCACACCCCTCCGGCGCATGGAACAAACCATTCCTGTGGTCCTAGGCCAGCTGCCATTTGCCAGGCTGCTAAATACCAAATGGGCCTCCCAATGCTGAACACTTGCCATACCTGTTTGCAAGCCGCATGCCTGCATCCCTGTGGAAAAGGTATCAGCGCTACCGCAGCACTTGTTATCGTCCATCTGGATGAGGATGCTATGATGCTCTGCACATGACGGATCCTGTGGGTGTGATTTCCCCTGAGCGCTTGGTGCAAGAGGTCTTGCCTGTTCAGAACTCCTAATGAGTACTAATGAGTAATCACAGGCCTCATACAGACAGGCCAAAATAAAGCTGCTTTGGGTCACTTTGGAGGTATGCTGTTTAAATGATGCATGCATTCTAAGAGCCCGGAAGCCACACCAAAGCCATGCTCCAATCCAAAGGAATGGCTTTGCCGCAGCTTCCAGACTTGCCTCAGCTTGCGGACTCTTAGGACGCATGCATCATTTAAACAGCATACCTCCAAAGTGACCCAAAGCAGCTTTATTTTGGCACTCTGTATGGGGCCACAGTTACTGTGCAGTTTGAGACTGATAGGAACCTGAACAGCTCCATCTGAATGTGGTCCTCGCATAGAAAGCCGTGCCATTTTCCAGGTGTAAATACAAATGGTATTGCACCAAAGGGTTAGCTAGCCCAGGTAGATTATTCAACCATGTCAATAGGCACCTCTGCATCTCATGCTTTTATCACAAAGTTCACAGTTGGATATGCCGACCCACTAATAAAGCATTTCCAATTTTCGTAGGAAAGCCAGTATGTTGTATTGGTTTCAGGGCTGGACGAGGGTTGCAACCGGATGGCAGAAATAATCCATTTTGACACCACTTTAATTGCCATGGCTCCATGCAATGTAATCCTGGGCATTGCAGTTTGTTGTGGCACCAGAACGCTCTGACAGAGTAGGCTAAATGTCTCATCAGACTACATTTCTCAGATTTCCATGGCACTGAGCCAAGGGAGTTAAAGTGGTGTCAAACTGGATTATTTCTGCAATGTGGATGCAGCCTAGGAGAATTAGGAGGAGAATTAACTCTGTTTTGTGTCCTTCTAGTAGTGGACTTTCCGCGATTGTCAACACGGGAAGCAACCTTCTGGATGAGAAGGGCCTTTGGTTTGATTCATGAAGCATTTGCTTCTGGGCTGGTGCAAATGGGGCATGAGAAATCAGTCCAGTGGTGGGAATATTGCTCTCTTCTGATCTCTGATATCAGATGGTCCTGGTTAGAAAGCAAGCCCATTTCTTTGTTCCTTTCTTGCCCAACAATTAGGAAAGGATCTTCACAAGCTATTTGAGGGGTGGAGAAGCTACACCTCTGATGCGGTAAAGATTACCCATTGGCCACGAAACCTGACATTGCAATGGATCTGTTCACTATTGACAAATAACACCAACCTTTTAGGTCATTTTCTATTCAGAGGACTATGTTGCTCCCAGTTTTTCAAGTTGTGTTGCAAATAGGAAAGCATGCAAGTGGCAGACTAGGAAATAATAGGCGCCTGGAACAAAACTTACGGACACTTCCAACC
>NC_056528.1:9569893-9572553 GCF_019175285.1 Sceloporus undulatus | reverse complement strand
ATGGTCTGTTGTATAAGAAACGCCTAGAGGACAATGGCGTTCCAGTGAGGTGGCACCATCTCAAGGATGGAATTCATGGAGTCTTCTCCATGATTGACAGTTGGCCCTATAACTTGTTGAGTTCACAAATCGGTTTCCAACATACGCTACGTTTCTTAGAGTCTCTGTAAGACACCATGCTCTCTTTTCCTTTGCAATGCTATCCTTCTGTTTTTCTGGAGGACTGTGCTTCTGACGTTATGCACCTAATGTTGGGGAGAATAAAATGTTATCGTCTTTCTAACAGTGCAAAAATGTTGTATTCAATTATGTGGAGTGCGGCAAAGGAGTCTCAATAAAGATTTTTAACTTAATCACACTGGAACTTAGCGGACTCTCCTTTATTGCAGCTTTAGAAACAGAGAGGTTTACCACACAGCTCCTGCATGGAACGAAAGGGAGTGGGATGGGAACAGAATGGGGACAGAAAGTTCCCATTCCGTTCCTGATCCGTCCCAGAGGTGACGATTTTCAGGAATACTTCTGAACAGTTCAGTTGTTGTCAGAACCAGTTAAGATCAAGTATAATATTAGACATATCCAGTTATTTAATATTCACTTCATGTATTCAGCTCATATATGATCACTGTTGTATGTTTAATATATATATTGATCTAGATAGTTCTGTGTGTTGAGACATTGCATAGTGTTGGGGGTTGGGAAAATAAGGTGTAATATTAAGGGTGAGGTTTGGCTTGTGGATGGGGCCCTGCTGAGGGGTTTGGGATGTGGGACAGAAGGTAGCGGTTCTTCAACCGTAAGGGGGCTGTTTGCTTTGGGGATTGGGTCCTGGGTGGCGTTTTAAACTGGGAACCTTTCCTTGTGCCTTCAGATTCTGCAAAGACGTGCTTGTGGTTACTTCTGCTGTGCATCTTACAATAAATTTTCTTGTTTTACATTAAGTTGGTTGTGGATCATTAGCCTGAGGTTCTCCATTCTCACAGTTGTAGACTCCTGAAATGTCAAGGAGCTGATGACAAGACCCTTTCCATGTCATTCTTTCCAGGCAATACCTTGATTCTATAATATATTATCTCCTCTTTCATGCTTGTTTATTGTACAGGGCTCCTCGAATGGTACAAAAGAGGCCAGGAAGAGAACGGAATGAGCAAGGGATGCATTTTACAGCACACAGGAAGTCCCCATTCCATTCCGTTCCATTCCCCATCTGTCCCAGTTTGAGAACTCCTCTGGGGTGGATGGGGAATGGAACGGGGACTTCTGGCGGCGTTGGTGTTCTATGCGCAGTAAAGTGCATCCCTCACTTGTCCCTCTCTTGTTCCGTTCGCTTCCCAACCCCTTTTGTACCATTCTAGCCAGCCCTGTGCGATAAACTCAGTGTCCTCCTGTTGATACCTAAGGACCTTATCACACCCTCCTGCTGCTCCACCACAATCGCACCAGTCTAAGAATGGAAGCATGCCAGATTGGCTTCATATCTGATCACACTTTCCCTCATGATAGTGCTCTGGCAATTCTTGGTTGTGTGATCTGCTTTCCACACTGCCACATTCTGCATTCCAGAGGAAGAGGAGAAATGAACGATCAAGGCCTGCTACAGACGGGTGGGAAATGGCGTGCCTGTGCCAATTCTAGGGTTCTGGAGTGCACAGCAACTGCAGAACATGTTTAGATCTGATCCTAACCAACAAGGATGACTTGGTTAATGGGGTGCAAGTGGTGGGATCCTTAGCTGGAAGTGACCATGTTCTCCTGGAGTTTGTTATACAGTGGAAAGGAGAAGCCAGGCAGAGTCAGACACGCATCCTAGACTTTAGGAGAGTGGATTTCAGTAAACTTAGAGAAGTATTGAAGGTGATCCCGTGGTCAGAAATACTAAAAGAAAAGGTAGTTTAGGACGGATGGGACTTTCTCAAAAGGGAGATACTGAAGGCACAATTTCAAACAGTTCCAGTGAGAAAGAAAAATGGGAGGTGTCTCAAGAAACCAGGATGGATGACTAAGGAATTTTCAGCTGAGCTAAGTTTTAAATGGAACATGTATAAAAAATGGAAAAGGGGGAAATCACCAAAGAAGAATTGAAAGAAATAGCAGGCATTTGTAGGGATAAAGTCAGAAAAGCTAAAGCGCAGAATGAACTCAGGCTTGCTAGAGAGGTTAAAGACAACAAAAAAGGCTTTTTTGGATATGTCTGCAGCAAAAGCAAGAAGAAGGAAAGGGTAGGGCCACTGCGTGGAGAAGATGGCAAAATGCTAACAGAAGACAGAGAAAAGGCAGAATTACTCCAGACCTTCTTTTCCTCAGTCTTCTCAGAAAAGGCAAAGGGGCTCAACCTGGGGATAAGAAGCTTGTAAAATGTGGGTTAGACAAGGTAACTGTTACATGGATTTTTAACTGGTTGACTGGCCGAACCCAAAGGATGGCCAGCCATGGCTCCTTTTCATCCTGGAGAGAAGTGACCAGTGGGGTGTCCAGTGGGGCTCTGTCCTGGGCCCAGGGCTATTCAACATCTTTATCAATGACTTGGACGACAGAATTGGGGGCATACTTATCCAATTTGCAGATGACACCAAACTAGGAGGAGTAGCTAATACTCCAAAGGACAGGATCAAGATTCAAAACGACCTGAATAGACTACAAAGCTGGGCCAAAGCTAACAA
>NC_056528.1:9566234-9568734 GCF_019175285.1 Sceloporus undulatus | reverse complement strand
TGTGACCATCAGAATTAGGACCCCAATGCGATTCCTCATTGTACCATAGATTGCTGGTAGAAGTGAGCCGGAAACATCATCCTTCTGCATCCCGATCCTCATCAGAAGAGACCTCCATTACTTGGTGTGTCTAGTGGTTGATATTGACAAGATAGGTCTGCAGGGAGGGGGAGACCAAGAGATGATACTTAGGCTACATCTACACTGCAGAAATAATGCAGTTTGACACTGCTTTAACTGCCAGGTCTCAATGTTATGGAACCCTGGGATTGATACTCAGTTACGGCACCAGAGTTCTCTGATAGAGAAGGCTAAAAATCTCACAAATCGACAAATCCCAGAACTCCATCGCATTCATCCATGGCAGTTAAAGTGGTGTCAAACTGCATTAATTCTGCAATGTAGATGTGGCCTCATATCTGAGTAGGCAATGTAGGATATTGACTACTGTTCTGAAGAGCGTCTGTTACTTACCCACTCCTGGAAAGAACCCATAGCATTAACAAATGAGGAAGAGAATGTGCCTTCTGGTAATGGCATAAACTGCTCCTGCCCAGTGGTAGGTGGCATGTATTGTAATGTTGCAATGTAGATTCTTTATGTGAAATTATTCTTATCTAGGGCATCATTCTTTCTGGGGTGTGTCTATGGGTGGAAAAAGTCTCGCTTACTAGTGCCCTTCCCTAAATACCGTATTGCTCAGAATGTAGCCCTTCCCATCCACTGGCAAGTCAACATGGCTTTGTACATGTCCAACCTCCACTCTGTACATTTCCATCCTCCACTTTGGGAAGGCAGGGTTGCGTTTACATGCCCAAAGACTATTGGTGCTATCCTTGGATGCTTTTCCTCCAAAAACTCGTCAATCATACTTTCAGCAACAAAGGTC
Source organism: Sceloporus undulatus (assembly GCF_019175285.1). NCBI lineage: Eukaryota > Metazoa > Chordata > Lepidosauria > Squamata > Phrynosomatidae > Sceloporus > Sceloporus undulatus. Next base: position 9,567,845 of record NC_056528.1, on the reverse strand, counting down.
AAACTGCTATCTCAGCTTGGTATATTATGAGGACTATTAACCTCTGGAAGTGGTACCCGCCAAATTCCTGCATGCCATGTTTGGTGTCCCATCTTGCCTTCCACATGCCTTGCTTGTGATCTGGAATGATCCCATATGACTCTGGAGGTCTTCAAACAGAGGCTGGATTTCCCGCATGGCAGAATGGGGTTGGACTGGATGGCCCTTGCGGTCTCTTCCAACTCTATGATTCTATGACTCTTGTGTTAGTATCTCCACAATCAGCCATTGGGTTGAGTTGAATCTGACTTCTTCCAATCTAGTCCCACTAATTCTTTGTCATTGTTGTGTACCTTATTATTATTATTAAACTTTATTTCTATAGCACTGTAATTATACCTTCAAATTGTTTCCATCATATGGCCATGCTAAGGCGGCCCTATTAAGGGGTATTATAAGGCTGAGAGTGTGTGGCTCACCCAAAGTCACCCAGTGGGTTTCCATGGCTGAGTTGGGAATTGAACCCTGATATCCAGAGTCGTAATCCAATGTTCACACCACTATAATATACTGGCTCCTAATTCTTGTTGGAGTCAATTTTGACTCATGGAGACCCTAGTGTGAACCTATCATGGGATATTCTTTGAACGTTTCCATTTGTCTTCTGCCTGGCTGAGAGTTGTTACACTAAGATGACAACGGTTTCGGTTCTCCCCTTCATCTCTGTCGGGTCCCCAAGAAACAACCAAGCGACAGATCTGGGACATAGCCATGCAGGAATACTTGCTTATGAAGTGGATGTTAAAAGTGGACTTTTAAGTGGCATGAAAACTTAGCATTCTTGCAAAAGCAAATTGCGATGTTGCACAACGCTCATATTTTCAAGCAGGAAGCAGAGAGGTGGCTTGTCTCAGGGACCATTGTGCAAAGTGTGTCCTTTGTGAAACAGTTCTGATGTGTCCCAATGCACAACACGACATATGCACAGCGCTCCTGACACATTACACAATGGAAGCCCCCGCTGCACAATTGGACATCTTGTGCTGAGCCCTGTTGTGTGTTGCCATAATTCCTTTGCATGGCTGTGTATCATGTCAGCGAAGTAGCTCTGTCATCATAAAATTACCCCACATTTAAGTCTGTTAAGATTTCTAAACCTTATAAAAGACTTTATAAAAGACTAGATCCTGTTACAGACTGCCAAAATAAAGCTGCTTCAGGTCTCTTTGGAGGTATGCTATTTAAATGACGCATGGGTCCTAAGAGTCCGGAGGTCGCGCCAAAGCCACACTTCATTCCTAAGCACTGGAGTGCAGCTTTGGTGCAGCTTCCGGATTCTTAGGATGCATGCATCATTTAAACAGCATACCTCCAAAGAGACCCCAAGCAGCTTTATTTTGGCAGTGTGGAACAGGCCAGTGAGAGTAATTTATGCACAGTGGTCAGATGATACATATTTAGCTAGTAAAGGCTGAGTCTCCCTTATCCGAAATGCTTGGGACAAGAAGTGTTTTGGATGTCAAAATTTGTTAGATCTTGGAATATTTGCATCTCTTGCAGATGGGACCCTGTGCTGTTTTCTGGAAAATGAACAACAACCATATGTGAGCTTTGCCCAGAAGAAATCTCAAG
>NC_056528.1:9563941-9566134 GCF_019175285.1 Sceloporus undulatus | reverse complement strand
TTTTTACATTACATTTTAACAACAGACACCACTTTGAAATGTTGGGATCTAAGCAATATATAAATCTTTGCAAAGAAACAATGTGCGAGAACACAATCAAGAGAATCCAACTTGAGTTAGGGGGAAAACACTACTTGTTTTATTGTTGTGTGTAAGAAGGGACAATCCTTTGGCAAATTTCCTCCCTGCCACATCTCTTTGCACTCCTATGTTCTGCAAAGACAAAAGCCTTGTCCATCATTGCTGCAGTAGTGAATTGCATTAGCACAATGAATGAGGTTGGTATACAGAGCATTAAAACAGTGGCCGGAAGCCTCTATCATCATCATTATTATTATTATTAACCTTTATTTATAAAGCGCTGTAAATTTACACAGCGTACACAACATACTAGTCAGTGTCCTGACTGATGCACAATGTTATTGGTCCCATTACACATATGTTTCGATCCCATTGTGCATCAGTCCCATTGTGCATTGGTTACGTTGCCGGCTCGCCCATGTAGTAAAGTAATAGCAGTCCTTTACTGATCACAGATGTTATGAAATTACCCAATTCTAATTCCCACATGCATAAGTCCACTTGCAAAGACTGAAGTCCTCAATAGGATTCTGGCCTGCTGCTTTTCTGAAGGGCCATGCAAATCCTGACAGGTTCTGGGACTTCTAGTCCCAAAGGAACTTTCCAGAGATGGGGGATTTGGGGGATTTTTTACTCTCAAATGATCTTTTCCAAACTGCCTGGGAGATTCTGGCCCTTTCAGTCTCCGAAGGTGCTTTGCCAAACTGCTCCCGCCATGTTAAGATCAAGCTAGCCCTTGGGAAAAGGAGGAGAGGAAGACATAGTGCCATATCACCCCTCCCTTGGTCTTCTGATTTTGCAGTTTGATAACAGCTGGTATTCACAGTGCTCTGGAAAGAGAAGGAACTGTTATGTATCTCTCACTTCCAACAGTCGCCAGGCGCCGCCATTGTCCTTCTCACCAACAACTCGCCTGACTCACTGCATTGTATTGTAATCCTGAGATCACCCCTTGTCACTGCCTCTCATCCAGCACTTCATATATATATATATATATATATACACACACACATATATGATGAAAAAAGAAAGCTAGAGAGGAAGAGGAGAATGGTTTTGCATTATGGCTTGCTGACTTGGCGTTTCACGCGGCCAACGCTAACCTGGTCACACAGGCCATTAAGAGATCTCACTGGGATCTGGCTGTGCGCCGACAGGGTTGCAAAAATCCTTTTTATGGAAATGCGGTCAGGGCCAGGCGCATCGTCCAAGAAATGAAAGGTCAGCTAGATCTGCCTCGTTTCTTTGCAGAGGCAATCCATGATTCATGAGGAAGGGCAGAGCAAAGAAGGGACCGGATCACAGAATCGTGGAGTTGGAAGGGGCCTCATGCGCCATCGAGTTGAACCGCCTCACTCAATGCTAGGCAATGTTTCTCAAAAATTTGGTGCTCCAGATGTTGTGGACTTCAACCCCCAGAAGACCTCGCCAGCTTGACCAACAATCAGGAATTCTGGGAGCTGGTCCTAAAAATCTGGAGGACCAAAGTTTGGGAACCACTCAGCTAGAGCATCCTCTTCTAGGAGCAGTCCAGCCTCTTTCCAAAAATGTCCAGAGAAGGAGACACACCACTATCTCTCCAGGCCATTGGGTCTATTGAGAAAATGCTCTCCTTTTCAAGATGTTCTTTCCAATGTTCAATCAGAACCGACTTTCCTGTAACTTAAAGCCATTAGATCTGGTCCTGCCTTTTGGGCAGAAGAGAACAGCCCTGCCCTGTCTTCATGTGACAGACCTTTCAGTATTTAAAATGGGCAAACATGGCACCCCTCAGTCTTTTTTTATTGAATATTTGAAAATATTCCAAAAATGGTCTCTCTCTATATATACACACACACACACACACACACACACACACACACACACAGTCGGCCCTCTCCTTACACGGGGGATCCGTTCCGGACCCCTCCGTGTAAGGCAAATTCCGCCTATGTTCAAGCCCCATTGGAAACAATGGGGCTCGTGCACGGCGGCGGAGTGGCATGGCGGTGCGGCGGCACATAGCCGCCATGGCCGCACACGCCCATTCAATTGAATGGGATGTGCTGCCCCTCCCGCCCTGCGTGGTCCCCACAGCTTGAGCGCGTAAGCTCAAGTCCACGTAAAGCATGG
>NC_056528.1:9559563-9563841 GCF_019175285.1 Sceloporus undulatus | reverse complement strand
GGGGGGGTCTTGGAGGACACTTCCCCTCATCCCCAGACCATGCAAGGGAACGAGGCCACGCCCTGTGCCCTTGGCCCCCTCTACTCCTTTCTGGAAGTTCCCAGAATCCTTGAGCCCTCCAGGAGTGATGGGAATTGTAGTCCAAAGCTGAGAAGTCCCTGCACTTGCTAAGTGGGGCAGTGCCCTGAGTAGCCACAGGAGGGCGCCCTTGTATTAGGAATGTTCTGCCCAGCGAAAGGGAATGACTCTCTGCCCTCTGCCTGCTGCCTTAGAAACCTGACCCTTCCTTTGCCCTCGGTTGCCCCACTTGCCCTTCTCAAAGCCAGTTGCTGCCACTTTGGGAGCCTGGCCTCCTGTCTGACTGGGGTTATGCCACCTGCGTCCCTTTGCATCATTGCGCTGCATGGTTTCGGCTACATCTGGTGCGCAGATGCCCACTTCTGAACACTGACTTGACCTTTCCTGGCCCTAAAAGTGGAGGCTGGGAAGCGGGAAGGAAGTCACTGGAGAATGAAAAGGTTGTCTGTTTGCCAAGATCTCTCAGCTGTGAGCGAAGGCCAAAGTATGAAACAGGAGGCTTAATGGCGCATGACAAAAAGTTGGGACATGTCCAAGGAAGGGCAACCCACTCTGGCCCTTTCCTGTAGGCCATTGAAACCCAAACCTGGTCCTCCAGATGTTTTGGACTTCAGCTCCCAGAATTCCTGACTGTTGGCAAAGTTGGCTAGGGCTTCTGGGAGTTGAAGTCCAAAACTCCTGGAGGACCAATGTAGGCTCAGGCAAAAGCCAACTGCTGCAGCTCTTCTTTGCTCCTCTGTTCTCCAATGCTGATAACATTTGCCTCAGCCATGCTCTGAAGTTGCTGTGCCTCCTTTACATCTGCAAAATCTTTGAGGTATACAAGTTATGCTTGTGCATTTTGGCACATGATGCGGATCAAACAGGGGCACGCATGTGGCCAGGGAAGCCCCGAAAGCCTCAGCTGACACTTGTTGCACGGCAGCTTTCAATCCAAGCCTTATTCCTCCAAGGTAATTTTAGGACAGGACTAAAAGGTACGTTACGGTGAACCAGAATCAGTATTTGAAGCAGCCCAAAGGCGCCCAAAATAGCACTGGTTAAGCTGGGAACTTGAAGGCTCGCCTATAAGTTGTACAGAGTAAACAGAATTGGTTTTGCCGAGGGCGAAATCCTTGGGAGGGGACCAATGCTTCCAGCTAAAAGCATCCCCAGCAAGGAGCTGCCAAGGCTCTTTTCGGACGATGTCCGGAGAGGAAGAGACCCCGCCATCCTTCTGGGTGGGGAGTAGATATTGCATGATGCCGAACTGGAGCAGGACCTCAAGAACTGAAACGCCAGCAGAGGAGAAAACCTTAGGACAAGTCAGTGTGGGCTCCCAGAAGGCTCTGTCCTGGGCCCAGGGCTCTTCAGCATCTTTATCAATGACTTGGACGACAGAATTGGGGACATACTGATCAAATTTGCAGATGACACCAAATTAGGAGGAATAGCTAATATTCCAGAGGACAGGATCAAGATCCAAAATGACCTGAATAGACTTGAAAGCTGGGCCAAAGCTAACAAAATGAAATTCAACACGGAGAAATGTAAGGTACAGAAAAAACAAAAGGCACAGATATAGGATTATGGGGGACACTTGGCTGAATGAGATTTATATGTGTGAAAGGGATCTTGGAGTCCAAGTAGACCACAAGTTGAACATGAGTGAAGAGTGTGATGCAGCAGCTAACAAGGCCAATGCGATTTTAGGCTGCATCAATAGAAGTATAGTGTCTAGATCAAGGGAAGTAATAGTGCCACTCTATTCTGCTCTGGTCAGGCCTCACCTGGAATAATATTGTGTCCAGTTGTGGGCACCACAATTTAAAAAGGACATTGAGAAACTGGAGCCATGTGTCCAAAGGAGGGAGACTAAAATGGCGAAGGGTCTGGAAACCATGAAGCTCTATGAGGAAGGACTTAGGGAGCTGGGGATGTTTAACCTTGAGAAGAGAAGGTTAACAGTTGAAATGATAGCCATCTTCAAGTATTTGAATGGGATGTCATATTGAGGAGGGAGCAAGCTTGTTTTCTGCTGCTCCAGAGACTAGGACACAATGGAGCAATGGATGCAAACTGCAGGAAAAGAGATTCCAGCTCAACATTAGGAGGAACTTCCTGAGAGTAAGGGCTGTTTGACAGAGGAACACACTCTTCCCTCAGAGATTTTGGTGGAGTCTCCTTCCTTGGAGGCCTTTAAACAGAGGCTGGATGGACATCTGTCAATGGGGATGCTTTGATGGAGAGTTCCTGCATGGCAGAAGAAGGGAGTTGGACTGGATTGTCTCTTGGGTTCCATTCCAACTCTAGGATTCTATGATTCTAGGATTCAACAACCAAAGGCGATGGCGTTTAATCCTGTGAAGCAGGTTTTCAGGGCATCGCCAATGAGGCACAAACCCAGCCTGTCCTGTGTGCCTTAAGACCAGTGGAAGGGACCGTGACAGAGGATGCCATCTGCTCATTCCAGCTTCACTTTCAACAGGGCACTGAATCTGCTCCAGAACGAAACCTTGGAACCGTGTTGGGCGTCTGGGGACATTTAGTCGGCTTGCAAAGAAAACTGGCTCTAGTCAATGGCAACGTGAAGATGACAATTTTTGTCTCTTGTGCGAGTGGACCATTGTGCCAACAACCCTTGAAGACGTTTGCTTTGCAAACTGACTAAATATTGACAGCGGGGTGACAATAAACACCCGATTGTCCTGTAGTGGGAATGAGTCCTAAGGCTGCATCCACACTGCAGAAATAACCCAGTTTGACACCACTTCAGCTGCTAGGGATCCTTGGAACCAGGATTTTGTGAAACATTTAGCATTTCCTTGGCACAGAGCTCCAGTGCCACGACCCCAGAATCCCACAGCCTTGAGCCATGGCTGTTCAAGTGACGTCAAACCGGATTACTTCTGCAATGTGGAGGCACCCTGAACTATTTGCAATGGTCCCAGTCCATTGAATTCCTTTACAAAGATCAGCATTGGAGCAAACCCTGTGCATCTTTAGTGCGCAGACATATAATTTTTTCACAGACGGCACAAACGTCTCATGAAAAGCGAAGGAGGACTCTGTCCTCAGGCTTTGGCGCTTGCAAACTCTGGAGGGAGAGATCTTGAAGCATTGGTAGCATGTGATCCATGGAGCTGCCAAGTGAGAAAGACATTTGCAATGGAAACATCATGTGAGTCTGAGTCGCTTCGTCTCTTGACTGCGTTTTGCATAGGTCTGGGTACAGAGCATAGCAAGGAGAAGGAAGCCAGAGGCATTCCCATTGCTTTCAGATGATGCATGCATTTGTACGGCGAGCATCATTCTTCCATCTGTGTGCCAAATATGACAGCTACCTCTTGAGATTGCAATCCCCAGCATCCCCAGTCTACTTGTGTTTCGTTGTTGCGGTGAGCTTTCAAGTTGTTTTGGACTTATAACAACCCAAAGGTGAACCTATTGGGGTTTCCTTGGGACTTTTTGCCATGGCCCTCCTCTGAGGCTGAGAGAGTGGAACTTGCCCAGTGGGTTTGCATGGCTGAGCTGGGATATGAACCCGAACCACACACACTCAGCCCCAGAAAACCTCGTTATAGGATAGCTTTAGGATTGCAATAAGTTGGAACCAACTTGAAGGTGTGCAACAACTACAAACAACCGGATATGAAGCTGGGCTAGAGATAATAAGGATATATAGTATTATGGAATAGGGAGAAGTTATGGGACTCTGGGTTATGAATACAGGATGCCAGCCATTGCTAGGACTCTTTTCCTTCCTTTGCTCTTGAAATGGAGATGTATTTTGCTTTATTTATGGCAATATTTCTATCCTGCCCTTTATCCTGAGATTTCAGTACGATAAAACAAATCTAATACATGTAAAGAGAGCTGGCATGGTGCTGTGGTTTGAGTGTTGGACTAAGACTCTGGAGACCAGGGTTCGAATCCCAGCCTATGACTCCTGGAGACCAGAGTTCAAATCCCAGGCTGACTATGACTTTGCAGACCAGGGTTCGAATCCCAGCCTGACTATGACTCTGGAGACCAGGGTTCGAATCCCAGCCTGACTGTGACTCTGGAGACCAGGGTTCGAATCCCAGCCTATGACTCTGGAGACCAGAGTTCAAATCCCAGCCTGACTATGACTCTGCAGACCAGGGTTCGAATCCCAGCCTATGATGTTTATCACACTATGCTCTTAAAGAGGTACTATTCCAGTGTGACTCCTCTAGC